>NC_044390.1:5240314-5549103 GCF_006542625.1 Nomascus leucogenys | reverse complement strand
TGTTTCAATAGCATATGAGTACAAAAGATAAAGAAGTAGATAGTAAAGCATAATGTATTGGTGGTTCTTTTTTCCCAAATAATCTGGTGACAAGTGGAAGACAAAAAGCCTGAGGTAAGTGAGAGGAGGATTTGAACAAACATGAAAGTCAAGAAAAGTTTTTGTGTTTTTTTTGGTTTGTTAAGGAGAAAAAAAAAAAAAAAAAAAACCTTAGCAAGAGTAAAAAAGGAAAGATCTGAGGAAAGAATGTAAATGCAAAGACGAGGAAAACCAAAGGATAACAAATGACTCGAGGAGAAATGTAGAATATGCACTCATGAGCACACATGCAGGGGTTCATCTTAGAAAAGGGGAGGGCATTCTTACTGCAAGGCAGATACTCAGGGAAAGAGAAAGAATAAAAGCAGAGGTAGAGAGAGACACCAGAAAAAATGCTGAAAACCTCATGCCCAAATGTCCTCCAGCTCAGTTAAATAAGAAACCAAGTTATCTGCTGAGAGCAAGAATGAAATTTATAGAGAGTGAAAAAGGTTTGGAACAGCTGGTCTGGTAAATGTAATAGGGGGTTTGTGGGGGGAGGGGGTATTTATTAATTTACTTAAGAAATAGCGGCAGCAAGAAAAGTCTAGATAAAGCTACCATAAGTTTGGGGAGACTATAAATAAAATACGGATTTAGAAACAGCAAAATTTCTGTTTTTCACAATAGTAGCTGTAATACTGAGAGTTGCTCAGTTGGGTATGACGCAGGTAATGTCAAGTGATCAGAATAAAATACGCAAAAATTAACAAAACCTGAATTTTTCAAAAGGACTTCCTTTTGTATTTTACTTTTTAAGAAGAAATAAGAAAAAGAAAACTAATAAATCTTCAATCCAGTTCTTTCTTTTTTTTTTTTTTTTTTTTGAGACGGAGTCTCACTCTGTCGCCCAGGCTGGAGTGCAGTGGCGCGATCTCGGCTCACTGCAAGCTCCGCCTCCCGGGTTCCCGCCATTCTCCTGCCTCAGCCTCTCCGAGTAGCTGGGACTACAGGCACCCGCCACCACGCCCGGCTAATTTTTTTTGTATTTTTAGTAGAGACGGGGTTTCACCGTGGTCTCGATCTCCTGACCTCGTGATCCACCTGCCTCGGCCTCCCAAAGTGCTGGGATTACAAGCGTGAGCCACCGCGCCCGGCCGCCAATCCAGTTCTTTCAACATTTATTCCTTGCTAATTTCTGACTAATAAAGTGTTAATCCCAAGCTAATTAAGCCTTCTTAACTGACCTTCAAAGTTCTCCTCAACTATGCCTAACTATATCAACTCCAATCTCCTTTCTCCAAACACTATTTCTCCACTACAATCTAAAATAGTTGCATTTCCATGCATAGTAGTTCACATTTGCAAATACAAAGGCTGCTGAATCTTAGAATTTATTTCATCTCTATCAATGACCAATTGTTCACAATTAGGTTACTTTTGGTCCCGATTCCTTTTGGAATTTATATGGAAAGATGTAACATTTAGAGAGCCATTCATTATCACTGTTGCCTTCACCCTTTCTTTAGCTAACAGCAGCCACTTGATTCATTTACCTCTAAAGCATTGCTTCTCAACCAGAAGCAATTTTGCCTCCCAGAGAACACTTAGCAATGTCTAGAGATGATTTTTGGCATCCAGTGTGTACAGGCCAGGGATGCTGCAATCCTACAATGCAAAGGACAACCCCACCCCATCCCCAACAAAAAAAAAATATCTGGTCCAAATGTCAATAGTACCAAGGTTGGGAAATCATGCTCAAAAGCTACCTCACTCATATTCTAAGACCTATAAATAGGTCAACAATGAAATAAAACCTGCCTTTGGCTCAATCTCATTCTCTCCTCTGCTCCTGATCTCCTGCACTCCCAGGCCCTTTGTCTGCCTTGACCATTGAGACTTTGATTGCCTTCTTCCCAGCAAGGCTATGATATCCTGATTCTCAGATCCTTAGCTCCCTCGGGTCATCTGACACCTAAGATGCAGTTGCCCCTGTGCTGTTCCAAAACTCCCCAGGCTTGTTTCTCACTGGGGGGTCTTTAATCCTTGTTTTCTGGACTTGAGTCTTTGCACAGTCTGGCCTCTAACATAACCTGACTAATCTTAATCACCTATTTCTCCCTACACCCCAGGGTGACAATATGGTTTGACAGTGCACATCAGAGCAGCCTTTAAAAGGCCTTCTCCTGTCTAACTTTGGAGTCTCAGCATTCCATCTCTTCTTCCTGCAGTCACCTAAGGGGCTGTTACCTATCTCCAGAACAACAGTTTACATGTGTTAAGATCTCATTATATGGTTGCTGGAGGAAAACATGAACCAATAACTTGCAGGCTTGAGTTACAAAGAACATACATTTAAACTGACTGAATTCTGGATCTAACAGTTCTTTCATTCAGTTACCAAAATATTTATTGAAGCACAGTACCAGGCATGTGGGGGTGGGTGGCTTAAAAAAAGTATCCATAAATAGCTCACAGCTTAGTATATAAAATCAGATATGTAAATAAGTAATCTGTAATTAGACTAATTACAGTCAGATTATTCCTATTTTATAATATCTAAAAAAAATGTAAAACAAATAAAATCCTTCCTCAGAATTGACAGAACTAATGGTCTTAAAATAAAAGTACATGGGATGAGGCTGGGTGCCATGGCTCATGCCTGTAATCTCAGCACTTTGGGAGGCCGAGGCAGGTAGGTGGATTCCCTGAGGTCAGGAGTTCAAGACCAGTCTGGCCAACATGGTGAAACCCTGTCTCTACTAAAAATAAAAAAATTGGCCAGGCGTGGTGGTGGGTGCCTGTAATCCTAGATACTCAGGAGGCTAAGGCAGGAGAATTACTTGAACCTGGGAGGCAGAGGTTGCAGTGAGCTGAGATCGTGCCATTGCACTCCAGCCTGAGTGACAGAGGGAGACTCCATCTCAAAAAAAAAAAAAAAAAGCGCATGGATAAATAAACGAGCAAATGAACAAGCAGATGGATAAATGAGAAACCAAATATCAAACAAGTAAATTTTTTCTGGGGGTCTTAGGCAAGGTGGTACATCATGTAAATGAGAGCCTCATTATTCTACTACATCTCCTTTCTTTTCATCTTCCTTAAATGTCATTCTCACTATAAATGCTAATTGGTTTAGCATATATAACAAATTAATCTGGGTGGCAGAATAATGCTACAACACAATCCATGCTGAAAAATCTTTGCTTCTCAGTTTTGCAGATAATGAAGCCTCTAAACAGATGCAGCCCACCAGTATGTAGACAGACCAGGACTGATGCTAGGCCAAAAGACACCATGTAGCCTCTCCAGATGTTTACAGCCAGTGTGCACCTGACTGGTCAGTGCTTGTGCCTCATCAGTGGTTAAGCTGCTTTAATGTCATCCTTGATTGGTACATTCTCTCAATTTTAGAGCAGCAGGCACGGTTCCTAAGAAAAGACTTCATAACTATATTACGTTCATTCTCCCTTTAAAAGTATAAAAATTCCAATTACCAATTGACGTAGCAGAAAGTATCCACCTGGTTAGACTGACTTTGCATCTGCATAATACCTTGTTAATCCATCATAATGATTTATTCATATTGCTGCTGCACTGAGATATCAGATGCTACAACTACGATTATCACCATTCCTCATAAAGTGGAGTTTTACAGAGCTGGCTTTGAACCCAAGCTCTATCAGGTACTGTCTACGTGATGTTCAACCTCTTCTAGGCTGAAGTACCTGAGACTTTAACCAAATGCAATTGAGGAAAATAACATTTACCTTAGAGGTTTGTTGTGAGCATTGATAAGGAGATGATATATCTATACAGACTAGAATATACTAGGTGCTTAATGAATCCTAGCTTCTCCTTTTAGCCAAATCTGATACAAACATATTGATCAAGCTCTTTCCCTTCCTTCCTTTCACCATGTGATGCCTGCTCCCCTTCATCTTCCACCACAACTTTTTCTTCTCTTTTTGCTTAATTTTCTTTAACTCCCTCCACCTGATCAGCAATTTACTTTTTCATTTATCGAAAGTTACTAAGAGCACGAGCTTACCACTGCCTCTCCCAAAATATCTCCTACAAATCTCTGGAATCCATAGTGAAAAGTAGAAACTATGATTCCAAATTTGCCTTTACCCTAAACACATTGTTTTGCCTTTGTTTTAAAGTGGCTTTTCCCTCCTCATCTCTGATAATTTTCCAGCATTAAGAGCATTGGCTTTTGAGTCAAGCAATCTTGGATTCCAAATCCAATTCTGTTGCTTATGTAGTCGAATTACTTACCTGGTTGACTTATTAAATTTCTGTGGCTCTCACTGTCCTAAAAACTAGAACATGTATGGCAGTGGGCGCAATGCCTAGCACATAATAGGTGCTCAAATATATCATATTTAATTGTTCTCAGCAGTGGCATTGCTAACCAAAACTACCTTCTCAGTCAACAATTAGTCTCAAAGATACAATCCAAATCACGTCCCATTAGCATATGCCCTGTTCTGTATTTATTCACTCAACTAATCATCTCCTGAATGCTGTATATGTTCTAGGCATAAAATAAAAACATTTGTACAGCACTTTCAAAGATAACTAAACCAAAGTTTCAGACTTAAAGGAACTCAGTGTCTAGTCGGAAGGCAAACATGTAAACAAATAACTACACGGCAGTATACTAAGTGCTAAAAATAGATGCTTGTACAAGGTGCCAGGGAAGCACCATAAAGACAGATCAGGCAAAGCTTCCTTGAAATGATGATTATGCCAGAGTTGAGTCTGGGAGGATGAGCAGGGCTTCACTGAGCACACAAGGGAAAGATGGACATTCTGGGAGAGACGGGGGCAGGCAACAGTGGAAAGTCCATGATGCCTGCTGAAAACACCAAGTACAGGAATTGAGTCAGGTTGGAGAGTGCTGCTACAAAGAAGAACTGGTGAAAAAATGGGGCAGGTAGGAGGGAGCCAAACCACAAAAGACCTCAAGTGATGTGCCAAAGAGTGTGGACTTTATTCATTAAGCAATGGCAAGCCATTGATGTTTTTTTGTTTTGGGGGGGTTTTTTTGAGACAGGGTCTCACTTTGTCACCCAGGCTGGAGTGCAGTGGCACGATCTCAGCTCACTGCAGCCTCAACCTTCTGGGCTCAAGTGATCCTCCCACCTCAGCCCCTCAAGTAGCTGGGACTACGGGCATGCACCACCATGCCCAGCTAATTTTTTTGTATTGTTAGCAGAGACGGGGTTTCACCATGTTGGCCAGGCTCGTCTCTAATTCTTGAGCTCAAACAATCCACCCACCTCAGCCTCCCAAAGTGCTAGGATTACAGATGTAAGCCACTGTGCCCAGCCTCTATTGTTATATTTCTAAGTCAAAGAATAACATGTTTATAATGGCAGAGGGGGAATCGGGTTGGAAGGACTGTTATTGGAAGTGGTGATACTGAATGGACAGAAGTAGTAAGGAAAAACGTCAGGCATGGCTCTAGAGTTTCTAGTTTAAATGATGCACCATAATTCCTAACACAAATGATGCAAGTAACAGAGCAGAACTCTGGGTACAGATAATGAATGTTTTGCATTTCATACCTCCATTGAGGAGGAGATGTTCAACAGGACACCGGAGATAACATGTCTAGCGTGCAGGAGAGAGAAATGAATTACAGATACAGGTTTAGAGTAGATTTTGGAGAATAATAATTTTTTAAAACCGAAGAACATGCTTTTTTTTTTTTCTTTTTTTGAGACAGAGTCTCACTCTGTTGCCCAGGCTGGAGTGCAGTGGCGTGGCGCGATCTTCGCTCACTGCAATCTCTGCCTCCTGGGTTCAAGCGATTCTCCTGCCTCAGGCTCCTGAGTAGCTGGGACTACAGGTGCGGGCCACCACACCCAGCTAATTTTTATTTTTTTGTATTTTTAGTAGAGACGGAGTTTCACCGTGTTAGCCAGGATGGTCTCGATCTCCTGACCTCATGATCCACCCACCTCAGCCTCCCAAAGTCATGGGATTACAGGCGTGGGCCACCATGCCTGGCCAAGAACATGCTTTTTAAAAGAAATATAATTCATTTAGACTTCTCTCCCAACTTCAAGTGAAAAGATTACAAATTAAAAAACTTAAAACTACTATCTATTGCATATACATCAAAACCTAACATTAAAAAATATGGAAAGATGCCAATATATTTAATGAAAACAAAAAACTCTAACAAAGATAACTATTGTATATTTATTTGTCTATTACTTTGCTTAAGCAGTCTGCTTGCTAATATAAGGACATTTTCCTTACCTATAAGAGTAATGTATTTCCAAAATAATGTTTTCATGGCCAAAAAAAAGCATAAAGCTTGCTTCATCTTCTGAATAAACAAGTGTGTTTAATTTCCTGAGTAAACATTAGTCATAGTTGACACTGAACAGAGTCCAAATTCAAGGAAGGAGTTAAGAAATTTCTAAAACCCCCAAGAGCAATATACCTCACCCAGAGAATCTAGTGAAGAGCTTATTATAAAGGACTAAAAGTCAATGTCATACCAAAATTTTAAATAACATCATGCATCCCTCTATTTAATAAATTATTTCAAAATCAGGTCACAATTGACAGACACACTATCTTGGGCAGACGGGAGAGAGTAGATAAGCAGGGAAAATTTCCTTTTCTCTACTGAAGCATGTCCACCAACTGTCATATCTGGAAAACAGCCAAAATGAGCACTTTATTTGCAAAAAGAAGAGGAGATTTATAATGTGAGCAAAATCTGTGCTATATAAATGCAGAATATAGAGAATTATTTTAAGATTCATATTTCTGTATGTTTAGAAATAATGTTTCAAAGACGTAGATTAAAAGCACAAGTTCATCTATATAAAAAGCTCTAAAAGCCAAAGGTGGCAACGCTTAAATCCCTATAGATAAGCTTTACCCTTTTCTTCTGGGCTGTGACCATCTATGCGAGGTAAGGTTTCCTTATAAACTTCTAAGGCAGATAATCGGGCCTCATAGGTATCTAAATGAATTAGCCACATAAATTACTCTGAGAAAACCACGGCCAAATCATGTCTCTTTCTCTTAACCTTCCTTTCCTTCTGCTCCCTAACCCTCTGTTTTCTCTTTAGTCACAGAGCATTTTCTAGTTTCCTGACCACGGGATTTACCAGCCAAAGCTGACACAGCTGAGTTGAGGATGGAAAGCAGCTGAACTATAAAGGAAGGAAATCTGAGAGAACAGAGGCAGGGAGTCTGGAAATGCTAACTAGAGGGGAAATAAGAAAACCCTGGACTGTGTCTGAATCTGTAGAAACTTGCAACTCTGGATTAATGTCCTCAATTCAGGTGTTGGCCCTTAGTCAACTAAGGGTCTGTGAAAGTTTTCCAAATGGGTTCCTCGCTAATCTAAAATAAATACACATTAAAAATAGTAATAATGGCAGAGTCTGGATAACATTTATAGCCAATAACCAGGGAAAAGGAAGGGCAGGCATTCACTTTGAGTGACTTTACTATTGGAAACTCCCGGACAGTTACAACATTGCTATTAACACCATTGTCACTTTGGATAAGGTGTCCAACTGCATCACACAGTATTTTGGTTCTTTAAAGAAGTGAGGGGCTGGGCATGATGGCTCACACCTGTAATCCCAGCACTTTGAGAGGCCAAGACGGATGGATCATCTGAGGTCAGGAATTCAAGACCAGCCCAGCCAACATGGTGAAACTCCATCTCTACTAAAAATACCAAAAATTAGCCAGGCGTGGTGACAGACACCTGCAGTCTCAGCTACTTGGGAGGCTGAAGCAGGAGAATCATTTGAACCCAGGAGGCAGAGGTTGCAGTGAGCCCAGATTGTGCCACTGCACTCCAGCCTGGGCAGCAGAGTGAGACTCCTTCTCAAAAAAACAAAACAAGACAAAACAAAACAAATGAAGTGAGAGAATTTAAACAGAAAGGAAGTGGGAAAGGTAAGGTGAAGAAAGACTTCTGGTTTGAGTGTATTCTCTTAAAAAGTTCACAAAATCGCTGGGGAAATAAACATTTTTCCACATGCCTCTTTTCTGAGCTTTTGTCCACTTTCTCCCCCAGCCATGAGGTGAGGCTCAAGGAGACTCAGCAGCCCCTAGTTTATGCTACAAGATCCTATCTCCCTGCCTTCCCCTCATCCTCACTGCCTTGATTCCTGGTCTTTTCAAGGCCTGGCAGTTCAACATTTCCTTGATTCTATGAGAGACTTCTATAGCCATAAATTCCCATTCCCCTTTAAAGAAAAAGCAAGCAAGACCTCCAAGGAAGGATATATTAAACACGGATCTTGTACCCTTTTCTGCAACTCCTTTCATCAGAGAGATGATGATAATACTATAGATTAGATTGCTGAGAAAATAGGTATCTATCCATCCCAAGAGTCAAGAGTTTTGGAGGGATTTTTAAAGGTAATCCAGGAACAAATAGGATAGGTACTCTGCATGTTCCCTTGTTCTGCTGATGAATGTCACGAAATACAAAGTTTAAGAAGCATTTCTATGGACATCCAAGGACACCATAAAAATAGAAAGCCAAGATACAAATACTTTGAAATTCTGTGAAAAGGTCCTACGTTATTAGAGGTATTGATAAGAAAACAAGATGTTAAGAAAAGAGTAGAAATCACGATCTCTTTAGATCCCTAGATGTTTTCTTGTGTATTAAGTATGACATTTTTAAAATCCAGGCTGGTTTAATTTTTTTTTTTAATTTTACTTTAAGTTCCAGGATATGTGTGCAGAACGTGCAGGTTTGTTACATAGGTATACATGTGCCATGGTGGCTTGCTGCACCTATTGACCCACCCTCTAAGTTCTCTTCCCTCACCCTCCCACCCCTATCAGGCTCTGGTGTGTGTTGTTCCTCTCCCTGTGTCCACGTGTTCTCATTGTTCAACTCCCACTTATAAGTGAGAACATGCAGTGTTTGGTTTTCTGTTCCTGTGTTAGTTTGCTGAGGATGATGGCTTCCAGCTTCATCCATGTTCCACAAAGGACATGATCTCATTCCTTTTTATTTTATGGCTGTATAGTATTCCATGGTGCATATGTACCACATCTTCTTTATCCAGTCTATCATTGATGAGCATTTGGGTTGGTTCCATGACTTCGAGATTGTAAATAGTGCTGCAATAAACATACGTGTACATGTGCCTTTATAGAATGATTTATATTCCTTTGGGTATATACCCAGTAATGGTATTGCTGGGTCAAATGGTATTTCTGGTTCTAGATCCTTGAGGAATCACCATACTGTCTTCAACAATGATTGAACTAACTTATATGCCCACCAACAGTGTAAAAGCTTCCTATTTCTCCACAGTCTTGCCAGCATCTATCGTCTCTTGACTTTTTAATAATCACCATTCCGACTGGCATGAGATGGTATTTCATTGTGGTTTTGATTTGCATTTCTCTAATGATCAGTGATGTTGAGCTTTTTTACATGTTTGTTGGCCACGTAAATGTCTTCTTTTGAGAAGCATCTGTTCATATCCTTTGCCCACTTTCTGATGGGGTTTTTTTTCTTGTAAATTTGTTTAAGTTCCTTGTAAATTCTGGCTATTAGACCTTTGTCAGATGAGTAGATTGCAAAAATTTTCTCCCATTCTGTAGGCTGCCTGTTCATTCCGATGATTGTTTCTTTCATTGTGCAGAAGCTCTTTAGTTTAATTAGATCCCATTTGTCAAGAGTTCTCTTCTTAAGGTAGTAAAACTAAAATTCAGATCATCTTTCCATTGAGTTTGTTTTCCCAAACCTAGGGAAGGAGAGCAGGAACTGGTAATAGTGCCTGCTGTTTATTTTTTCTTAAATGTGGCATGCAAAGCTGAATGATCTTTTAAAGTACAGAATATAACTGCAATGAATTATTTCTGCAATACTTCCAACTATTTTTCCCATTTCTTTGCAAATAATGATAGCATTTTTTTGGCTATAGCAAATGTTTACTAAAGAGCTTCCTGGACGTTTCTTTGCTTAGACTTATTTCCAGGAATTATAGTTTCCTGATAGTAACTTAAAGCTTGGGAAATCCCCAGTACGAATTACTTACTGTCCTGGTTCATTTGAAGCAACAATCATTTTTATAAGACCTGTGCAGATGTGCCATATTTTAAAATATACTTGTGCCAACTTCCAGACATATTTTTATGACATTTTAAAAATCATAGTGGGAATATCATATAACAAGAAAAACCTACTTGCTGAAATCCTTATCTCTATCGAATTCTACAAACTCAACTTCTTCGTGAATGACAGTTAACATCTCAGTTCTTTTATAACTCTTTTTCGGCATTATCATCATCTTACTAAAATTCTTGAGAATGCACTTTGCTGACAATTATGATAAAGAAAGACCTTCAGCTAAACAGCAAAAAAATATATAAAGATTTTCTGTCTCTCATTTTGGAGGCCTACTACATGTCCACAACAATATACATGAAAAAAAAAAAGCCCATTAAAGAATGCAAAGTGCCGACCAGCCTATCAAATTATCATCATCTCTCCTCCAAAGTGCAAGGAGAAATCGTATCCAGGAGAACTGCCACACAGTGCTCGTGCTTTGGTCATAATCTGATGTTACCTAAAATTATTAATTGCCCAATTTTCTTCCAATACAAGGTACAGCCAGTGCTGACTTTGAAAGAGATATTATCATTATCATCACTGTAGATAAAAAGAAGAGTATTATGTTACTCTCCTCCCCTACTTTCTCTTCCACTCCCTATTCCTCTTTTCCTTCCTTCTCATTTCCCTTCTCTTCCTGAAAAATTCAGTTCCTACACTATTAAGTAACACAGAGAAAGGTAGGTATCCACACCAGAGGGAAGATGGAAGGCACAGTGGAATGGTAGGAGGTGTGTCCATATTGGGGGAGGCCTAGTGTGGGGTACCATAGCCTAAGTGAGAGGGCATCCCCTCTGGCATGATATGAGAGGGTTAGAACCCACACAGGGTAAAGAGGGTGCCCATGTGGTGATGGCAGAAGGGAACACCCCAGCATGGGATGTCAGTATCCAAACAGAATGAGAGGGTATCCACATGCAAGGGTGACCTAGTGCAGGGGGATTACAGCCCAAGCAGAATGAAAAGTTTATTCCCCTGTAGATGCAGACCAGCACAGATAGTCAGATCTGAAAAGGGTGAAGAGGTGTCTCTGCAGAAGAACAGCCTAGTGTGGGGTGACAGAGCCTAAGAGGGAAAATGAGGACATTAACAGAAGGGAGAGGACGATAGTGGAGAGGCGACTGATAGCATATAAGATGATTTATCAAATAAGTATGTATACAAAGATAACAGAAGCCAGACTGGAGAAGGATGAAGGAAATTACAATAAACTCATATTTTTAATAACTATAGAGATGTAAATATGTGTACACAGTGATGTGAATATATTCACTCCCTGGCTGAGAGGATCTGGGAGATAAGACACTCCAAAAGCCATGAGCATAACAAATACCCAAATCTTAGCTTCTAACGGCCCACTTTCCAATAAAAGGAACCAGGCCACTTGGAGAAAAGGTTGATTCCAGGGCTAAGGCAGGAAAAGATGAGTCCTGGAACATTTTATGATACCAAAAGCAAGGAAATGCTCAAAGAATGGCTCAAAAAAAAAAAGTCAGCCTAAAAGGGATCCTACTAAGTCTGAGATAATTTAAGCATCAAAATTAATAATGACAGCAATGCATTATAACCTAGGCAATAAAATAGCAAACCATGAGTCCACACTGACATAAATAAATGAATAAAAGAAAGTTTGATGAGGAATGGGATATCTGCATAAATGTACCTCCACACAAAATAGTTATTAAAGGGGGAAAAAGGTAATTATATATATAGAAGTTTGACAACCACCATCATAAGCAAGTGATTACAATGAACATTATCAGCAATGGGACAGATTAAATCCCATGCCACCTGACAGGATACAATGAAAAGAACAGAGCATCCCTCTGTGGCATTCCCACCAGAGGTGCACAACCTGGGCCAGGCACGGTGGCTCACGCCAGTAATCCCAGCACTTTGGGAGGCCAAGGCAGGCAGATCACTTGAGGTCAGGAGTTTGACACCAGCCTGGTCAACATGGCGAAACCCCATCTCTACTAAAAATACAAAAATTAGGCGCATATTTGTAGTCCCAGCTACTCAGAAGGCTGAGGAACAAGAATCGCTTGAACCCAGGAGGCAGAGGCTGCAGTGAGCCAAAATTGTGCCACTGTACTCCAGCCTGGGTAACAAAGTGAGACTGCATCTCCAAAAACAACTAAACATCAACAACAAAAAAAAGTGCATAACCTGAATGTAATAATAAGAAAACAGCAGGTAAACCCAAAGTGAGGGACACCTTATAAAATAACTGGCTTATGGTCTTTGTGTCAAGATCACAAAAGTCAAAGAAAGACTGAGAAATTATTCACACTCAAGAAGACTAAGGAGGTATGACAACTAAATGCAGTACATGATTTTGAACTGGATCCCAATAAAGACACTATTGGGACAGTTGGCAAAGCTTGAATGGGATCTGAGGAATAAATGGCTGTAATGCAACAAAGTTAATTTTCTGATTTTAGTGACTGTATTGTGGTTATGTCGAAGAATGTCCTTGTCTGTAGGAAATACAAACGAAAGTATTCTGGAGTGATTAGGTTGACAACTTACTTGCAAATGGTTCAGGGAAAAAAAAGGGTTATTTAAACTATATTTCCAGATTTTCCATAATATGTGATTATTTCAAAATAAATTTTAATTTTAAAAATAAAAATATTTGACAGTATGTAGTTCTACCTCCAAACATTAAAGAATTACCTGAACCTGACTCATGGTCGGATTTAGATCTGATGTGTAATGGGAGATGAGAGCCAAACGCTGACACCAGACTGCTCAAAAGAAAAGCTAAATTTGTGAGTTTTTGTGCCCTAGTAAAATTAGATACTACTGTATAGTTAGTTATTATCTCATGTAAATGATTTTTGTAAGGGCCTAGAGAGAAGAGTCTATTTTCCAGCCTCCAAAGCACCATCACCATACTAAATGCATACTGTACACCTCAAAATATTTGCACACCATAAAAATATGTCTCAAAATATTTTAATGCTTTTAAAAAGGAGAAAATACTAATGATAGGCTTACTAGGAACCCATTAATCTCATGGAATATAGCACAGCACATACAACTTCTGTGGAACACAATTTTTTTCTGTTCAAATTATCTTTGTGAGGAATGTACAAGATAGAAAACAAATACTAAATCTTTGGTGACCAGTACCACTCCTAAAAGCAAGAGGAAAAAAGCAATCCTCTGCCTCTGGCATCAGAGGAAGATTGGCCAAGTAGTATCACTCCCTATGGCCTGTCTTGGTGCCTATAGTTACACCATTAAAGATTTAGGTTAAGACAATATAGATAAACAAATGACTTATTATAATGCAAATATTCCAGAGTTTCCCATTCAATAAAAGATACTCATGAAGTATATAATTATGATTTATAATTATGAATAATTTATTGAATATCTAAATTATTTATTGCATAGATATTAATGCTTAGTAATAACAATAAGCATTTTATTTTCTCCTGTGTAATAGGCACTGTGATAGATATTTTACATAAATTATCTTTAACCATTCCAACTCTACAAGATAGATGTCATCACCTCCACTTTATAAATAAGGAAACTGAAGCCCAAAGAAGTTAAATCACCTGCATAGTGCCAAATGTCCTTTCAATAGCAGAGTCTGCATTCAAACTCAAGACTCAGAATTTTTCCATTATGGTTTTCTTTTTTCTTTTCTTAAAGATTGGTCTTGCTCTGTTACCCAGGCTGGAGTGCAGTGGTGTAATCATAGTTCACAGCAGCCTCAAACTCCTGGACTCAAGCAATCCTCCCACCTCAGCCTCCCAAGTCACAGGGACTACAGGTACAAGTCACTCCATTACATTCTGCTTCTTCTTTCACTATGTAATTTACTATTCTGAAAAATACTGCTGGGCGCAGTGGCTCACGCCTGTAATCCCAGCACTTTGGGAGGCTAAGGCGGGCAGATCACAAGGTCAGGAGATCGAGAACATCTTGGCCAACATGGTGAAACGCCATCTCTACTAAAAATACAAAAATTAGCTGGGCATGGTGGTGCGTGCCTGTAGTCCCAGCTACTCTGGAGGCTGAGGCAGGAAAATCGCTTGAACCTATGAGGCGGAGGTTGCAGTGAGCCAAGATCACACCACTGCACTCCAGCCTGGGCGACAAGGGCGAAACTCCGTCTCAAAAAAAAAAAAAAAGAAAAAGAAAAATGGAGATCTATGGTATGAGGGAATAAAATGCCTTATAGGAAAGCTTCTTATTGGTACAGGATAAAACTAAATTATGAGACTTCTGAGTTTTGGGTAGAAGAAGCCAAAGAATGCCTTAGAACCATGAAAGGAAGGAAGGCTAAGCAAATGGACATAAGGGCACAGGAAGAGGGGGTGAGAAAGGTCTAAGGACAAACTGCCTGCTTCCCCAGTTTTTCTACAAAGCCTAACACTAGAGGTGACAAAAGTCCCTGAATTAATAATGAGCTCAGTTAAAAACGACAGGCTCAGATTTATTGGCCTGAAAGAGATGGATCATAAATGAGGGCTGTGGGCTGGGCATGGTGGCTGACGCCTGTAATCCCAGCACTTTGGGAGGCCGAGACGGATGGATCACGAGGTCAGGAAATCGAGACCATCTGGCTAACACGGTGAAACCCCGTCTCTACTAAAAATACAAAAAAAATTAGCCGGGCGTGGTGGCGGGCGCCTATAGTCCCAGCTACTCGGGAGGCTGAGGCAGGAGAATGGCGTGAACCCAGGAGGCGGAGCTCGCAGTGAGCCAAGATCGTGCCATTGCACTCCAGCCTGGGCGAAAGAGCGAGCCTCTGTCTCAATAAATACATAAATAAACAAACAAACAAATAAGGGCTGTGGTGAACACTGTACTTTCCTTCGTGTGAAAGGAATGAGGACAAATAAATCCCACGTACATGGTTTAAATGTTTGTCCCTCCAAATCTCATACCGAAATGTGGTTCCCAGTGTGGAGGTGGGGTCTGGTGGGAGGTGCTTGGATCATAGGAGTGGATCCCTCATGAACGGCTTAGGAGCATCCCCTTGGTGATGAGTGAGTTCTCCGAATTTACATGAAATCTGCTTGTTTAAAAGTGTGTGGCACCTCCCTGCTCTCTCTCTTGTTCCCGGTCTCACCATTTTATATACCGGCTCCCCTTTGCCTTCTGCCATGATTGGAAGCTTCCTGAGGCCTCACCTGAAGCAGACGCCAGCACCATGCTTCCAGTACAGCCTGCAGAACCCTGAGCCAATTAAACCTCTTTTCTTTATAAATTATCCAACCTCAGGTATTTCTTTATAGCAACACAAGAACTGACACACTCGCCCATCTGGAAACATGGGATGGACAAGTTATTAAAATACCTTTGAAGATAACACAAGTTAGACAATATCAAGCACCTAAAAATTTGGGGGTAAAAAATTCCACACTGGGTTTTTGTGGGGGTTGTTTTGGTTCAGGTTTTTTCTTTTTGCCCAGGCTGGAGTACAGTGGCATGATCATAGCTCACTGTAGACTTGAACTCCTGGGCTCAAGCAATGCTTCTACCTCATCGCCCTGAGTAGCTAGGACTATAGGTACGCACTACCACACCCAGCTATTTTTATTTTTTTATTTTCTGTAGAAACAGGGTCTTATTATGTTGCCCAGCCTGGTCTTGAACTCCTCGGCCCAAGCAATCCTCCCGCCTCAGCCTCCCAAAGTGCTGGGATTACAGTTGTGAGCCAACACACCTGAACTAACACCGTATATAGTGAAAATAACTGAAAAGGGCATATTTTTGAAATGTCTTTAGGTGATTTACTTTACCACTCAGTTCAGTTTACTGTTCATGTGCTATCAAGAAATAAATGTAAAGCAAAATACTGCCAATGGTATGAAACTGATAAGCACACAAAAATAATTGAGAACTATGTAGGAACTGAAATATATGACTATATAATTTTGTAGAAAATGTACTTTCCATTTACATGTTGGAAATATATTGGTATATTCATATTTTAACATAGGATATGCACTGATCCCTATGGCACTAGGAAGCAATACAGCACACTTGAAAGATATCTGGGATCAGAAAAAGCTGAATTTGCTTCTTGAATCTGCATGAGTGCTGATTATAAAACTACTAACTTTGTAACTCTGGGCACATTATTCAATTTTTCTAACCTTTTCACCCATAAATAAAAATGGGGTTAATAATAAAGATATTGCAAGACTTGTAAAGATTGAAGAATATAATTTTATGTAAAAAAGTGGCCTGTGTGATGTTTATAACATTACTTATAATAATAATAAAGTCAAAAATCATCCAAGTATCTATCATTAAGAAAATATTAAGTAACAATAGTATATACACCAGATTAGCGGTTCTCAAATTTTAGTGCACATAAGAATGTTCTAGGGGGTTGTAAAATGCATATTTCCAGGCCTTACACTTAGAAATTATTATACTCAGAATACTCAGAAATCCTGGGGTGGGATCAGGAAATAACACATTTAACAACCAACCATAGGTACTTCTGATGGAGGACATCTATGAAAAGTATGCAGTAGATGGAATACGATGATGCCATTAAAAATAACTATGAAGACTTTGAAATAACATTGAAAAAGTGTATGATATACCCTTAAATGAAAAATTCAGGATCCAAACTTGTATGCTTTAGCTGATAACTACATTAAACATGCTTAAGAAAAAAGTTGTTTTTAGCAATAAGATTAAAGGTAATTTTTGATCTTTTACTCAAATTTTTAAATAGTCATTCTATTATTATAAATGAATCACTGACATATTAAAATTAAAAAAAAAACACACATTGGATCCTCGTGGCCTTCAGGATTAGGCTCAAACTCCTTAGGGCAACACACAAGGTCCTTCTATCTCCAGACTTAGCTCTTGCCCATGCTCCATGTCAAACTACTTATAATACCCCAAGCTATATTCTACATTTTCACACACTATTATTGAATAGACTGTTCCTTCTGCCTGAAATGCCCTTTCTCCAACTTGTCTGGAAAATTCCTCTTCATCCCACAAGATTCAAGCACTCCCTCCTCTCTGCAGTTTCCCTGAATACTCCTCCAAGTCAAATTCTGGGTGCCTCCTTCTTGCTCCTAGTATTCCTACAGCATTGTTTGGTATTTCCATTGCTCCATATATCACCCTGTATTTTACCTTTTTGCTGATAGATCTATCCCATTATTCTGCAAGTACATGGGGTAGGTAGAGATGATCTCATTCAGTTTTAGAATCCAAAAAGTACTCAGCAAATACTTGTTAAAATAAGTAATGACCTTTTTTTTTGTTACTACTGTTCTTAGTTATCAGTTCTCTAAAAAATCCTGAGTGCCCTGCTGGTTAGTTGGATAATACTTGGCTCAATGATTAATGAGCTTTGTCTAATATATATATATATATATATATATATATATAATACATACACACACACACACACACACGTAGCATAAAACAAACCCATGAAAAATTTTTAAGAAATAGTTTAACCATTATTTGTAATTCTTCACGTTCTCTGCTTATGTCTTCAAAGTTTCTATCAACCTTCAGGATGACAGACCACTCTGGTCAATAGCCAAAGCAGGCTAACAGGAATAACTCTGCTCTAGGCTCCTCCATTGCTGGAGTTTACCCAGCCAAAGAACGTCCCTGCAGAATTCTTGCTGCTTCCCCCAAACACACTCCCACTCACTGCCATCTCCACACTAGCAGTAAAATATCTATATAAAACAGAGATAATTCTGTAAGTAAATAGAGCAGTTTTTTAGTATATTCAAAACACTAGATACTATATTTAGAATATTTGTGTAATACATAAAACATTTCAAATGCAGATTACTAACTAGAGGTACCAAACAAGAACCTAAAGTGACTAATAGTAATTCAAGCCAAAAAAAAGAAAAATCAATGTGGAAGAATACTAATTGAGATCCAGGTATCAGAACTTCAAATGCTTCCCCTGTACCGTAAAACATAAGTTTTAGGAATAACCTGGATGCTGAAGCCAACTTGCAACACAATTTTTTTTAAAAAGAAAAATAAAATACATTTTTTAACATTTGAATCTCAAGCCACATTAGGCATTAAAGCCGTGATACAACTTTGTTCCATCTCTGTCACCTGTGATATAATAAATGTGTACAGAAATACTTTGTTTTAGTGCACACTTCATAGATACTGTACTTTTTTAAAAACTGAAGATTTATAGGAACCATGTGTCTAACAAGTCCATTTTTCCAATTAGGCCAATGTGCTCAGTTCATGTCTCTGTGTCACATTTTGGTAATTCTCACAATATTTCTGTTTCATTATTTTTATATCTGTTATGATTATCTGTGAACTGAATAATGCTGTGTGTGTTCTCACCACTCCACCAACTGGCCATTCCATCTCTCTCCCCCTCCTCGGGCCTTCCTGTTCCCTCGGATACAACAATATTAAAATTAGGCCAATGAATAACCCACTGACCTATAAGTGTTCAAGTGAAAGGAAGAGTCACATGTTTCTCACTTTAAACGAAAAGCTAGAAACGAATAAACTTAGTGAGGAAAGCATGTTAAAAGTTGAGACAGACTGAAAGCTAGGCCTCTTACACCTAACAGTTAGCCAAGCTGCAAATGCAAAGGAAAAGTTCATGAAGTAAATGAAAAGTGCTACCCCAGTGAATACATGAATGATAAGAAAGCCAAGCTGGCTCACGCTTGTAATCCCAGCACTTTGGGAGGCCAAGGCGGGTGGATCACGAGGTCAGGAGATCGAGACCATGATGAAACCCCGTCTCTACTAAAAAAAAAAAATACAAAAAATTAGCCGGGCGTGGTGGCGGGCACCTGTAGTCCCAGCTACTCAGAGAGGCTGAGGCAGGAGAATGGCGTGAACCCGGGAGGCAGAGCTTGCAGTGAGCCGAGATCGCGCCACTGCACTCCAGCCTGGGCGACAGAGTGAGACTCTGTCTCAAAAAAAAAAAAAAAAAAAAAAAAAAAAAAAAAGAAAGCCAAAGAGCCTTATTGCTGATATGGAGAAAGTTTGAGGGGTCTGGATAGAAGATCATAACAGCCACACAACATTCCCTTAAGGCAAAGCCTAATCCAGAGCAAGGCCCTAACTCTCTTCAATTCCATCAGAGTGGACGGAGCTGGGGTAGCTGCAGAAGAAAAATCTGAAGGTAGCAGAGGTTCAGGGGGCTTAAGGAAAAAAGCCATCTCCATAACATAAAATGGCAAGGTGAAGTAGTTAAATGCTGATGCAGAAGCTGCAGCAAGTTATCCAGAAGATCTAGCTAAGATAATTGATAAAGGTGACTACACTAAACAACAAAATTTCAGTGTAGATGAAACAGCCTTCTATTGGAAGAAGATGCCATCTAGGACTTCCATAGCTAAAAAGAAATCACTGCCTGGCTTCAAAGCTTCAAAGGACAGGCTCTCTGGTTAGGGGTTAATGTAGCTGGTGACTTTAACTTGAAACCAATGCTTATTTACCATTCCAAAAATCCTAGGGCCCTTAAAAATGATGCTAAATCTACTGGGCCTGTGCTCTACAAGTGGCACAACAAAGCCTGGATGACAGCACATCTGTTTGTAGCATGGTTTACTGAATATTTTAAGCCCACTGTTGAGACCTACCACTCACACAAAAAAAGATTCCTTTCAAAATATTACAGCTCAGTGGCAGTGCACCTAGTCACACAAGAGCTCTGATGGAGATGTACAAGAGACTAATGTTGTTTCCATGCCTGCTAACACAACATCCATTCTGTAGCCCAGAGATTGAGGAGTAATTTTGGCTTTCAAGTCTTCTTATTTAAGAAATACATTTTGTAAGGTTATAGCTGCCATACCTAGTGGTAGCTATAGAACCACTAAGAACATTTGCGGGCCAGGCGCAGTGGCTCATGCCTGTAATCCCAACAGTTTGGGAGGCCAAGGTGGGAGGATCACTTGAGCCCAGGAGTTCAAGACCAGTCTGGGCAACATAGGGAAACCCTGTCTCTACAAAAAATTTAAAAATTATCCAGGCTTGGTAGCACATGCCTGTGGTCCCAGCTATACAGGAGGCTGAAAGCAAAGAATCACTGAGTCTGGGAGATCAAGGCTGCAGTGAGCACAGTGATCATGCCACTGCACTCCAGGCCTGGGTGACAGAGTGAGACCCTATCACAAATAAATAAATAAAACATTTGTGGTTCATGGGAGGAGGCCAACATTAACAGGAGTTTTGGAAGAAGTTGATTCTAACTCTTATGACTGATTTTGAGGGATTCATGATTTCAGCGGAGGAAGGAACTGCAGATGTGGTGGAAATAGCAAGTGAAATAGAAGTGAAGCCTGAAAACCGGACTGACAGCAATCTCATGATAAAATTTGAACAGATGAGGAGTTGCTTCTTATGGATGAGCAAAGAAAGTGGTCTCACGAGTGGAATCGACTCCTGGTGAAGACACTGTGAACACTGCTGAAACATCAACAAAGGATTTATAACATGACATAAATAAAGCAGCAGCAAGGCTTGAGAGGAGTGACTCCAATGACTCCAATTTTGAAAGTTCTACCATGGGTAAAATGCTATCAAACAGCATCCCATGCTACGGAAACATCTTTTGTGAAAGGAACAGTCAACTAATGTGAAACTTCATTATTGTCTCATTTAAGAAATTGCCACAGCCATCCCAACCTTCGGCAATCACCATTCTAATCAGTCACCAGCCAACAACATTGAGACAAGACCTTCTACCAGCAAAAGGATTACAACTTGCTGAAGGCGCAAATGATCATTAGCATTTTTAGCAATGAAGTATTTTTTAATTATGTACATTGTTTTGTTAGACATAAGGCTGTTGCACACTTAACAGAGTACAGTATAGTGTAAACATAACTTTTATATGCACTGGAAAACCAAAAATTTTGTATGACTCACTTTATTGCAGTGGTCTGAAAACAAATCCACAATATGTCTGAGCTATGCCTGTACATCTAAGTAATAACTTCTGATATAGGCAAATAATATATGTTTATATCTAAAATGGGTTTATATAATCCAATAAAAAATTCTAGAGACCAAATAAGTAGCAAAAAGAAAATACTTTTCTATCACCAGCCATATACTCTCTCATTTCTCATGTCTCCAGTCAAATCCCTTCCCCTTCAGCCTTTAAGAAGGAAGAATTAGCCAGGCATGGTGGTTCACAACTATAATCCCAGAACTTTGGGAGGCCAAGTCAGGAGGATGGCTTGATCCCAGGAGTTTGAGACCAACCCAGGAGTTCAAGAACAGCAAGGCAGGAGGATCGCTTGGGTCCTCAATAACAGATCCCAACAGAGAGGGTTTCCCTATGTTTCCCAAGTTGATCTTGAACTCCTGAGTTCAAGTGATCCTCCTACCTTGGCCTCCCAAAGAGCTGGGATTACAGGCATGAGCCACTGTGCCTGGCCCACAAATGTTCTTAATGGTGTCTAGCATAGTGATCCTTTCCAGAAGGTTTTCAATTTACTTTGCACAGATTCATCAGAAGAATCACTATGTATGGCAGGAGTTTGAGGAACAGTGAGGCTCTGTCCTTATAAAAAAAATCAAAAAATTTGCTGGGCATGGTGGCACGTGCTGGTAGTGCCAGCTACTTGGGATCTGAGGCATGAGGATCACTTGACCCTGGGGGGCAATGAGGCTGCAGTAAGCTGTGATTGCACCACAGCACCCCAGCCTGGGTGACAGAGTGAGAACTTATCTCCAAAAAAAAGGGAAGAATTACCACCTGTATCCAACATTCTCTTACGAGCCTGGCAAAATCCACTCCATTTGTTCTGCCAGAAGAGGTCGATGGCTTTACTATTTTGGCCCAATGTTTTGTTGCCTCTTCAAATGAAAATACGAAAAGAGCTGCTTCTTTCTAAAAGCTTTACCAATCAATTACAACTTCACTATGAATTAACTGTCAGGTCCCACAAACACTTTTTGGTGGTAAAGAAAGGAAAGAAAAGGCACTGGGTCCATGAGGTTAGAGGATAAATTAACATTGAGGTATAAGCATTCCCTTTCCTCTGCAGCCTCACCAGCATCTATTGTCTTTTGACTTTTAAATAACAGCCATTCTGACTAGTGTGAGATGCTATCTCAAGGTGGTTTTGATTTGCATTTCTCTGATAACTAGTGATGCTGAGCATTTTTTATATGTTTGTTGGTCACTTGTATGTCTTCTTTTGAGAAATGTCTGTTCATGTACTTTACTCATTTTTTAATAGTTACTTGTTTTTTGCTTGTTGACTTAAGTTCCCTACAGCTTCTGGATATTAGGCCTTTGTCAGATACATAGATTGCAAATATCTTCTCCCATTCTGTAGGTTGTCTGTCAGTGTGGAAAGTAGTACACAGATTTCTCAAAGAACTTAAAATTGCTACCATTCGACCCAGCAATCCCGTTGCTGTGTACATACCCAAAAGAAAATAAATCATTCTACCAAAAAGACACATGCATTCATGTTCATTGCTGTGCTATGCACAGTTGCAAAGACATGGAATCAATCTAGATGCCCATCAATGGTAGACTGACTGGACAAGAAAATGTGGTACATATACACCATGGAATACTATGTAGCCATAAAAAAGAATGAATCCATGTCCTCTGCAGCAACATGGATGGAGCTGGAGGCCATAATCCCAGGAAAATTAACACAGGAACAGAAGACCAAATACCACATGTTCTCACTTATAAGTGGGAGCTAAATATAAAGCATATATGGACATAAATAAGGGAACAATAGACACAGTGGACTACTAGAGGGTGGAAGGGGGGTAGGTTAAAAAACAGCCTATTAGGAACACTTTTACACTGTTGGTGGGACTGTAAACTAGTTCAACCATTGTGGAAGTCAGTGTGGCGATTCCTCAGGGATCTCGAACTAGAAATACCATTTGACCCAGCCATCCCATTACTGGGTATATACCCAAAGGACTATAAATCATGCTGCTATAAAGACACATGCACACGTATGTTTATTGCGGCACTATTCACAATAGCAAAGACTTGGAACCAACCCAAATGTCCAACAACGATAGACTGGATTAAGAAAATGTGGTACATATACACCATGGAATACTATGCAGCCATAAAAAATGATGAGTTCGTGTCCTTTGTAGGGACATGGATGAAACGGGAAAACATCATTCTCAGTAAACTATCGCAAGGACAAAAAACCAAACACCGCATGTTCTCACTCATAGGTGGGAATTGAACAATGAGAACTCATGGACACAGGAAGGGGAACATCACATTCCGGGGACTGTTGTGGGGTGGGGTGAGGGGGGAGGGACAGCATTAGGAGATATACCTAATGCTAAATGACGAGTTAATGGGTGCAGGAAATCAACATGGCACATGGATACATATGTAACAAACCTGCACATTGTGCACATGTACCCTAAAACCCTAAAGTATAATAAAAAAAAAAAAAAAAAAAAACAGCCTATTAGGTACTATGCTCACTACCTAGGTGATGGGATCCATGCTCCAAACCTCAGTGTCATGCAATATTTCCATGTAATTAATCTACATACATACTTCATGCATCTAAAATCTGTTGAAATTTTTTTTAAATACTGAGATAGGCTGGAATCTAGAGATGATGCCAGCTGGCACAAAAACTGGAGCCAGGGTGAACTTGTAGCAATTAGAAAAAACGCTTTTTTTCTGAGATGTGATTGAGGACGGTTAAAGGGAATGTGGTGTGGGAAATAGAAACAGGAAAGGAGGTTGGCTGTTTATGCTCACATCCATCAATCAAGATTTGATCCAATTTGATCAAAGAATGGTAACAAGTCTAAGCAGTTTGTTTCAGTTCAGTAAACTAGAAGTAATTAACCACTTCAAATAAAGCTACTCTCATAACACAATAGAATCCAAATAACTCTATTGCACAGCTTAATCAAAGTTCCATTTCACAACTAGATCCATGAAGACATGTCATTTAATAAGAAAGCATGATTCATAAGAATCAGATTCAGAGATGAACACTCTGGACAGTGCAGTAGAAGAAACAGTGTCTTAGTCTATTTTGTGTTCCTATAAGAGAGTACCTGAGACTGGGTAATTTACAAACAATGTATGTTTTTGTGATTCACATTTCTGGATGCTGGGAAGTAAAAGAGCATGGTACTAGCATTTGCTCAGCATTTGGTGAGGACCTTCTTATTGCATCATCCCATGGCAGAAGGCAGACGGGCCAGCAAGCATGGGCAACAGAAAGAGGAAATTGGGCTGAACTCATTATTTTGTGAGGAGCCTCCCATGATACCTAACCCACTCCCACAATAATGGCATTAATCCATTCATACGGGCAGAGCCCTCATGGCCTAATCACCTCTAAAAGATCTCCCCTGTTTGTTTTTATTTTGAGTAGGGTCTCAATCTGTCACCTAGGCTGGAGTTCAGGGGCATGATCATTATTGCTCACTGCAGCCTCAAACTCCTGGGCTCAAGCAATCCTCCCCACCCAGCCTCTCAAGTGGTTGGGGCAACAGACGTGCAATGCCACACCTGGCTATTTTGTTTTGTTTTGTTTTGTTTTTTATAGAGACCGGGTCTCACTATGTTGCCTAGGCTATTCTTGAACCCCTGGTCTCAAGTGATACTCCCGCCTCAGCCGCCCAAAGCCTGCGATTACAGGTGTGAGCTACCATGTCCAAACAGATCCCATCTCTTCACACTGTCACAATGACAAATAAATTTCAACATGAGTTTTGGAGACAACACTCAAATCACAGCACTGTGGAAAACAAAATTTATCCTTTGGCCATATTTTTTGATCCATCTTCAAAAATCAATTAAAAGCCTCATCCAGATTTAACACAAATGTAAAATGTATTTGATATCCTACTGACACCAAAGAAGAAAAGCAGACTCTTAAGAAAAGTTTCTAGATCTGTATTACACAAGAAAATTCAATGAGTTTTCAACTGGCATTGTGCCTCTGCCTGCCTGTATGCCTTACATAACCATGTCCTCACATGCATGAGAAAGAACTGGAAGATAGAAGAGTCTTCTTTGTAAATTCCTTTTTCAAATGTAAAATATTCTCCCATATCAACATATGATGAGTAATAAAAACTCACTGTATTTTAATTAACTAATATCATTCTGCAATATGTCCAAAAAGGAAACTAAAGACACTCTGAAATGCATTAAGTGTTAAATATCTTCAGGTTCCATAGGCTGAAATTAGTCTTTTCTAATCTTTGTCTGGCATTATAGTCAGCTTCCATTTCTAGTTAAATACTCAGGAATAATGTTCTATCATAGGCTTCTGATAGAATTTTCCAAAATTACCTCAAAATTATTTCAGTACATAACTGAACTAATCAAATTGTTTACTGTCACCTGAAAGGTTAAGTTGCTAAAGTCAGTAGAGGCACTAATAAATATTATATGCTTCTGCCTTAATGTCAGTGAAGACTTGCATCAGCCTTTGTCATCTGTAAGAAATCGAGTCACACAAGAAACTGTGCAATGGATGGACAGGTTGAGTAGTAGTCACTGGCTGGCTGCCCTAGTTCACTGCTACATATCACCCTCAGTGTTTTGAAAAGGGAGCTGAAAACCCTGCTCAGTGGAGAAAGAGGTCAATACCAAAATTCACCCTCCTTTCTCCTTACTCCCCATCATGCAGCTGGCACTGTTCACTCTGGCAGATACAGCTCCCTGAACATAATGGTGCAATCACCACTTCAAACATCATTACTATCTAAAATAGATAACCCACTTGCAACTTGACTATTTTTATAGATATAACATTTTCATGGAGCTTAACTGCTCTATTTGTGATTTATTCCATTTAACCAATGCAGTTTCCCTGAAAGTGAGTTTCTTATATCGGAGTCCCAATAACCACAATTGCCCAAATAGTTGTGAAAACTACAGTACTTCCCAGTTGTTTGTTATCTCCTTGTACTCATCACCAAAATGTCATGAGCTGAATCCTAAATCTGAAAAATTATAAGCTCTCTGGTTTTTATGTTTTTGGTGACCAGAAGATTGTTTTGCTCCACTTATTATTGATCTGCTTTTTCACATGGGGATCTTAAGAACTGTATTATTTATTTCTGACAAGAGTTTACTAAATACACCTTAGATAAAACTCAACTCTTTGAGGCATTAAGAAAATCAAATAAATTGAGGCATTAATAAAGTTTTATCACTGTATTAAAACACAAATAATTCTCTATCCTATACTCAGCAAAAAATTAATTAAATATACATTTTAAATGGAAATTAGTTTTGTTTAGAATAAAAGGTAGTTGTGCCAAAGGAAGAGAGTTTTTTTTTTTAAGATTTTGCAGCTGTCTCATAAAAGATATGTTAAATAAACTGAAATTTCACATAAAATGTGGAGGAAGAAAAGGAGGGAGGCAACTCAATTTTAGTGCTCTGATGAGCTCAGATTTCTTTAAGGATGAAAGGGGGTAGTAAGAGGTATAACTGCAAGCAAACACAAAAAAAGAAATACACACTTGTCCAGGAAAAACGCTAATGTCCTTTTTAGCTAAGTTTGAAAAAGAGAAAAGAGGTGTAATAGTTCACTAATTTAACCTTCAGTTCTGACAGAATAAAAGGAAAACTGTGGGTAGTTTTAAACCACAAGATAATTTTCTATGATATCTAACAATGCCAAGAATCTAATTCTTCCCAACTTTTATTTTGCTTCTATTTTCCCTGTTGAGAACCATTTTCAAATCAGAAGGGATAAACAAATAATTTCAGGAGATTACTGAAGGTCCAAACAGCGACCATAAGGGACAGTAAGCTGCTTTAAATAAGTATGCATATCCAGACCCAGAAGAATTAGATGCAAGAGGGTAGAAGGAATTTTCACCAATACTAGGAATTACCAATGGCTCACTGCCAGAAACAAGCCATAATAAAGTAGACTGATTTTGATAGAATTTAAAGGATAGATCAAAGGAATGCCATACACTTTAAATACAGTGTGAATTTAGAAAGGCAGTAGATGAAATGCCTCACAATATTCTCACAGGAACAATGGAGAGAAACAGCTGATTGTCTATTACGTGACTTCAATCCTGGTAGAAATACCACGAGTAAAGACTGCTACTTTTAAATTTATACTAAGTTGAAGAGAGGTGCTTTGGGGATATAGCACAGTGTGTTGAATTTAGGTTATAGAAAACATGCTTATTAAATCTCTGGATGATACAGAAGAGGGAAGTTAATATGCTGAAAGACAGACTCAAGAGTCAGAAAGAAGACAAAAAAGAGTCAAAAAGATCTAGAGAAATTACAAATACAACCTAAAACAAATCAGATAAAATGGAACAGGAATAATTTAAGCTCAATCAACACTTTCAAAAGTACCAGAAAGGGGACCTGGCTTCACAACTCATTGAAAAAAAAAAAATACCAGGAAATTTTAATTGACTATGGCTCAACATGAGCCAACACCATTACATGGCCCAGAAAATCTTGACCCTGTAGGTAGGTCTTAGATCAATAATAAAGAGATAATAATTTCATTGTATCATGTTTTAATAGCTATTTTATTTTAATTACATAATACATATTCATCACAGAACACTGAAAATAAAGCCCACCCACAATTCCACCACTCAAAGATGAATACTATCTTCATTTTGGCATCTTATCATTCCAGCCTTCTTAAGCACATTATAAGTGTTCACACAAACTTATTTTTTCTTGCAAAAATAAGATCATAACATAAATGCTTCTTGTAACCTGTTGTCCTTGGTTTTTTTATTCAGCCATAATGTTCTACTCTGGTCAAAGGACATCTACTGCATTTTGTTAATTTCTAGTCACCATATTTTAAGAGGGTCATTGCAAAATTTGAGAATATGTAAAGGAGGAAGAGAGAGTAGTGAAAAGTATGAAAACTAAGTTCTTAACATCTATGCTGTCTTGCCATATAAAAGGTTAATAGAGATGATAGCTCTTCCATGAAAAATAAAGATTTATAAGAAAACAAAAATACATGCACCCAAAGAACTATCCTGGCAGATGAATTAGACTACTTTATATTGACCCATACAGCCAATCTACTACCAACTGCTGAAAGTCACAGGGAAGTGGATTTTAGCTCAATGAAAAGAAAAATTTTAAAATAATTACAGCTGTCAAAAATGGAATGGATCTAGTCATTGGAAGGCTTAACAGGGCTGGAATAACTAACAGGTAAGAAATGTTACAGAGAAAATTTCTGCACTAGGTGGGAAGTCGGAAGAAAGATCCCTCCCTATTTGAAGATTCTATGATTCTTATGGGAAATTTACTCCCAGTCCAATATGAAGCAAATCTTTAGTCATTAAGGCCTTAAAGAATAGAGTCAAGTGCTTTAGAGGTGCATGAAAAATATTAACACTAATGATGAACACCTATATGCTAAATGTTTTGCATTCATTACTTTATACTTCATTTAATCCTTATAACAATCTTATATGATAGGTACTATTATTACTATTTCCACTCTGATAGAATAGTGAGGCTTAGAGAGGTTTTCTAATTTATTCAATGGCATTCTTACATTTGCTGAAAATTGCAGTGCCACCCAAAAGCATGCCTGATTCCCCATTATATAGTTACTGTTGAAAGGATAATTTCTTATTATCAGTAGCTAAGAAGTAATCAGAAGCATCTTCAGAAAAGTTCTTGTCTAGTGAACCCTCAAAGGGCAGTTGTGAGATTTTTTTAATTAGAAAAAAATACCAAAATTTAAGGAATTTCAAATTATTCTTCATAGCAAAAAATGTTCAGATTGGACTGTCTAAATTGGCCACACACCTTTAAACTTTTGTGAATAAAACAGATTCAATGAATGAGACTTAAAATGTGGTAAAGCAAATCTGAATCACAGATTTTCAAATCTTTGCCATTATTAATTAAGTGACCATGGGCAAGTCCTTAATCTTATCTTTTTATTCCTTCATCTGTGAAATGAGAATGGACCTCCTAAGGCTGACACAAGAATTGAACGAGACGACACATGTAAGCACTTAGCATAGGGTCTGACACCATTATTACACAACCCAGGTAATAAAGCAAGCGGGGAAAAAGTGCCAAACATATTCTACAGTTCCTTCTAAAACATTAAGAAATTTCAAAGTGTCATTATGTTTGATAGGGGGACACATTTTCCATTATCCTGCCAATAAATTTCTGATGACAATCATTTTTGAAATAAAGTGACAACTAAATAAAATGTGCCTTCTTAGGAATGTCATTTTATGCAAATGATCGCCCAAAGAATACAATTTCAACTCTCATTTTCTTCAGACACTGTTTATTCAGTATAAGATGGATAAAAGCAAGTTTAAAGGTTATTGGTTTTGTTTGTGATTTTTACAACTTGGTTCGAAGTACTCTAATAAACACATATTGTTTACTTTTGTTTTTCTATGTGCAATCTTTGTTGTAGAGCTACTACTGCTACCTTTGACAACACCAGCAAAAGAGAAAACCTCTCACTCAAGATATACACTGTGGGTCACTATTTTGATGCTTTAGTGTTCACTAACATTAAATACTTGGTGTTTTATCCCTAAAACTTGACATCTATTCTTTAAAATAAAAAAAATCACAGCTTGGAAAGGAGTATTTAAAGGATGTTTGCTTTTGAGTTTTGTCACAAACAGTGTTTTTAAAATATGATTTATCATAATAAAATTAAGTGAAGTTCTCACTGTTCTCAAAGAATTCCTCATGTTTTCCCAAAGAAATTGTTTATTTTGAGAAAACTCTTTCAGCATACCAGTTTCTAGACATAATCATTTTTATAACTGACGGATCCACTGGCAAACATTCTTATTTTACCTGTAACTTAAAACTGTAAAGAGATAAACTGCTTTTATATAAACTACATGTGACTACAGGCAATTATCAGAGCTGCAATCTGAAATATGCACACATTGTCTACCTGTGTTTGAAAGTGACGATTATTTAACAAGGGAGTACACACAAGTCATCTCTATGAGATTGAAAAAATGTCCCATAAATATTCATTCTTCTGACATGAACTATCATTCCAATAAAATGTCACTGTCAACGAGTATATAGAATAACATATGGGGCTTTTTAAAATCCCATCAACTATTTTTCAACTCGATTTATTTCACTGTAATAGAAACTTTTCATTTTCCCTTTTAGCTAGTCCTATAATTAATTGCACTGTCTGACCACCACAACCTATGAGAACTTGTGTAAAGAACGCAATGTCATCACCCAAAAGTTTCTATTAAGCACTTGTCAAGGGTAGCATGGAACAGTTTTTAAGAAACCAGGGAAATCACTTGGGCTTTTTAAAATTTTTACTACTATAGTTGGATTATCCAAGAGATGTTTTAAGGCGAAGATATGAATGACAATTGATGACTCCAAAAATATCCAGGATAAATTGGATAGACACGATTTTAGAAACTAAAGAGCTTCCCTTGAATTTTATCTAGTGAATACTCTCCAGGCTTCCTCCCTCCCAGTTGATTTCATTTGTCCATCAATACAACTTTTAATAGTTTCTCAAGTATGCAAATCAACCCCGCTATTTCCAAGGTACTGCTGAATGAAGACCTTGACATTTTTTTAAAATGTCATCTTAGAAAGATTCTCCAAGCAATACCAGTCTCACCTACAACATCTTCACGTTATAAGGCCTCTACTGTACTCCATACACACTATCCCAATACCGACCTGGCATCCTTCATCCTGAGCTATAATAACCGAGTTTCACTCAGCTATGTCCAGGTGACTGAAAGTATTGCTGGGGCTGCCTAACCTGCCTCATCAAGTTTTATACACACCCTGTACTGAAGACATCTCACCAGAAAGAAGGTTCACTCACTTCATTTTGTGGGATCATAACCCACCGCACAGCAAACGCCTTCTGCAAGAGAAGGTAGGAGCCACCGAAGGCTGTGGCTTTTGCAGGGTAATTGCATGCACGCAAGAGATTCTCTGCCAATTTCATTTAACTAGGCAAAAAAGGCTGGGTTCAAAGCTGCAAATACATAATAAACGTTGACGGAAAGCGGGCGGAAGGTCGATTTTCTTCAAGCAACACTAGTACATGTACAAGTTCTGCACCAGGGCTCAGAGGAAAAGTAGCTTTACTGACGCATTGATGGAAGGCTATTTTAAAATTACTCAAAGAATCTAAGGCATCAGTCTGACTGGGAGGCTCATACCTCCTCTCCATACACGCAGTCTGTTTTCCTACCTAATTTAAGAATGAATCGCTGGCAGCCACCAGGTGCAATAACCGTGAGGAGGAGGACGTATATCCATCACAATGCATAATGAGGTGTGCCAACCCCGGAGCTGGTGCCCGTCCTTACCTTAGCAGATTAGACAGGGGCAAGGGTCCGGATCCACCGCCCAGGATCCCTCCTTTCCTGCCAGACAGGAGTTTCTCCACCAGAGCCACATTTCCAGTGCGAGCAGCTTCCAGCAGCTCCTGGTCCTTCCCCATAGTCTCTCACCGACTCCCCCACAGAGTCCTTGCCCCCCTCGGGTCCTCCTCCCCACCCACCCCTACTCCCCAAAATCTAGGGCCCTCCTCGCCCCACCCTAAAATAATGCAAGAGCTTCAGCACGGAGAGCTCCCTGCAGCCCCAGGCAGGGAGCACCACTCTCTCCTCCTCTTGGGGCGCAGCTTTTACAATGGGGATCAGACCATGTCTTGAAAGAGGGGCTGGCCGAGCTGGGAGCCGCGACGCGCCCCCACAGCCACTCCCCTGAATTCCCGAGGCCTCGTTCCCGCGGGTGGGGCGTGAGGGGGTGGGGACTCGGGGGTGCTTTTGAGGAGCAGGAGGAGGGTGGTGAGGACTGAGGTCGGAGGAGGAGGAGGAGGAGGCGGCAGAGAGAGTCCTCACTGGAGCGGGAGCGCAGGGAACACCCGCGGTGGCAGCAGCGGCCAGCGCGCCCTTGCGCCCGACCCGGGCTCGCCTCGGCTTCTTCGGCGGTTACGCGGGGGCGGCGTCCGCGGCGGGGAGGAGCGCGGCGGCGGCGGCGGCTCGTGCGCCGTGGCCCGCGCAGAGGCAGGGCGGTGCGGGCGAGCCGCAGCGGGCGCGTGCCGAGGGCGGTGGCGGCGGCGAGGCCTGGCGCGCGGGGGGCGTGTGCGCGCGGGCAGGTGCGGCCCCTGGTGCGGCCCGAGTTGGGCGGCGGGCTGGCGGGGAGGGGCCGGGCTGGCGGGGAGGGGCCGGGCCGGCTGAGGCGGGGCTTCGGCCCTGAGATTCTCTTCGTTCTCGTGGGCGGGGACCCTCCCTCCTCCACTCTCCTTGGAAGAGCGTTAACCGTGTGAGGACTGGAGTTCCCCGGGCTGCGTCGGCTCTTCCTCGGCCCGGCGGGCCCCGGCGACACGCCTCGGGTCTGTCACGACGCCTGAGGAAAATCCTCCATGACAGGAATGGGGAGGCTGGTGACACTGGGGAGGTGCCCTTTGGCCACCGCTTCCATCATAGTCTAGGCAACTTGACCGGCATTTCACCCTTCCGCTTTACCTCCCCGAGAAAGCCTGAGATCTGCCCTTGGTTAGAAAGAAGAGGCTCGTTTCGTCCTAGTTTCTGTGGCACTGGCCACCGAGCAGTTTGCGACTGTTCCAGTTTTTCTAGAGTCTTTAATCAGCCCATATTTTAGTTGGGCTTTGGAGATCTGCTGACTTGTAAGAATACCAGGAAAAAGGCTCTCATTGAAAATTTATCCACATCCACACTCGAAAAATATAAATGGGCATGGATTAGAGATCCACTTTAATTTGCATATATCATCAGCAATTCATTGTGCATGGTTGGCATGACTTGTTAGATGCTCTCCTTGGCCGTAGTGGAGAACGCGCGTTTTCTATTAAAACTTCCTGTTACACCTTGTGCTTTGCACTGTCCTTGGAATAGACTTCATAAATGTTCACTTTTTGATAATTGATTGGTAAGAAAAGGACTTAATAGGCACTGTGCTTACAACTCAGTGAACTGGATATTATTATATCCATTTTAGAAATGAGGAAATAGGGCTCAAATGGTTAATTAAATTTCTCAAGATGCCACATGGAGTAAATGGCTGACTCAGAACTAGACCCCAGAACAGACTCACTCCAGACACCATGTGCTTCCCAATATACGTTCCTGCCCCCCATGGAAAAGCGAAATGGACGACAATAATTATTGCATACATTTGATGAGTAGTTACTACGTACTAGACACTATGCTAAGTGCTTTCCATGTTCTCACTAAGCCTTGCAACAATCGCATGAGATAGGACCATTTTCATCCCTATTTTGGAGATGAGGAAACTGATTACCCGCAAGATAATAGGGGATAGAAACTAACCGAGCCAAGGCTCAAATCCGACACTGTCTGCTCTAGGCAAAGATTTTAAATAAATAACTGGGGGGAACTTAAAAGGCATTTAGAGATAAGTAACAAGAGTATATTAAAACATTTTTATGGAATTCATTGTGTTCTGAGATTTCATTTCAATGATTCAAAATATTAGGTAAATTATGGCTATTTATTGGAGGTTTCCTGAAGTATGTAGATTTTGGCTAGCGTAGTTTTTTAATTCATTTTGGGTTTGTTTCCTGTGTTAGAATCTGTTTTAATAAGATAATCTATGTTATAATAATATAATCCCTGACATAATGGGACTAGCAGACCAATGAAAGAAACAAGAGATAAGGAGCCATCACATTCGTTTTGAAAATGGCATAGGGAAATCCTTCTTCCTTTTTCCTAATGTTGCCACCTAAGCAAAACACACCTTTCCCAGAATATACTGTAAGTATTCAATTGGTCAGAACTGAAAATCACCCACAGTTTTCACAAGCAACATTTAATCATGGATGAGTTGGTGACTGCAGGCCCCAAGTCATCTTATCGAAATCATGCAACCCCCATCCCCAATGGGAAAACCATTAGTAATGATTTACTCTAAGAATCAGTTCCACAGTTTAGGCATTCTACTGACATATGATAATCAAAGCCAATTTTTCAGCTTCAAACTCTTTGGTTTTAGTGACCTCATAACTTTGTTTTTCTTTAGACATTGCAGTGACTGCACCTCATAGCTTTTTGTTGAAGAGGATAAAGGCATTGGCTACATGGGGACTAACATGCAAAATAAAAGTGAAAACATTCTTTTAAAAATCTACAGAGGCCAAAATAAATATCCAGATCTTTTAAACATCCAGATTTCATCAAGATGTTTTGCATCTGTGAATAATGAAAAGAGTGATAGAATCTTGGGAACCAATTAGACAATCTCTATCTCAGTGTGTGCATAAGTAAAATGAAGAAGTTATGTCAGATGCCTTCCACTGGCCTTGCCAGCCACAATATTCTATGCCTGTGATGAAACGTGGTCTTAGTCCATTAAGTCATTTGCATCACTGAAGCTAGAAATTAAGTATGGAAATAGATTTGAGGTTTCTATTCTGTTTTTATTTGATTTGATTTTTTGAGACAGAGTCTGACTCTGTTGCCAAGACTGGAGTGCAATGGCACGGTCTCAGCTCCCGGGTTCAAGTGATTCTTGAGCCTCAGCCTCCCCAGTAGCTGGGATTACAGGCGCCCACCACCACACCCGGCCAATTTTTGTATTTTTAGTAGAGACAGGATTTCGCCATGTTGGTCAGGCTGGTTTCAAACTCCTGATCTCAAGTTATCCACCCGCCTCGGCCACCCTCTATTTTGTTTTTAATTATAAAATAAATACATATTTTTTCGGGTTTTTAAATCTATCTCCGCTATTCTCAATGGACAGTACTAATAATAGCAAATCTAGGCCGGTCATGGTGGCTCACGCCAGTAATCCCAGCACTTTGGGGAGGCCAAGGTGGGCGGATCACGAGGTCAGGAGATCGGGACCATCCTGGCTAACACAGAGAAACCCCATTTCTACTAAAAATACTAAAAATTAGCCGGGCATGGTGGCAGGCGCCTGTAGTCCCAGCTACTCAGGAGGCTGAGCCAGGAGAATGGTGTGAGCCCAGAAGGTGGAGCTTGCAGTGAGCGGAGATCGTGCCACTGCACTTCAGCCTGGGCGACAGAGAGAGACTCCATCTCAAAAAAAATAAATAAATAAAATAAAATAATAATAATAATAGTAAATGTGCATTTTGTGCCAGGAATGATACTATATCCTTTACTTTCTCTCATTTTATTTAATTCTATAGTAACACCGTAAGAAGATATTATAAGTCCTGCAGAATCTCTGAATCCCTTATATTTCAAATTCTGATATAAATCTACTTCTGGATACTTTTTGGCAAGAATTATTGCTCTAATATACACATACTGCAAGTCACTCTTCTAGGGGTTGATTAATAAAAGAAGGGACCAGGGGTTGAGATTAGAAGGGGGAAGTGAAGCAAATACTAGTTTTTGTATAGAAGTGTTTGCACACACACACAAAAGTCTTTGGAAACATAAAAGAAATTGAAGGACCATTAATCCAGATCAATCTTAGAATTATATACCAAGGTCTGTTTTCAGTGAAGAAGAAGAAAAGATAATGTCTTATAACATGAAGTTATCAACAGAGCTGAAATAAGAAGATAACCCTGTGATTTATGAAGTAGATTTAGAAGATATTTACTTTCTCCATCTCAAGTTCTGAAGTTACTCTGCATCACTAGGACTATGAAGTCAACAGCTTCAGGTTACAGAATATGAAAATACTAGACATCTGGATAGAAGAGCAGGTTCTTGCTTCCTGCATGACATTAAAGTTCTTCTCCACATGGCCACATGGCACAAACTCTGTCCTTCATCATCTTCCTGAGGGAACCCAAACACCAAGTGTATTATATTTACAATTTTTCTGAAGATTCATGGCCATGAATGTTGAAGGCCACAGAACACCAATCACCCATCCCTCCAAGTTATAATTAGCTGAACACAGACACAAGGAATCAAACGAGTATCTCATTAGCATATCATCTTTATTATGAGTCATGTAAGGGTCTTATATATCACAAAATCCCTGCTAAAACTACACTAAAAATGAGACTAGGGCCTACCTCTCTGTGAATGTGCACCTTGGGACCTACCTGTGGGGAAAGGTAGATCTGCAAATCTAACTGTATATACCCAGCCAGACTAACGCCTATCTCACAAATAAAGTCAGAGGAATGGAGAGAATGATCAATTTCCAGGGCTGCCTTTGGAAAGCATGCCGAAACAGATTCTTACCCCAGAATCTCACCATCTTGGGGCAGCAAGCAGAGTAAAGCCCACTGCCCTTCTTGGTGATCCATGAGACGGGCAAGAGAGAAAGAAAACCAGAGCTGAGCCTGTATCTTGTTTTGAAAGCACGGTAGCCCCATCCACTGGTAAGGTGGTCCCAATAGATAGAAGTAGGGAAAGAAACCAGAAGTGTTCACTGTCAGAAAGAGGAGCAGAAGCCTCCTCTCCTCTAGGGAAAGTCAGTGACGAGGAATAAGAGTTCCCCCAGGACTGTCACACTACACAACATTCCATCACCATCCTGCTGATTCTACCATTAACTCTCTCCAAGCCACCCTGCCTATGTGCTACTACATTTGAAAGCCTATGTGCCCCACAGGTGACCCTGCACCTGGCCAACTGAAAAATATAGTCTTGTATCCACTTCAAATTATTTTTCCCACCAAGAGAATCTACCCAAAATTCAGATAAATGATTTTTCACCATTTCTTTTTATTTCCCACTGAGGAGAATACCTAGCATCCTGATAAACCTATTACACAGTCTCTCAGACGGGCCGATAAGAAGACACGCAAACACATTATCCACTTTTGGCATCTTAACTGATCTCCCTGAAGGGCTAATCCCAATCTGCCTCCGTCTTAGACTCCATCCTTTCCTTCTTCTGCATGGTGATCCACAAACTTTTTCCGTAAAAGGCCAGAGAGTAAATATTTTCATCTTTGTGGGCACACGGTCTCTATTGTACTACTAAATTCTGCCATTGTAGCATAAAAGTAGCCATAGACAATACTGAAACAAATTAGTGTGGCTGTGATCCAATCAAATGTCATTTATGGATATTGAAATTCGAATTTGCAAAATTTTCAAGGTTACAAAATATTCTTCTTTTGACTTATTTTCCAACAATTTTTAGAAAGCAAAATCCATTCTTAGTTCACTGGCCATACAGACTGTGGGTGGGATTTGACCCGTGAGCCATAAGCCTACAGATTGAAGAGTGACGTATTCCAAAGCCCTTTTGGGGATACTGCTTTCTCCCTTGGTCTGATTGTTTAGACATGGGGGTAGGGGGCAGAATCAAACTGTCCCCCTTAAGACATCTCTTCCACCCCAGCCTCAGCAGACAGAGAACCTCCCCATCAGCAAATCCTCTCTAACTCTCCTATATCTCAAGAAAGACCCTTAGGCCAGGCGCGGTGGCTCACGCCTATAATCCTAGCACTCTGGGAGACCAAGGCAGGCAGATCACCTGAGGTCAGGAGTTCGAGACCAGCCTGACCAACATAGTGAAACCCCATCTCTACTAAAAATACAAAAATTAGCTAGGTATGGTGACATGCACCTGGAGTCCCAGCTACTTGGGAGACCAAGGCAGGAGAATCACTTGAACCCAGCAGGCAGAGGTTGCAGTGAGCCGAGATCATGCCACTGCACTCCTGCGCTCCAACCTGGGTGACAGAGCGAGAATCCATCTCAAAACAAAACAAAACAACACAACAAAAAAAACCCCTTTCTTGGGGTCTCTATTATGGTCACTTTACTGAGACTTTTCTATTGTATTATACTGGTGTTCCCTTCTTTACCATGAACAGATTGGAGAAGGGGCCTCCGCTGAGCTGAAACTCAACCTATGAGGAGAGGGATGATGATGATTCCTGACATCAGACAAGGGGCCCCGCAGGACTAAGACCCAGACCTCTTAGGAGGAATCTGTGGCTGCTTGGTACTAGTGTCTCTGAGGCAAAGCAACAAGGCTGGTTCTGCATATTAGAAAAACTGCAAACTGGATTCAACCGCTGCTTCTGGAACAAACTGCCACTGCCAGGTTGAAGAAGTGCAATCTCCCTCTCGCATCTTTTATTGGTGGATCCTCACAGAGGACAAGGTGGCAAAGCAGTATCATGGTTTGCAGATTATTACAAAACAGACTGTATGAGAATGGGCTTGAAGTTAAGAGACAGCAGTGCAATAAAAGGCACAAAGCCCCCTTTAAAATCAAGTTAAACCAGCTTCACTTCATGCTACCATAATCACTAAACTTCACAACCAGTGTTTTACTCACAACTTCTGAGAATTCTTGATTTCCTATCTCCACTCTTAAGGCTCCTGGTCTTCTGTCTCCACTCCTACAAGTCATGGAACTCTTGGATTCTGTCTCCTGCTCTGGCCCAGTAAATAACTCTAACCAGCACTTGGTTCCATGAAAAACCCAATCATTTTCTAAAAATCTGAAGAGTGACAGACTGAATAGGAAAAACTCAAACTGTTTCTCCTCTGCTCTTACGCCACAACAATCAACACCAAAGACATCTGTGACCAAATGTGTGGAGATTTCCCTCCACCAATAAGCAAGCAATCAGTTCTGGAGCGGACACCAACTGGGTGTCCTCTAATTCAATTCAATTCTGACACCATCTACCTAGAGATAGTGTCAGATCCCACAGGTTGAGGGCTCTGTCCCCAAGGCTGCTCCCCTCTTTGGATGCCAGTCACAAGGCCCTGGTTGTTTTGTCTGTGCTTCTGACCAACCTACTGACTACGTATCAGGGATACCACCCCTCCTTGGGTTCAACTAATTTGGTAGAGCAGGTCAATTAATTGGCTGGAGTGGCTCACAGAACTCAGAGAAACACCTCCATTTTCCAGTTTATTATAAAAGATATCACAAAGGATACAGATGAAGAGATGCATAGGGTGAGGTATGGGGGAAGAGGAAAGGCAATTCCATGACCTCCCTCCCTGGGTGCATCACCCTCGAGGAACCTCCATGTGTCCAGCTATCTGGAAACTCTCTGTGCCCTGTCCTCTTGGGTCTTTTATGGAGATCTCATTGGATAAGCATGACTGAAGCATAAACAACTGCATAGAAGTGATTGGACAAACAGGATATAATCTAATACTGTTAGACTGTTGGAGAAACCCAGCCGGGCCTGTTCAGATTCTTCTTGGCCACTCTGCACAGCAGTCCTTCCTCTTGGGTATGGCGCAGGACCTCTTCTCAAATGGGGTCATATGACCTTCAATCAGTTTTACTGGAGAGTTTCTTTATGGAAAGATAGGGGGAAATTAGATTACTGCCTTGGAGAGAAAAAGGAGCACATGAAAGGAGGGCAGGAGAAGCTCACAGAGAGAGATTCTGTTAGCTAAGGCCTATTTCTGAGGCCTAAAGCACCCCAACATTATAAAAAAAGATTTTAACAAGGGCTATGGGAATTATGAGCCAGGAACATGAATGAAAACATATATGTGTGTGTGTGTGTGTGTGTGTTATATTGTATAGCTATCTTACATTGTTTCTCAAAGAATTTCATCAACCCAACCACCTGCTAAGACTCTCATTCATTTCCAGAGCTGTCTTCATCACCCTTTGCCTCTGCCCAAAGGCTCCTGAGTCCAACAGCTGATTTTCCCCTCCCAACAGAGACCCCCTGAGAATTATAGCCCAGTTGTAGCCCAACATATTCCAAATGTTTTTCTGGGCAGCATTGTCTTTGGATTTTGATAAATAAAATTTTTATTATTTTATTACATCTGCAGAAAAGAATATATAGGCATCGCTTGAAACTTCAAAAGAGATTGGTTAAAAGTAGTCTGTGTACAACATACCAGAATCTCTGGGACACATTTAAAGAAGTATGTATAGGGAAATTTATAGCACTAAATGCCCACAAGACAAAGCAGGAAAGATCTAAAATTGACACCCTAACATCACAATTAAAAGATCTAGAGAAGCAAGAGCAAACACATTCAAAAGCTAGCAGAAGGCAAGAAATAACTCAGATCAGAGCAGAACTGAAGGAGATAGAGACACAAAAAACCCTTCAAAAAATCAGTGAATCCAGGAGCTGGTTTTTTGAAAAGATCAACAAAATGGATAGACCGCTAGCAAGACTAATAAAGAAGAAAAGAGAGATGCATCAAATAGGCACAATAAAAAATGATAAAGGGGATATCACCACCGATCCCACAGAAATACAAACTACCGTGAGAGAATACTACAAACACCTCTACACACATAAACTAGAAAATCTAGAAGAAATGGACAAATTCCTGGACACATACACCCTCCCAAGACTAAATCAGGAAGAAGTTGAATCACTGAAAAGACCAATAACAGGCTCTGAAATTGAGGCAATAATTAATAGCCTACTAACCAAAAAAAAGTCCAGGACCAGATGGATTCACAGCCAAATTCTAGCAGAGGTACAAAGAGGAGCTGGTACCATTCCTTCTGAAACTATTCCAATCAATAGAAGAAGATGGAATCCTCCCTAACTCATTTTATGAGGCCAGCATCATCCTGATACCAAAGCCTGGCAGAGACACAACATAAAAAAGAATTTTTGACCAATATCCCTGATGAACATCGATGCAAAAATCCTCAATAAAATACTGGCAAACCGAATCCAGCAGCACATCAAAAAGCTTATCCACCACAATCAAGTTGGCTTCATCCCTGGGATGCAAGGCTGGTTCAACATACACAAATAAATAAACATAATCCATCACATAAACAGAACCAATGACAAAAACCACATGATTATCTCAATAGATGCAGAAAAGGCCTTCAACAAAATTCAACAGCCCTTCATGCTAAAAACTCTCAATAAGCTAGGTATTGAGGGAACGTATCTCAAAATAATAAGAGCTATTTATGACAAACCCACAGCCAATATCATACGGAATGGGCAAAACTGGAAGCATTCCCTTTGAAAACCAGCACAAGACAAGGATAGGATGCCCTCTCTCACCACTCCTATTCAACATAGTGTTGGAAGTTCTGGCTAGGACAATCAGGCAAGAGAAAGAAATAAAGGGTATTCAATTAGGAAATGAGGAAGTCAAATTGTCCCTGTTTACAGATGACATGATTGTATATTTAGAAAACCTCATCGTCTCAGCTCAAAATCTCCTTAAGCTGATAAGCAACTTCAGCAAAATCTCAGGATACAAAATCAATGTGCAAAAATCACAAGCATTCCTATACACCATTAACAGACAAACAGAAATTCAAATCATGAGTGAACTCCCATTCATAATTGCTACACAGAGAATAAAATACCAAGGAACACAACTTACAAGGGATGTGAAGGACCTCTTCAAGGAGAACTACAAACCACTGCTCAACGAAATAAAAGAGGACACAAACAAATGGAAGAATATTCCATGCTTATGGATAGGAAGAATTAATATCATGAAAATGGCCATACTGCCCAAAGTAATTTATAGATTCAATGCCATCCCCATCAAGCTACCAATGACTTTCTTCACAGAATTGGAAAAAACTACTTTAAAGTTCATATGGAACCAAAAAAGAGCCCACATAGCCAAGACAATCCTAAGCCAAAAGAACATATATGTGTGTGTGTGTTATATTGTAACACACACTGGCGGCATCATGCTATCTGACTTCAAACTATATTACAAGGCTACAGTAACCAAAACAGCATGGTACTGGTACCAAAACAGATATATAGACCAATGGAACAGAACAGAGCCCTCAGAAACAACACCACACATCTACAGCCATCTGATCTTTGGCAAACCTGACAAAAACAAGAAATGGGGAAAGGATTCCCTATTTAATAAATGGTGCTGGGAAAACTTGCTAGCCATATGTAGAAAGCTGAAACTGGATCCCTTCCTTACACCTTATACAAAAATTAACTCAAGAAGGATTAAAGACTTAAACATAAGACCTAACACCATAAAAACCCTAGAAGAAAACCTAGGCAATACCATTAAGAATGTAGGCATGGGCAAAGACTTCATGACTAATACAACCAAAACCAATAGCAACAGAAGCCAAAATAGACAAATGGGATCTAATTAAACTAAAGAGCTTCTGCACAGCAAAAGAAACTATCATCAGAGTGAACAGGCAACCTACAAAATGGGAGAAAAATCTTTGCAATCTACCCGTCTGACAAATGGCTAATATCCAGAATCTATGAAGAACTTAAACAAATTTACAAGAAAAAATCAAACAACCCCATCAAAAAGTGGGCAAAGGATATGAACAGACACTTCTCAAAAGAAGACCTTTATGCAGCCAACAGACACATGAAAAAATGCGCATCATCACTGGTCATCAAAGAAATGCAAATCAAAACCACAATGAGACACCATCTCACGCCAGTTAGAATGGTGATCATTAAAAACTCAGGAAACAACAGATGCTGGAGAGGATGTGGAGAAACAGGAATGCTTTTACACTGTTGGTGGGAATGTAAATTAGTTCAACCATTGTGGAAGACAGTGTGGCAATTCCTCAAGGATCTAGAACTAGAAATATCATTTGACCCAGGGATCCCATTACTGGCTATATACCCAAAGGATTATAAATCATGCTACTTTAAAGACACATACACACATATGTTTATTGCGGCACTATTCACAATAGCAAAGACTTGGAACCAACCCAAATGTCCATCAATGATAGACTGGATTAAGAAAAAGTGGCATATATACACCATGGAATACTATGCAGCCATAAAAAAGGATGAGTTCATGTCCTTTGCAGGGACATGGATGAAGCTGGAAACCATCATTCTCAGCAAACTATCACAAGGACAGAAAACCAGACACCGCATGTTCTCGCCCATAGGTGGGAGTTGAACAATGAGAACACATGGACACAGGGCAGGGAACATCACACACTGGGGCTCTGTCGGGGGGTTGGGGTGTGGGGGAGGGATAGGATTATGAGAAATACCTAATGTAAATGACGAGTTGATGAGTGCAGCAAACCAACATGGCACATGTGTACCTATGTATCAACCTGCACGTTGTGCACATGTACCCTAGAACTTAAAGTATAATAATAATTAAAAAAAAAAAAAAGCAAAAACAACAAAAAAACCCTCTTTAGGTGATCAAGTCCACAAGGACTAACAGCCAAAGCTTATCTGAAAGCTTTGTTTATGCCAGACATTTCACATGGATCATTTCATTCAATCCCCACAAACTCTTGAGGCATATGGTTTTTTTTTTTTTTTTAAAGACAGAGTCTGTCTCTGTTACCCAGGCTGGAGTGCAGTGGCGCCATCTCGGCTCACTGCACACTCCGTCTCCTAGGTTCAAGCGATTCTCCTGTCTCGGCCTCCTGTGTAGCTGGGATTACAGGCATGCACCACCACACCCGGCTAATTTTTGTATTTTTAGTAGAGACAGGGTTTCACCATGTTGGCCAGGCTGATCTTAACTCCTAACCCCAGGTGATCCGCCCACCTCGGCCTCCCAAAGTGCTGGGATTACAGGCGTGAGCCACCAAGCCCGGCCATATGCATTTTTAAAAAGCATCTCCCCGCTGTGTACTTTAGAAACTTTACTTTAGGGATTCTAACCTTGGGCAACCCATAGGTCACATATTTGACCCATTCTGCCACTTGCAGAATAGCTTTCACTGAATTTGCATTGTAATGCCAAGTCCGTTGCTTTCATCAGTGGCCATTCAACGTGTTATCATATGGGATGTAGGAATGTTCCTGGAAACTTTGTCTATTAGTCATTTAATGAATTCTATATTAACACCACGTTTATAAAGAAAATGTATTAGGAGGTACCTCTAAGGTAGCAAAACTCTCCTAATAACTGTCTTTTATGATAATAATAAGTAATTATTTTTCTCTTCACTTTAACTCCCAGGAAATATCAAATTTAAGGTTTGATGTATTTGTAATCTGTTTACATCCTGATCTTTACTCTTTATTTTACATATTTTTGCCTGATTTTTATTGATATTTACCAGTATTTTATTTGATATGTCTTTGTTATAAGAGATATTTGTGTATATGTATCTTTGAACTTGCTGTATGCCACATAAGGCTCCAGACCATAGAATGAAGAGCAAAAACAGTATCTGCTCTCATGGAGCATCAATCAAAAGTGATAAAAATGCCAGGAATCAGGAAAAGCTTAGTTTCTCTTTCAACAAGTACTCTAACAAACAAACTTCTATAATCCTATTGCTTTGGGAGGCTGAAGTGAGAGGATCACTTGAGGCCAGGAGTTTGAGGCTGCAATGAACTATAATCACACTACGGCACTACAGCTTGGGCAACAGGGTAAGGCCTTGGCTTTGGGGAAAAAAAAAGGAAAGAGGCGAACTCTTTTGGCCTTAAGCATACAAAGAAGGTACAAATTTCTTAATTTTTTTATTCATTCAACATTTATTAAGTTCCTACTCTGTGCCAAGAAGTTTGCTAGATACTGGTGATTCAGCAGTGAACAAGGCAAATATCACAGCTGTCGTGGAGTTCACATCGTATTCAGGAAAAGAGACATGGAACAAAGAAGAACAAATGTGATGTTACAAAGATGCCATAAGGACTATGGGGAAGAATGACAAGGACATTTAACAAGTCTGGGATACATGGAAGACCTGTCTCCAGAAGAGATATTTAAACAGGGAACTAAGAGATAAGTGGCAAAGGGAGGTAGGAGGTGGAGAAAGAGTGTTCTATGCAGACTGTTTGGGAAACACTCCACTTTCTCTTAAGAGGGCAAGTGGGAATTATCCTCTTAGAACCAAATCCCGCATTTTACCATCTCCTTCTTAATCTCTGCTTCTACCTTGTTTTGAATTTAAGTTTATTATTGTTACAGAATGTTCATAATTTCAAAGTTACATAAAGTATTATAAAATGTTTTTTAGAAATAAAGTTGCCTTTTCACTTGTATCAGGTGTCTGATTTCTATTTTAACTGATGTTTGCCCACTTCAAAGAAGTTTCTTTCATTCTTCATTTGAAGAAAACCAAAATAAGTAGACCGTGGTTCATACTTTTAAAATGTCTACATATACTTTATGGATCAATGAATAGGAATGGGAATACATTCATAAAACAATTTGCCTGAAAACAAGGCAAAGCTAAATATGAAAAAATGAATAGTTAATTCTAACTATAATTATCCAACATACATATGCTTTTTAATTTTTTATACTAACAAAGAAACATGTGCAACTAATTACTTATTTGCCACAATCCAAAGTCCTCCCACCTACCATATTCATGGGCTGGATTCTTCCTGTTACCCAGCTGAGGCCCAAGCCTGCCAATATGGGGACCAAGCTGGACTTGATTTGCAGCCAACAACAGAAGGGGAGGAATTGTGAGATATTTATGGGCTCTGTAGCTAACATCTGACTAAATGTATGTGTCTTCTTCTACGTTGGTACCTAAATGCTATCCACAGCACTCCTGTCATTATATTGCAAACTATGATTTTATAATAGAAAAAAACACTAGAATTGTGGTCATAAAACCTGGGTTTGGGCCCGGCATGGTGGCTCATGCCTATAATTCCAGCACTTTGAGAGGATAAAACAGGAGGATCACTTGATGCCAGAAGTTCAAAACCAGCCTGGACAATATACAGAGGCCCCATCTCTACAAAAAATAAATTTAAAAAAATCAGCCAGGTTTGTGGCACATATGTGATATCTATAGTTTTAGATACTTGGGAGATGGAGGTGGGAGGGTCAGTTGGTTCCAGGAGTTTGGGGTTAAAAATGAGCTATGGCCTCACCACTGCATTCTAGACTAGGTGACAGAGCAAGATCCTGTCTCCCCGCACCCCTCCCAGAAAAGGACCTCAGTTTAAATCTCAGAAAATCTGCGTTTCAATCCTGGGAATTTCATAGCCAAGAAAACTTGAAGAGCTGTAGGTAAGTGCCCAAGGGAGGAACGTAATACACACTTTTGCAGGTGTATTGCTTGATAGGACTGCCTTAACAAAGTACCACATGCTAGGTGTCTTAAACGATAGAAATGTATTTCCTCACAGTTTTGGAGGCTAGAAGTCTAAGATCGAGGGGCTTAGCAGGGTTAGTTTCTTCTAAGGCCTCTCTCCTTGGCTTAAAGATAATTGTCCCTCTACGAGTGTCTTTGTCTTAATTTCCTCTTTTTATAAGGACACCAGTTGGATTGGATAAGACCCACCTCAATGATCTCATTTTAACTTAATTACCTCTTTAAAGACTCTATCTGCAAATACAGTTACATTCTGAAGTACTGGGTGATAAGACTTCAACACATGAATTGTGGAGGGATACAATTTAGCCCATAACAAAAGGATTGATTGATAGTTTTGTAACAGTCCAATGGGTTCTTCTTGTCTGCTGCCCAGAAAAGCAGGTTTTGCAGCAAAGAAAGAGTTTAATAATTGCAGGGCCAGCCAAGCAAAAGACATTTATCAAATCCACTTCCCTGAAAGCTCAAAGGCCAGAATTTTTAAGAATAATTTGGTAGGCAGGGAGCTAGACAACGGGTCTACTGATTGGTTGGGGATGAAATTATGAGTGTTTAAAACAGTCTTTGGGACAGTTTCTGGGTGCGGGTAACAGGACTGGTTGAGTTCATTCCTTGGCATAAGTCACAGGTCGGGTGGAGTCACTTGGTTGCCAGAATGCAAAAGTCTGAAAAATATCTTAACCAATCTTAGGTTTTGAAAATCGCGTTGTTATCTATAGGAGCAATTGGGGAAGTTACAAATTTGTTGAGTAGTAAGTGATTATAGAAAGGCAAGCTAGGAACAATGGATAGTTATCCTTTAAACCTACATCTTAGCAGAATTCAGGCCCCTCCCATAATCCTCACTTTGTGGCCTTTCATTAATCTTACAGAGGTGGTTTTGGACTCCACGCAAGAAGGGGGTTAGTTTCAGGAAGGGACTGTTATAATCTTTGTTTTAAAGTTAATAAAGGCAGTTATCCTGTGAGGTTAGAAGCAAGATAGAGTTAGGTCAGATTTCTCTTTTTTTTTTTTTTTTGAGACAGAGTCTCGCTCTGTCGCCCAGGCTGGAGTGCAGTGGCGCAATCTCGGCTCACTGCAAGCTCTGCCTCCCGGGTTCACGCCATTCTCCTGCCTCAGCCTCTCCAAGTAGCTGGGATTACAGGCGCCCGCCACCACGCCCGGCTAATTTTTTTGTATTTTTAGTAGAGACGGGGTTTCACCGTGGTCTCGATCTCCTGACCTCATGATCCACCCGCCTTGGCCTCCCAAAGTGCTGGGATTACAAGCGTGAGCCACTGCGCCCGGCCAGATTTCTCTTAATAATTGTTGCAAAAGCAGTTTCATTTAAGGATCAGTTTAAATGAGACAAGAAATGAAGACACTTGACTTTAGTTGATGTTTTTGTTTGTTTTGAGACAGTCTTGCACTGTCGCCAAGGCTGGAGTGCAATGGTGCTATCTCGGCTCAATGCAACCTCTACCTCCCGGGTTCAAGCGATTCTGCTGCCTCAGCCTCCCAAGTAGCTGAGATTACAGGCACCCACCACCACACCCAGGTAATTTTTTTTATTTTTTAATTTTTTGTATTTTTGGTAGAGACAGGGTTTCACTATGTTTGCCAGGCTGGTCTCAAACTCCTGACCTCGTGATCAGGAGTTTAAACAACAGAAATGTATTATCTCACTGTTCTGGAGGCTGGAAGTCCAAGATTCAGGTGGCAATGAATTCAGTTTCTGGTGAGGGCTCTGTTCCTGGCTTGCAGACAGCTGCCTTCTCGCTATGTCCTCACATCGCCTTTCCTGAGTGCATGTGGGTAGAGAGAGCAAGACAGCAAGCTATCTGCTGTCTCTTCTGATAAGGACACTAATCCTATTGAATTAGGGCCCCACCCTTATGACCTCATCTCACCTTCATTACTTCCTTATAGGCCCCATTTTAAAATACATTACTTTGGGAGTTAGGGCTTCAACATATGGATTTTGAGAGAGACACAATTCATTTCATAGCACTAATGTTTTGTGATAAAGACCGAGCAGAGGAGTTGTGTTATAGGAACAAAGAGATTTATTGCATTTTCAGTATTTCTTTAAGCTTACTTTATATTTTGATCTAAGAGGCAAAGTTGACTTCTTTCAAGACAGTCTTTGTAGAGTAAATGGTGTTTCAAAGGTCAGGTTTAGGGCAGGTGCAGTGGTTCAAACCTGTTATCCCAGCAGTTTGGGAGGCCCAGGCAGGAGGACTGCTTGAGCCTAGGAGTTCAAGACCCCCTGAGCAACACAGGGAGGCAGTATGCACCTGTGGTCCCAGCTACTCAGGAAGAAGCAGGAGGATTGCCTGAGCCTGGAAGATCAAGGCTGCAGTGAAAAACAAACAAACAAACAAACAAAACAAAGGTAGGTTTAACTACAAATTGATCTATGTTATATTTAGTTAAAAGGGAAAAAGGTATTTTTATATACAGCTCTAACAATTATTTTAAATCTTAAATGACTGTTACATTTCTTCTTAAATGACTGCTACTGCAATAGACTATTAGTCCAGAAAACCACTTGTGAAATACATTATTGTTAGCAATGTGCTCATTTCCTTGTCAACAGAAATGTCATTCTTTTTTCTTTTTATTTTATTGTGGTTTTTTGGGGGTTTTTTGTTGTTTTTTGTTTGTTTGTTTGTTTCTTGACAGAGTCTCGCTCTCGAATGCAGTGGTGCATTCTCAGCTCACTGCAACCTCTGCCTCCCAGGTTCAAATGATGCTCCCACCTCAGGCTCCCAAGTAGCTGGAACTACAGGCATGCACCACCACACCTGGCTAATTTTTGTATTTTTTGGTAGAGACAGGGTTTCACCATGTTGGCCAGGCTGGTCTCGAACTCCTGACCTCAAGTGATTCACCCACCTCAGCCTCTCAAAATGCTGGGATTACAGGCATGAGCCACCACACCCGGCCAGAAGTGTCATTCTTTTAAACTGCTCCTAAAGTCATATGATTAGAAGTTTTGGCTCAGAATCAGAAATAAAAATTTATCTTTTTTCTAATAGTGGATGATGATGATAATGATAGTGGTGGCAATGATGATGAAAATAATAGCTCCTACAGATTTATTTTATTGACACATTTTTATCTCCTGTATAAACTGCTCATTTTGGCAAATGTGCCATATTATTCAGAGTGACTTGTCCAGCACTTACCTGAAGGTTATGGTTATAGTTTGCTGTATACGCAGTGTGCTCTCAAAATCAGCTGTATAGTTTTTGATTACTCACACGTTCCTGAATTTCTTATAGGCATGAGGTTAAGAGACAATTAAAATGAATGGAGTTTTACTGGAAACTTTACTATTATGTTAAATTAATAATCCCACAATTCCTGGTCTATTACATCAGGACAGCTATCAAATTATTTACAATATGATTGTGTATTTTGAAATATTATAACTGTACTGAACAAAGACAATCATGTTCCTAGAAAATGGATTGTTAGGCATTTTAAACGGATGCTCATCAGGGACAATTTACTTGCTGAAGAGCAATCATTTTTTCTTTAAGAGAAACCACCTTGGGGTTTAATGTATACACCCTTAAAACCATTATCAAAGCATAATTTATATACCCTAAAATTTACTCATTTCAAGTATAAATTGTATGAGTTTTAGTAAATGTACAGAGTTCTGCAACTACCACCAGAATCGAGTTTTAGAACACTTTAATCACCCCCCAAAATTCCCTTATTCCCCTTTGCAGTCATCCCCCACCCCCAGCTGCAAGGCAAGCACTTACCTCCTCTCTGTTGTTATACTTTTGCCTTTCACAGAATTTCAAATTCATATTTTTTATGTCTTTTGTGTCTGATTTCTTTTACTTACCGTGATGTTTTTGAGATTCATTCACATTTTTCTGAATATCAATAGTTTCTGCTTTATTTGCTGACCTGTATGCTGCTGAACGTTACATGCCACATGTTGTTTATACATTCACCAGTTGATGGCTATTTGAGTTGTTGCTATTGTTTGGTTATTATAAATAATGCTGCTAAGAACATTTGTGTACAATGCCTTGGGTGGACATATTATTTTCATTTCTCTGAAGTAAGCATCTAAGAGTGTGTAATTGCTGGGTCATGTGGTAGATATATGTTTTTGTGTTTAAGACACTGCCAAACTGTTTTCCAGCGGCTATATTACTTTGCATTTCTACCAGCTATGTATGAGAGTTCCAGTTATACCATATCATCACTGACACTTGGTATTTCGGTTTTAATTTGCATTCCCCTAATAACCAATGAGATTGAGCGTCTTTTTGTTAAGTGCCTATACAAATCTTTTGCCCGTTTTTAAAAATTGAGCTGTTTATATTATTACTGAGTTATAAAAGTTCTTAATTAGATCTGGATACAAGTGCTTTGTCAGATAAATATTTTGCCCATATTTTCTCCCAAGCCGGAGCTTGCCTTTTCATTTTCTTAGTGATTTTAAACAAGCAAAAGATTTTAGTTTTTCTGAAGTTCATTTATTAATTATTTCATGTCTGGCTTATGCTTTTTGTGACTTATCCTAAGTTCACAAAGGTTTTTCTCCTATGCATTGTTCTGGAATACACACATGTTTTTACCCTTACATTTAGGACAATGATCCATTTTTAATTAATTTTGGTGTATAATGTGAAGAAAGATTCAAAGTTTATTTCCTTTCCATGTGGATATCCAGTTATTCCAACACTATTTCTAAAAAGACTATTCTTTTCTCATTTAATTTATCTGACCCCTTTACCAAAAATCAATTGACCACATAAGTGTGAATTTATTTCTGGATTCTCAGTTCTGGTCCATTCATCTATATGTCTATCTTTATGAAATCTTTCATTTTTAATCCTTTGGAAGAGGGTAATATTTAGAGAAAAATATATATGTTCAATGCTGTCCACTGAAGCTTACAATTTATCAAAATTTAAATAGGATAATAGGCAAACAAGGACAATTACTGGTTCTTTAAAATGTATTTTTACCACACAGTTTAAAACAAAATGGCAATTAAATCATTTTGGATATTTTACTGAATCTAGAAAAAACTAGAAAAGAAAATCCTATTGTTTAAGGAAATAAACCACTGCTAATAACTGCTGCATTGATTATATTCATCAAAAAGAATAATTTGCAAATTTAAGAGGTATATAAACATTATTATGAGACAATGAAAGCATAGCAAGAACACACCTAGTTTCTTTAAACTGGTTCACGTCTTTCAGCCACCAGTGAATTACATCCTTGGGTATAAAACATAATACTATGATGTAACCATACACATGGTTTGAATGTCCCCTCCAAAACTCACGTGGAATCCCCAAATGACAGTATTGAGAAGTGGGTCCTGTAACAGGTGATTGGATCATGAGGGCTCTACCCTAATGAATAGATTATTCCATTCATGGATTAATGGATTAATATGTTATCATGGGAGAGAAACTGGCAGCTTTATACGAACAAGAAGAGAGACCTGAGCTAGCACACTCAGCCTCTTGTCATGTGATTCCCTGTACCATCTCAGGACTCTGCTGAGTCCCCACCAGCAAGAAGGCTCTCACCAGATGCATCCCCTTAGCCTCCATAACCATAAGAAATATATTCCTTTTCTTTATAAATTACCCAGTTTCACGTATTCTGTTATAAGCAACAGAATACGAACTAATACACCATAGAACTACCATCAGTAATTTTGAGAAGTGGAGAACACAAGAGTTGCCAGAAGACTGAAGATGCACAGATGTTTCCATTTTCAAAACATAAAAAATGAATTCCAGAAACTAAATGCTAATAAGCATGATATTGAAAGCTGGCAAAATTATAGAACAGATGAAGCATATAGTTTATCAACATCTTTTCAAGTCATCAGTAGAAGATAAAATTGTTTCTTCATCAAACTAAATTACTTAAATTATATACCTGAAAATGGCTAACAAAATGCTTAATTATTGTAAGTATCCAGTAAATATACTTTTAAAAAACAAACCAACCTCAAACCTGTCTCTGGAAAATTCTATAACAAAGAAAGAAAACGAAGTCAAAAACAGAGAAAACTACACAAAATTATGTTTTAAATATTATGCATAATTCTACAGTTAAAAATAGAAAATCTTGGCCCAGATGTGGTGGCTTATGCCTGTAATCCTTGCACTTTGGGAGGCTGAGGCAGGCAGATCACTTGAGGCCAGGAGTTCCAGACCACCCTGGCCAACATGTTAAATCCCGTCTCTACTAAACATACAAAACAAAAACAAAAACAAAAACATTAGCCAAGTGTCGTGGTGCGTGCCTGTAGTCCCAGCTACTAGGGAGGTAGGAGAATTGCTTGAACCTGGGAGATCGCGCCACTGCACTCCAGCATGGGTGGCAGAGTGAGACCCTGTTTCAAAAAAAAAGAAAACAAGAAAAATAAAAGAAAATCTTGGCTGAGCGCGGTGGCTCACACCTGAAATCCCAGCACTTTGGGAGGGCAAGGTGGGTAGATCACTTGAGGTCAGGAGTTTGGAACCAGCCTGACCCACATAGTGAAACCCCCATATCTACTAAAAATACAAAAATTAGCTGGCCATGGTGGCGGACACCTGTAATCCCAGTTACTTGGGAGGCTGAGGCAGGAGAATCACTTGAACCCGGGAGGCAGAGGTTACAGTGAGCCGAGATCATGCCACTGCACTCCAGGCTGGACAGAGCAAGACTCCATCTCAAAATACATTTAAAAAAAGAAAAGAAAAGAAAATCTAGATGAAATGGACTCAAGTTGTCAAAATTGATAGCTCCTTCTCTGTATATGGCAGCACTGGTGACACAAAGTATAAACTAGAAAATACCCAAGTGGAGGTTAAATATATGAATTTAGAGTCCAGGGAAGAAGTCAGGGCTGGAATTTGGGAATAGTCAATGCATTTGTGGTATTTAAATCCATCACATCGGAAGAGATCACCATGGAAGAGAATATGGACAGAGGAGATAAGTCCAAGGACTGAGTCCTGGAACAACCAGGAATTTATTCATTAAAAGAGAATGAGGAAGCAGCACTTTGGGAGGCCGAGGCAGGCAGATCACCTGAGGTCAGGGGTTTGAGACCAGCCTGGCCAACATGGTGAAACCCCGTCTCGACTAAACATAAAACATTTGCCGGGCGTGGTGCCAGCGCCTGTAGTCCCAGGTGCTCGGGAGGCTGAGGCAAGAGAATCGCTTGAACCCCGGAAGTAGAGGTTGCAGTAAGCTGAGATCGTGCTACTACACTTCAGCCTGGGCGACAGAGCAGTACTCTGTCTGAAAAAAAAAAAAAAAAAAAAAAAAAAAAAAAAAAAAGAATGAGGAAGTACAGCCAGTGAGGTGAGGGAAAAGAGACATGGGATAAAGTAGATCCTGAAAGCTAAATGAAGCAAATGTTTGAAAAGGAGGAAATGATTGACTGCAGCAAATGCTGCTGAGTAGTCAGGTAAGATAAGGACTGAGAACTGAAGCAAAGTGGGGATTGGACAAGAGCATATTTTGTCCCTAATTGACAAAAGCCTATTTGGAGTTAGTTCAAGACAGAATGAGAAAGGATAAAAGAGAGACAAACAGTACTTTGAAGAGTTATTGTATAGAGAGGAGTAGGAAAATATTGCTGAAGCTGAAGGGGAATGTAAGTTCAAGGAAATTTTTGTTGTTGTTGTTAGGATGACAAATTTTATAACACGTTGTATGCTGGGAAAAATAATTCCACAGAAAGAGAAAAATTGATGATGTAGAAGAGAGGAAACAATTTCAGGAGAAATATTCTTGAATGGTTTACAGGCATCACAAGTGGAATATCTGGTGTGAGATGCAGCCCACACAACTCGCCCATGCAAGGCAGTGTATATAGGCCCCCATACTGTTAGACCGATAGATTTAGGAGGTGTTGCAGGTTAGGTTTCCCGGAAGGCAGACACTAAGACAGAGTGAGGAGCCTAAAATGTTTACTGGGGAGTGACTCCTGTAAATGGAAAAGGCATGAGTCAGCTGGAGCCATCAGACAACAATGTAGACTTCTTTGATGCTGTCCTAACAGTCTCTGCCCGCCCAGCTCCAAAGTCAAGATTGCCTGTTAGAGGAGTCCCGCCTTGTATCCTTGGATGGAAATGAACAGACCCTTGCACATTGCCTCGCTCAGTTGTTGGCTGAAGGCCACAAAAGAAGCCTATGGAATCAGTTTGAAAGCAGAAGGGAACCCTGAAGGGATTAATTGCTGGAAGCTAGCAGCTAAGCACACTTCTTGCAAATGGACAACTAGCCTTTTATTGAAGGGAGTGCTGAGTGGGCACATCTTCATATCCGACACAGAATAGGAAGATGTAGAAATTCTATTTTGTTTACTTTCATCTTCACAGTTGCATTAGGCTATTCTTGCATTGCTATAAAGAAATACCCGAGATTGGGTAATTTATAAAGGAAAGAGGTTTAATTGGTTCCCAGTTCTGCAGGCTGTACAGGAAGCATAGCAACATCTGCTTCTAAAGAGACTTCAGGAAGCTTACAATCAAGACAGAAAGTGAACAGGGAGCAGGCATGTCATATGGTGAAAGCAGGAGCAAGGGGTGAGGTGGTGTGCCAAATACTTTTAAACAATCAGATCTCACACACTAATGCAAGGACAGCACCAAGTGGATGGTACTAAACCACTCATGAGAAAACCATCTCCATACTCCAATCACCTCCCATCAGGCCCTGCCTCCAATTTTGAGGATTACATCTCAGCATGACATTTGGACAGGGATACACATCCAAACTATATCAACAGTGAAGTAATAAGCAAAGTCATCAGCTTGAATGAGATGAGAGGAGAAAGATTGTTGGAGGTTTCTAGCAAGAGGAGAAAACATGAAGCAGCTGACTTGAAGACTGCAAGAGTGAATATAGAGAGATTATTAGGCAGCCCTGATAATTTATTTAGTAGTGTTTAAATTTAAAGCAATATCAACAGAAGAAAGATCAGCAAAAGAAGAAAGAATTATAGAAATAATTGAAGAAAACTTTTGGTTTTTAAAATATTGCTAGCAATTAGTCAACAAAAACAGACCACATGTAAGGAAGCAAGAACCATGCTGGTCTCATATTTTATTCAAGAAGCAACAAAACATATTTTTAAAATATAAAACATAAAACATATAAAAGTTGTGCATCAGAAGATTCTTCGCCCTAAGAAATAGAAAACCAAATATAACAAGTATAGACAATAAGGCAGATTTATTATTTCACATAATAATTTCTAATTTGGCTCTGAGATTGGTTAATTTAGTGGCTCAAAGACCTAGATTTCTTTCATTTTTCTGCTTTGCCAGGCACAGGAGATCAGCTTATTCTGAGTTATTCATCCCCTTGTTCATGAGTCGGTCCTACAGTTCCAGGCATTACAAGCAGACATGACAATATCGAGCAGAATAAGAAAGAAGATCTCACTGGCTAGAGTTGTGTCACATGCCCATTCCAAAGCCAATCACTATTAAGGGGAAAGCAATTGATTTAAAGCACACGTCTGGGTAGAGAAGGGTGGACTGGCCAAACAAAATCAGAGTTTTCTTAATAAGAAAAAAGGAGAAATGGCTGCTGGGTAGGCAATCAACAGTACTTCTATGAGAGGAAGAACAATATATTGTAACTTGTAAATTTAAAAATCCAGCAAAACTATCATTTTTTAATTGAGGGTACATCCTCAGAAATAAACATACTTAGAAAATATACCATCCATATATCTTTCTTGAAAATTTTTCTTGAAAATATTATAGATAACTGAGAGAAGAATAAGACAACTCAAAAATAAGTCATGTTATGAAACAACTGATACTGATCAACGAATCCAATAACACAAAGTTAAATCTGATTGTTTAAATTGTTTTAATTGTTTTTAAGAAGTATACCTGCAAATTACATTAAAAACTAAATTCTTAAATGACATTTAAGCTAGGATCTGAAAACTAAAAAGTATTTAGACAGGTAAAGAGTTGAGAGAAGAGCATACCAGACAGAAGGAATGATGTGAGCATTTCCTTAAGGCTGGAGCAGAAATAAGCATAACATAGATTAGGAAGGTGTCAGATCACACTGAGCCTTGTGTGCCATGTTAGGGATTTGGAATTTTATTTTAAGCATACTGAACATTGCCAGTGTTTTAAGTATAGTAGTCACATATCTCATTCTATTTTAAGAAGATCATACTGGTTTCTTTTTTTTTTTAATCATGCCATATTATTTTTAATTACATACAAAGATCTAACATGTCACCCAGGGACCATTTCACCCACTGCTCTGTTTGGCTGCCAGTCGTTTGTCTCTCTCTTCAGCAATGGTGAGGTGGATACCCTTTCTTCAGGAAAGAGAAATTCACAGTTTGTTGCCTTTGCCGATAACAAAAATGTTTGAGAGACGAGTGGCAAACCTGTTGCCACTGGCTCTTTCACGTGAACCACGTCAAAAGATCCAGGGTGCCTCTCTCTGTGGTGATCACACCAATTCTTCCCAGGTTAGCACTTCCAGTCACCATACACAGGTTACCAGTGTGAAACTTGGTGAAATCAGTAATCTTTCCAGTCTCCAAATCAATCTAATGATATCATTCACCTTGATAAGGGGATCAGGATAGTGGATGGTACGAGCATCATGAGTCACAAGATGAGGGATTCCTTTTGTGCCCACAAAGATTTTTCTCACTTTGCACAACTTGTACTTGGCCTCCTCAGGTGCAATATGATGTACAGCAAAGCGACCCTTGGTGTCATAGATCAGATGGAAATTCTCTCCCATCTTGTCAATGCTGATGACATCCATGAATCCAGCAGGGTAGGTTATATCAGTTCAGACCTTGCCATCGATCTTAATGAACTGCTGAATGCAAATCTTCTTTACTTCATCTCCTGTCAGGGCATACTTAAGTCTGTTCCTTAGGAAGATGATGAGGGAGAGACACACTCTCAAATTGTGGGACCAGTGGATGGATGAGGAGAAAACACACTGGTCAATTTATCCAGCATCCAATGCTTTGGAGCTGCTACCCACTTCAGATGCTCCTTGGGACCACAAGTCATGGCTGTGTTAAGCAAGGAAAGAGGACCTCCATCTTCCGGTATGTGTAGAAATTTGGTTTCTCTTTAAAAAGGCTGATGGGAGCAAGGTAAGCGTGGAAGTTAGGAAGCTACTGAAGGTGAGAAATTATGTTGTTCATACTGAGCAGGAGTGTGAAAATGAAAAGCTATTGATAAATTGGAAATACATGTAGAGACATGCGATAAGACAAGTTGAAGGATTGCAGATGTATGAGGATGAGTTGAGGGAAATGGTAGAATCAAAAGGAGCCAAGCTTTTGGCTGTGTGGATGGTAGTGCCACTTACTAAAAAGGTAAGGACCAAAAGACTAACAGGTTGCAGCCGGGGAAAGGAAATGGGAGATGGGAGAAGGGCACCAAGAACTTTAATTTGAGTTAATCTAAGTTAAGATGACGTCATTAGGTGGGACCCTAATCCAATATGACTCATGTCCCTATGAAAGGGAAATCTGGACCCAGATAGACACACACACGCACGCATGTGCGCACACATACACACACACACACACACAGAGAGAGAGAGAGAGTCATGTGAAGATAGAGGTGGAGATCAGAATTGTGCTACCACAAACTAACGAAGGCCTGGGGCTACCAGAACCTAGAGGCGCTAAGAAATGATCTTCTGCTAGAAACTTCAGAGAGAGCATAGCCCAGCCAACACCTTGATCTCAGACCTCTAGCATCCAGAATACTGAGGCAATCCATTTCTGTTGTTTTAAGCTACCCAGTTTATGGCACTTTGTTATAGAAGCCCTAGGAAACTAACACATCAGGTTAAATTACACATGGTCAAATTATAAAATTATGATAAATGTATTATATGGCCAAATGATAAAATCCATTCCCTTGCATATATCCTGAATTCTCTTGCCTTTATCTTGGATAAATAATAAAACTTCATTCCACGATGGCCAAATAGGAACAGCTCCAGTCTACAGCTCCCAGTGTGAGTGATGCAGAAGACGGGTGATTTCTGCATTTCCAGCTGAGGTACCGGGTTCATCTCACTGGGGCTTGTCGGTCAGTGGGTGCAGCCCATGGAGTGTGAGCAGAAGCAGGGCGGGGCATTGTCTAACCCAGGAAGCACAAGGGGTCAGGGAATTCCCTTTCCTAGCCAAGGGAAGCCATGACAGATAGTACCTGGAAAATCAGGACACTCCCACCCTAATACTATGCTTTTCCAATGGTCCTAACAAATGGCACACCAGGAGATTGTATCCCGTGCCTGGCTCGGAGGGTCCCATGCCCATGGAACCTCGCTCACTGCCAGCACAGCAGTCTGAGATCGAACTGCAAGGTGGCAGCGAGGCTAGGGGAGGGGCGTCTGCCATTGCTGGGTGGAGCCCACCACAGCTCAAGGAGGCCTGCCTGCCTCTGTAGACTCCACCTCTGGGGGCAGGGCATAGCTGAACAAAAGGCAGCAGAAACTTCTGCAGACTTAAATGTCCCTTTCTGACAGCTTTGAAGAGAGTAGTGGTTCTCCCAGAATGGAGTTTGAGATCTGAGAACAGACAGACTGCCTCCTCAAGTGGGTTCCTGACCTCTGAGTAGCCTAATTGGGAGACACCTCCCGGTAGGGGCCGACTGACACCTCATACAGCCAGGTGCCCCTCTGAGATGAAGCTTCCAGAGGAAGGATCAGGCAGCAACATTTGCCGTTCTGCAATATTTGCAGTTCTGCAGCCTCCGCTGGTGATACCCAGGCAAACAGGGTCTGGAGTGGACCTCCAGCAAACTCCAACAGACCTGCAGCTGAGGGTCCTGACTGTTAGAAGGAAAACTAACAAACAGAAAGGACATCCACACTAAAACCCCATCTGTACATCACCATCATCAAAGACCAAAGGTAGATAAAACCACAAAGATGGGGAGAAACCAGAGCAGAAAAGCTGAAAATTCTAAAAATCAGAGCACCTCTTCTCCTCCAAAGGAACGCAGCTCCTCACCAGCAACAGAACAAAGCTGGACAGAGAATGACTTTGATGAACTGAGAGAAGGAGGCTTCAGACAATCGGTAATAACAAATTTCTCCGAGCTACAGGAGGATGTTCGAACCCATCGCACAGAAGCTAAAAACCTTGAAAAAAGATTAAACGAATGGCTAACTAGAATAAACACCATAGAGAAAACACTAAATGACCTGATGGAGCTGAAACCCATGGCACGAGAACTCCAAGACACGTGCACAAGCTTCAGTAGCCGATTCGATCAAGTGGAAGAAAGGGTATCAGTGATTGAAGATGAAATGAAGCAAGAAGAGAAGTTTAGAGAAAAAAGAGTAAAAAGAAATGAACAAAGCCTCCAAGAAATATGGGACTATGTGAAAAGACCAAATATACATCCGATTGGTTTACCTGAAAGTGACGGGGAGAATGGAATCAAGTTGGAAAACACTCTTCAGGATATTATCCAGGAGAACTTCCCCAACCTAGCAAGGCAGGCCAACATTCAAATTAAGTAAATACAGAGAATGCCACACAGATACTCCTCGAGAAGAGCAGCTCCAAGACACATAATTGTCAGATTTGCCAAACTTGAAATGAAGGAAAAAATGTTAAGGACAGCCAGAGAGAAACGTCGGGTAACCCACAAACGGAAGCCAATCAGACTAACAGCGGATCTCTCAGCAGAAACTCTACAAGCCAGAAGAGAGTGGGGGCCAATATTCAACATTTTAAAAAAAGAATTTTCAACCCAGAATTACATATCCAGCCAAACTAAGCTTCATAAGTGAAGGAGAAATCAAATCCTTTACAGACAAACAAATGCTGAGAGATTTTGTCACCACCAGGCTTGCTTACAAGAGCTCCTGAAGGAAGCGCTAAACATGGAAAGGAACAACCGGTACCAGCTACTGCAAAAAACATGCCAAATTGTAAACACCATCAAGGCTAGGAAGAAATTGCAGCAACTAACAAGCAAAAGAACCAACTAACATCATAATGACAGAATCAAATTCACACATAACAATATTAACCTTAAATGTAAATGGGCTAAATGCTCCAATTAAAAGACACAGACTGGCAAATTGGATAAAGAGTCAAGACCCATCAGTGTGCTGTATTCAGGAGACCCATCTCACGTGCAGAGACACACATAGGCTCAAAATAAAGGGATGAAAGAAGATCTACCAAGCAAATGGAAAACAAAAAAAAGCAGGGTCACAATCCTAGTCTCTGATAAAACAGACTTTAAAACAACAAAGATCAAAAGAGACAAAGAAGGCCATTACATAATGGTAAAGGGATCAATTCAACAAGAAGAGCTAACTATCCTAAATATATATGCACCCAATACAGGAGCATCCAGATTCATAAAGCAAGTCCTTAGAGACCTACAAAGAGACTTAGACTCCCACACAATAATAATGGGAGACTTTAACACCCCATTGTCAACATTAGACAGATCAACAAGACAGAAAGTTAACAAGGATATACAGGAATTGAATTCAGCTCTGCACCAAGTGGACCTAATAGACACCTACAGAACTCTCCACCCCAAATCAACAGAACATACATTCTTCTCAGCACCACATCATGCTTATTCCAAAATTGACCACTTAGTTGGAAGTAAAGCTCTCCTCAGCAAATGTAAAAGAACAGAAATTATAACAAACTGTCTCTCAGACCACAGTGCAATCAAACTAGAACTCAGGATTAAGAAACTCATTCAAAACCGCTCAACTACATGGAAACTGAACAACCTGCTCCTGAATGACTACTGGGTACATAACAAAATGAAGGCAGAAATAAAGATGTTCTTTGAATCCAGTGAGAACAAAGACACAACATACCAGAGTCTCTGGGACACATTTAAAGCAGTGTGTAGAGGGAAATTTATAGCAGTAAATGCCCAGGAGAGAAAGTAGGAAAGATCTAAAATTGACACCCTAACATCACAATTAAAAAACTAGAGAAGCAAGAGCAAACACATTCAAAAGCTAGCAGAAGGCAAGAAATAACTAAGATCAGAGTAGAACTGAAGGAGATGGCGACAAAAAAAAACCCTTCAAAAAATCAATGAATCTAGGAGCTGGTTTTTTGAAAAGTTCAATAAAATTGATAGACTGCTAGCAAGACAAATAAGAAAAGAGAAGAATCAAATAGATGCAATAAAAAATGATAAAGGGGATATCACCACTGATCCCACAGAAACACAAACTACCATCAGAGAATACTATAAACACCTCTATGCAAATAAACTAGAAAATCTAGAAGAAACGGACAAATTCCTGGACACATACACCCTCCCAAGACTAAACCAGGAAGTTGAATCCCTGAATAGACCAATAACAGGCTCTGAAATTGAGACAATAATTAATAGCTTACCAACCAAAAAAAGTCCAGGACCAGACGGATTCACAGCTGAATTCTACCAGAGGTACAAAGAGGAGCTGGTACCATTCCTTCTGAAACTATTCCAATCATAAAAAAAGAGGCAATCCTCCCTAACTCATTTTATGAGGCCAGCATCACCCTGATATCAAAGCCTGGCAGAGACACAACATAAAAAAGAGAATTTTAGACCAATATCCCTGATGAACATCAATGCAAAAATCCTCAATAAAATACTGGCAAACTGAATCCAGCAGCACATCAAAAAGTTTATCCACCACGATCAAGTGGGCTTCATCCCTGGGATGCAAGGCTGGTTCAACATACACAAATCAATAAATGTAATCCAGCATATAAACAGAACCAAAGACAAAAACCACATGATTATCTCAACAGATGCAGAAAGGGCCTTCAACAAAATTCAACAGCCCTTCATGCTAAAAACTCTCTATAAACTGGGTATTGATGGGATGTATGTCAAAATAATAAGAGCTCTTTATGACAAACCCACAGCCAATATCATACAGAATGGGCAAAAACTGGAAGCATTCACTTTGAAAACTGGCACAAGACAGGGATGCGCTCTCTCACCACTCCTATTCAACGTAGTGTTGGAAGTTCTGGCCAGGGCAATCAGGCAGGAGAAAGAAATAAAGGGTATTCAATTAGGAAATGGGAAGTCAAATTGTCCCTGTTTGCAGATGACATAATTGTATATTTAGAAAACCCCATCGTCTCAGCCCAAAATCTCCTTAAGCTGATAAGCAACTTTAGCAAACTCTCAGGATACAAAATCAGTGTGCAAAAATCACAAGCATTCCTATACACCAATCACAGACAAACAGAGAGCCAAATCATGAGTGAACTCCCATTCATAATTGCTTCAAAGAGAATAAAATACCTAGGGATCCAACTTACAAGGGATGTGAAGGACCTCTTCAAGGAGAACTACAAAGCACTGCTCAATGTAATAAAAGAAGACACAAACAAATGGAAGAACATTCCACGCTCATGGATAGGAAGAATCGATATTGTGAAAATGGCCATACTGCCCAAGGTAATTTATAGATTCAATGCCATCCCTATCAAGCTACCAATGACTTTCTTCACAGGATTGGAAAAAACTACTTTAAAGTTCATATGGAACCAAAAAAGAGTCCGCATTGCCAAGACAATCCTAAGCCAAAAGAACAAAGCTGGAGGCATCCCGCTACCTGACTTCAAACTATACTGCAAGGCTACAGTAACCAAAACAGCATGGTACTGGTACCAAAACAGAGATATAGACCAATGGAACAGAACAGAGCCCTTAGAAATAATACCACACATCTACAACCATCTGATCTTTGACAAACCTGACAAAAACAAGAAATGGGGAAAGGATTCCCTATTTAATAAATGGTGCTGGGAAAACTGGCTAGCCATATGTAGAAAGCTGAAACTGGATCCCTTCCTTACACCTTATACAAAAATTAATTCAAGATGGATTAAAGACTTACATGTTAGACCTAAAACCATAAAAACCCTAGAATAAAACCTAGGCAATACCATTCAGGACATAGGCATTTTGGGCAACGACTTCATGACTAAAACACCAAAAGCAATGGCAACAAAAGCCAAAATTGACAAACGGGATCTGATTAAACTATAGAGCTTCTGCACAGCAAAAGAAACTACCATCAGAGTGAACAGGCAACCTACAGAATGGGAGAAAAATTTTACAACCTACCCATCTGACAAAGGGCCAATAACCGGAATCTACAAAGAACTTAAACAAATTTACAAGAAAAAATCAAACAACCCCATCAAAAAGTGGACAAAGGACATGAACAGACACTTCTCAAAAGAAGACATTTTATGCAGCCAACAGACACATGGAAAAAATGCTCATTATCACTGGCCATCAGAGAAATGCAAATCAAAACCACAATGAGATACCATCTCACACCAGTTAGAATGGCAATCATTTAAGAGTCAGGAAACAGCAGGTGCTGGAGAGGATGTGGAGAAACAGGAACACTTACACTGTTGGTGGGACTGTAACTAGTTCAACCACTGTGGAAGACAGTGTGGCGATTCCTCAAGGATCTAGAACTAGAAATACCATTCGACCAGCCATCCCATTACTGGGTATATACCCAAAGGATTATAAATCATGCTGCTATAAAGACACATGCACACATACGTTTATTGCAGCACTATTTACAATAGCAAAGACTTGGAACCAACCCAAATGTCCAACAATGATAGACTGGATTAAGAAAATGTGGCACATATACACCATGGAATACTATGCAGCCATAAAAAAGGATGAGTTCATGTCCTTTGTAGAGACATGGATGAAGCTGGAAACCATCATTCTGAACAAACTATCTCAAGGACAGACAACCAAACACCACATGTTCTCACTCATAGGTGGGAACTGAACAATGAGAACACTTGGACACAGGGAACATCACACACCAGGGCCTGTCATGGGGTGAGGGGCGGGGAGAGGGATAGCATTAGGAGATATACTTCATGTAAATGACGAGTTAATGGGTGCAGCACATCAGCATGGCACATGTATACATATGTAACAAACCTGCATGTTGTGCACATGTACCCTAGAACTTAAAGTACAATTAAAATCAAACAAACAAACATACAAACAAAAAAACTCATTAAATCCAATTTTCAGGCCTCTCCATGACTATACCTGCACAGTGAAACCTGTATGGAGCAAAATACAAAACTATGTTGATTGGTGTCACAACACATGATTTTTTTTTTTTTTTTTTTTTGAGACAGAGTCTTGCCCTGTCACCCTGGCTGGAGTGCAATGGTGCAATCTCAGATCACTGCAACTTCTGTCTCCTGGGTTTAAGCAATTCTCTTTCCTCAGCATCCCGAGTAGCTGCAATTACAGGCACGTGCCACCACATTCAGCTAATTTTTTTGTATTTTTAGTAAAGACAGGGTTTCACCATGTTGCCCAGGCTGGTCTCAAACTCCTGGGCTCAAGTGATCCACCACCTTGGCTGCCCAAAGTGCTGGGATTACAGGCATGAGCCACCATGCCTGGCCAAAACTATTTCATATCTTCTCTCTCTGAAAACCTCCAGTATCTCTTTCCTAATCTTCAATCCTAGCTAGTGACCTCACTACCTATTTCAACAAGAAGACACAAAACCTCATAAAAATATTTACAAAGGTTCCCATGACCACGTAAGCCTACCTATCTCCATTTGTCCCCATATTCTCTGCCAAATAGCCTTTCCACTTTTGGAGTATATACTATCCCCTCTTGCCTACTCAAGGACATTGCTCCAAAAATGTCTCTTTTCCCCTCCATCATAAAACTATACCTCTCTACTAGATCATTCTCATTCACTACTATTTCTTCCTCATTAAAAAATAAAATAAAATAACAAACCAACATTCTTTTGATCCCACTTTCAGTCGCAACCCTATCTCTTTCCTTTCTTTCCCAAAATGACATTTACTCATTTGGTATGACACTTCCAGTTTATGCTTCATTATTAATTAATTAAATCATCATTCAATTATTAATGGTGGCCTTTTCAAATGTGTTTTAGTTGGGATTGTAAATATATGGTTAGCTTATCTTTTAATGTAGAACTCATTCTCTCCCATTTCTCACCTTGTTTTCTCTCTTGAGCCCCACTGCAAACAGGTTTTGCCCCAATACTCCATTGAAACTGCTGTTTTCAAGGTCATCAATCATGTCCACATTGTTAAATCTAATTGTCAATTCTCATTCCTTATCTTTTTGACGTTTCAATATCACTTGACATAGCTAATCATTCCTTCCTTCTTTAAATAATTTTTTTTGCTTGGTTTTAAAGGCACCATACTATCCTGATTTTCCATTTATTACTCAGGAGAAACTGTATCTTTGCTCTAGCTGGTAGGAGGAAAGAAATAATAAGTAAAAATGGGTCCCTCCCTTCCCAGAAGCAGCACATACCTCTTCTGCTTGGTCATATGGCCACCTTTAGCTGCAAGAGTCTTGGAATTGCATTATATATATATATTTTTTTAAATACAAATTTATTTATACACACATATATGTGTTATATATAAATTGTATTTATATATACATACATGTAATATATATATATACACACACACCCCTATATATGTGATATATATATGTATATATACACACATACATATTTTTCCCCAGGCAATCAGATAATCATGGGAGATTCTATTATGGAAGAAGGGGAGAAAGAATATTTGAAAACAACAATCAGCACAGTAATTTTCAAGTTTTCTACAAGATTTAAAAAATAATATTAGAAAACAATTTTACTGGCCGAGTGCGGTGGCTCATGCCTGTAATACCAGCACTTTGGGAGGCCAAGGCGGGCAGATCACGTGAGGTCAAGAGTTCAAGACCAGCCTGGCTAACATGGTGAACCCCCATCTCTACTAAAAATACAGAAATCAGCCCAGTGTGGTGACACGCACCTGTAATTCCAGCTACTCAGGAGGCTGAGGTAAGATAATTGCTTGAACTGGGGAGGCAGAGGTTGCAGTGAGCTGAGATTACACCACTGCTCTCCAGTCTGGGCAACAGAGAAAGACACTGTCTCAAAAAGATACTGTGTATCTTTCAAAAGATGATTTTGAGAGCTTCAATATTTAAAGGGGAAAAGCAGGCTGGAGGGGAAGGAGGGAGGGTATGGGTACACTACTGAATCCACATGTAGCAAGAGAAAAGGGGCAGGTAGGGAAATAGTCTATTATGTATTCATCTCAGGCTCAGTAAATCAGGATTTTACATAAGATAAGGTGAACATAGAGTAGCTACCCGTGGAGATAATTTAACTTTTTATCTGTAGCTGTCTGCTTAGGAACAGAAGGAAAGGCAGCTTCTTGCACGACTCAGTTTTCAGCTTATTTTTTCCTTTTGGTATAGTGAATTGAGGTCCTGAGTTTTTATTTTCCTTTCACAACCTCATACAATTGAGAGGCATCATGCCAAGGTCCCAATACATAAATTGGCAAAGGGCAAAAACAAATAATACATAAACTATAGCACACTTAATTAAATATCATCTTTATCCTCCCTGGTAATTATGAGAAGTAAATTAAGAGAGCAAGATATAGAGTTATCTATCAATTTTACCATAAAAAAGTATTTGTTTGCTCTGCTATTAATTATGATATTCACCACTGGTAAGTGTGCTTCTGAGAATCTAAATTTTGTCAACACTTATAAAAGCAATTTTTACCTTAGGAAATTAATGTCCTTGGTATCTACTTTTGGGAATGCAGTTAATCTAGTTTTGGAAATCTATCCTACAAAAATAATCCAACATGTAGACACCCTTTTGGCACAAAGATGTTCATTACAGAGTTATTTCCAATAGAGAAACATTGGGAAAAACCCAAATGATGAATAATAGAGCAACTGATAATAAATATTAGTATATCTATTCAATGAAATATCATGCCATAATTAAAATTATATTTATAAAGAACTCATAATCACAAGGGGAAATGTTCATGATATATTATTAAGGAGAAAAAGTATTTCATGATTACATAAATATAAATGCCAAGCAATTTGTATAATTAGCAAATAAAGGAATGACGAGTTAACATTAACCAAAAAAAACTGATAAAATATATTTAAAAGCTATTTTAGAATTAAGTAGACAATCCAAGTGATTGCACTAAAAAACACCCTGAACCCAAAATAGAACCAAAAGTACAAGGAGATTGTATTAGGCAAAATAATGGTCCCAAAGATGTTTATCTTCCTCCCCAAAACCTGTGCATGTTTTGTTACATGGCAAAAGGGAAACTTTGCAGACGGAATTAATGCTGCAGACTTTATGAGAGGGAGATTATCTTGGATCATCCAAGTGATCCCAAGGGCTAATTACCCAAGGGCTAATCATAGGAGCCCTTAAAAGCAGAGGACATTCTCCAGGTGGCAGCAGAAGAGATGAGACAGAATGAGGAGGTCAGAAGAATTTGAAATGTGAGAAGGACTAGACTCATTATTTCTGACTCTGAAAATGGAGGATGGGGGTTCAGAATTAAGGAATGTGATAGCCTCTGGAAGCTGAGAATGACTCCCTCTCAGCTGAGAACCATGGCTAGCAGGACATGGAACCTCTGTTCTAAAACTACAAGAAACTAATCTGGGTCTGAAACTTGAAAGAGTTTGGAAGTAGAGCCACCCTGGGGCCTCCAGAAAGGAGTGCAGCCCTGCTGACACCTTGATTTCAGCCTTGTGTGACTAAGAAGTGGACCCAGCTGGGCCACGCTATACCAGGACCTCCAACTCAAACTGCAAAATAATAAAGTTGTGGTAATTTATTATGGCAGCAATAGAAAACTAATACACAGAGCTGGGCAAGGTGGCGCAGGCTTGTAGTCTCAGCTACACCCCACCAGAGGCTGAAGCAGAAGGAGTGATTGGGCCCAGGCATTCGAGGCTGCAGTGAGCCATTACTGTACCACAGCACTCCAGCCTGGAGACACGAGACCTGTCTCTAAAATAAGTAACTAAATAATTTATTTAAAAATTATTTAGGCCAGGTGCAGTGGCTCACGCCTGTGATCCCAGCACTTTGGGAGGCTGAGGCGGGTAGATCACGAGGTCAGGAGATTGAGACAATCCTGGCTAACACAGTGAAACCCCGTCTCTACTAAAAAATACAAAAAATTAGCCGGGCGTGGTGGCGGGCACCTGTAGTCCCAGATACTCAGGAGGCTGAAGCAGGAGAATGGTGTGAACTCAGGAGGCAGAGCTTGCAGTGAGCCGAGATTGTGCCACTGCACTCCAGCCTGGGTGACAGAGAGAGACTCCATCTCAAATAAATAAATAAAAATTATTTAAATGTTTTACAAAAATAGAAAATACAGAGGGTAAAAATTAGAAGGTCAATTTAACAACAAATGCCTCTGTGATCTGTAAGTGGGAAGGAATATCTAGCTTTCAGATATTTGATCATAGAGACATCACATGCATACCCTAGAAGAACACTTAATAGTATTAGAGTTATCACCAAAGAAGGGCTGGAAAAGGACAAAATAATATTGTCAAGGGCACCAAACCTCTCTCTGTTATATAATGATATGATAATCAAAGAAACTGTATGGCTATCCAAGAAAGTCTTCTTGGGAAGCTAGGGGGAATTAAGAGAGGTAACTAAGAAATGGGTGATTATATATAAAGGATAATGATTGTTGAAAAAATGGTGGATAGGAGGCAGGACTAACTAGCAGCTCCCTCTTGAATGGACAGAGCAGCATATGGAGACCTACATCATGGCCTTTTGCTAATGCAGAAAAATGCCAGGAAAGCTGGGAGAATCCACAGACTCTTTGAATGAAGCGGCTTGCCACTGCAGGCTCCGTAAGACAGCTGAAAAACTGTGAGTGCTCATAGTGTGAGAGGGGGAACATTGCCCCTGAAACACACATTCTCACTGGGTAACCTGAAGGTCCAGATCACAGGAGGATTTGACCTTACCTGGAGCTGAGACAAATTTAAAGAGCTGAGTGAAATATAGGGGACCAAATACATGGAACCAAAAAAGAGCCCACATAGCCAAAGCAAAACTAAGCAAAAAGAACAAATATGGAGGCATCACATTACCCAGCTTCAAACTATACTACAAGGCTATAGTTACCAAAACAGTATGGTACTGGTATAAAAAGAGGCACATAGATCAATAGAACAGAAGAGAGAGCCCAGAAATAAAGCAAAATAGTTACAGCCAACTGATCTTCGACAAGGCAAACAAAAACATAAAGTGGAGAAAGGACACCCTATTCAACAAATGGTGCTGGGATAATTGGCAAGCCACATGTAGAAGAATAAAACTGGATCCTCATCTGTCTGACCTTATACAAAAATCAACTGAAGATGGATCAAAGACTTAAATCTAAGACCTGAAACCATAAAAATTCTAGATGGTAACATTGGAAAAACCCTTCTAGACATTGGCTTAGGCAAAGACTTCATGACCAAGAACTCAAAAGCAAATGCATCAAGGTATATGATGCAACAAACATATGAAAAAATGCTCAACATCATTAATGATCAAGGAAATGCAAATCAAAACCACAATATGATACCACCTTACTCCCACAAGAATGGCCATAATCAAAAAATCAAAAAATAATAGATGTTGATGTGGATGTGGTGAGAAGGGACACTTTTACACTGCTGGTGGGAATGTAAACTAGTACAACCACTATAGAAAACAGCGTGATTTCTTAAAGAACTAAAAGTAGATCTGTTTGATCCAGTGATCCCACTACTGAGTATCTACCCAGAGTGAAAGATGTCATTATATGAAAAAGATACCTGCAGCCAGGCGTAGTGGCTCAGGCCTGTAATCCCAACACTTTGAGAGGTCGAGGTGGGTAGATCACCTGAGGTCAGGAGTTTGAGACCAGCCTGGCCAACATGGCAAAACCCTGTCTCTACTAAAAATACAAAAAATTAGCTGGGTGTGGTGGCAGGCACCTGTAATCCCAGCTACTTGGGAGGCTGAGGCGGGAGAATCACTTGAACCCGGGAAGCAGAGGTCGCAGTGAGCCAAGATTGCGCCATTGCACTCCAGCCTGGGCAACAAGAACGAAACTCCATCTCAAAAAAAAAAAAAGATACTTGCACACGCATGTTTATAGCAGCACAATTTGCAATTGCAAAAATATGGAATCAGCCCAAATGCCCATCAATCAATGAGTGGATAAAGAAAATATGGTATGTATATGTCATGGAATACTACTTAGCCATAAAAGGAATAAAATGGCATTTGCAGCAACCTAGGTGGAACTGGAGACCATTATTCTAAGTGCAGTAACTCAGGAATAGAAAACCAAACATCATATGTTCTCATTCTCATAAGCGGGAGCTAGGTTATGAGGACACAAAGGCATAAGAACGGACTTTGGGGCCAGGTGCAGTGGCTCACGCCTGTAATCCTAAACACTTTGGGTGGCCGAGGCGGGCAGATCACCTGAGATTGGGTGTTTGAGACCAGCCTAACCAACATGGAGAAACCCCATCTCTACTAAAAATGCAAAATTAGCCAGGCATTGTGGTGCATGCCTGTAATCCAAGCTACTCGGGAGGCTGAGGCAACAGAATCGCTTGAATTCGGGAGGTGGAGGTTGCAGTGAGCTGAGATTGTGCCATTGCACTCCAGCCTGGGCAACAAGAGCTAAACTCTGTCACACACACACACACACACACACACACAGGAATGGACTTTGGGAACTTGGGGGGAATGGGTGGGAGGGGAGTGAAGGACAAAAGACGACACCTTAGGTACAGTGTACACTGATCAGGTGATGGGTGCGCCAAAATCTCAGAAATCCATGAAAGAACTTATCCATGTAACCAAATACCTGTTCCCCAAAAACCTATTGAAAAGAAAAATAATAAAGGAAGAACCAACCTGTGGGCTTAGGTATGTGGGGTGTAGCTTTGCCTGCTAACTCCAGTTAAGTCAATTTGGTTAATAAAATCATTTAATTACAGATCACAGATCACTTCTTTCCTTGGTCAGGCTCTCTACATGGAAGATGGGCTGAGAAGAGATGGAAGTTCACTTTCCTTGTGCTGGGGGTAAGTTACCCTGGGACTGGAATAATACTGGCAGTCTAGGTTTAGATCAGAGGTTGGCTGACAATGGCCCACTGCCTATTTTTGTAAATAAAGTGTATAGAACATAGCCATGCCCATTCATTTACATATTATCTGTGGCTGACTTCATTCTATGATAGCAGAGTTAAGTAACTGCAACAGAGACCATATGATTCACAAAATACTTAATTTTGTCCTTTATACAGAAAAAAATTTGCTGACTCCTGGCCCAATATATATTGAACCTAAACACAGTGAAGTAAACAGAAATATTTATATTAAGGTGGAAAAAAATTACCTGCAAATATACAGGATAGGAGAGACCTGACTCGGCAAGAAATGTGCTTGAATGAAAAAATCTTGATGGTTACAAATCAGCACAAATTATATAAGGAAGGAAAAAGTGCTTAAAAAACAAGAAAACATACCTTAGACTACCCTAAAAGAAACAATATCTGGACCAGTAGTTGCAGTTTTCCTGTATGAACCATTCTTCAATATATACTCTTGTCTCCAAACTGTTCTTTGCCTAGCACCTTCTAACCAGTGGTTAATCTACACTTATCCGTCAGACTTTAGCTTAGATATCATTTCCTCTGAAAGCTTTCATTTGATTCCCCAAAACTGGGTTACATGTACTTACTTACTTTATCATGGCATTTAACATATCATTTTGAAATTACTTCTTTATTTGTCCATCTGCCCCACTAGATGAATCCCGTAAGCAGGGATAGGTAGCTGGTATTCCAATACCAGGCCCAGTGCCTGCCACATAACAGTTTTTTTACACGTTCATTAAATGAATGCCACAGCCCCATTATATTCCTTATCAGTTAGACTGCATAGTTTAAGTATAGTCATGCGTCACTTAACAATGGGAATACATTCTGAGAAATGTGTCATTAGGTGACTTTGTCATTGTGTGAACATCGTAGAGTGTATTTACACAAACCTAGATGGTGTAGCCTACCACACACCTGGGCTATATGGTATAGCCCTATTGCTCCTAGGCTACAAACCTGTACAGCATGTTACTCTGGTGAATAATGTAGTCATTGCAACACAATGATAAGTATTTGTGTATCTAAACATGGAAAAAATATAGTCAAAATACAGTACAAAAGATAAAAAAAAAATAGTATGCCTGTATAGGGCACTTACCATGGATGGAGCTTGCAGAACTGGAAGTTGCTCTGGGTGAGTGAGTGAGCGGTGAGTGAATGTGAAGGCCTAGGATGTTACTGCATACCACTGTAGACTTCATAAACATTGTACACTTAGGCTACACTAAATTTATAAAAAATCTTTCTTTCTTCAATAATAAATTAACCTCAGCTTACTATAACTTCTTTACTTAGCTTACTGTAACTTTTTACTTTATAAACTTAACTCTTTATACTTTTTGACTCTTGTAATAACACTTGGTTTAGAACACAAACATTATACAACTATACAAGGATATTTTCTTTCCTTAGGTCCTTTTTCTAGACTTTTTTTTCTATTTTTAAAAATTGTTTAAATTGTAAACTTTTGAAACAAAGACACTAACACATGCATTAGCCCCCGCATACACAAAGTCAGGATCATCAATATCACTGTCTTCCACCTCTACATCTTGTCCTACTGGAAGGTCTTCAGGGGCAGTATCATGGAGCTGTCATCTCCAATGACAACAATGCCTTCTTCAGGAATACCTCCTGAAGGACCTGCCTGAGGCTGCTTACAGTTGAATTGTTTGTTTAGGCCAGGCACAGTAGCTCACATCTGTAATCCCAGCACTTTGGGAGGCTGAGGCAGGTGGATTGCTTGAGCCCAGGAGTTCAAGACCGGCCTGGGCAACATGGTGAAACCCTGTCTCTTCAAAAAGTACAAAAATTAGCTGGGTATGGTGGCAGATACCTGTAGTCCCAGCTACTTGGGAGGCTGAGGTGGGAAGCTCACTTGAGCCCAGGAAGTCAAGGTTACGGTGAGCCGTGATCATGGCAACTGCACTCTGGTCTGGGGCAAACAGGGTGAGCCCCTGTCTCAAAAAAAAATTGTTTAATAAGTAGTACTCTCTAAAATAACAGTAGCATAATAAATACATAAGCCAGTAATGTAGTTGTTTATCAAATACTATGTACATAATTGTACTATACTTTTTTTCCTCCAGAGCAGAAATGGAAGTTTATTTAAAAAGGCTTTAGAAAACGAAAGTATGCTTGGAAGAAATCTAAGAAGGACATGCTATACTTTTATACCACTGGCAGCACAATAGGTTAACACCAGCATCAACATAAACACGAGTAATGCATTGTGCTATGACGTTAAGATAGCTGGGATGTCACTATGTGATAGGAATTTTTCAGTTCCATTATAATCTTATGGGACCATCTTCCTATAATGAGTCTGCTGTTGACCAAAATGTCATTATGTAGGACCTGTTTTCAGTTTTGGTAATTGGCAGACTGAATTCCCTGCTCAAATCTATCCCCTTCCCTACCCTCTGGTAGACAGATCCCTAGTTTTAACTGGGTTCTCTACTCTGTGGCCACGTACTCAGGGAAGAATCAGTACTCCAGTCCTTAGGGTGATTAATCTTTTCTTTTTTTTTTGAGATGCAGTTTTGCTCTTGTTGCCCCGACTGGAGAGCAATGGTGCGATCTACGCTCACCACAAAATCCGCCTCCCAGGTTCAAGCGATTCTCCTGCCTCAGCCTCTCAAGTAGTTGTGATTACAAGCATGCGCCACCACAACCGGCTAATTTTGTGTTTTTAGTAGAGACGGGGTTTCTCCATCTCTACTGACGGGGTCAGGCTGATCTCGAACTCCTGACCTCAGGTGATCCACCCGCCTTGGCCTCCCAAAGTGCTGGGATTACAGGTGTGAGCCACTGCACCTGGCCCAGGGTGATTTATCTTAACCAGATGGTTCAGGAGGGAATGTGATGCATTTAGGTACAGTGACATGTAAAGGGAAGTCAACTGAGCCATTACTAGAAAGGAGATTTACTTAAAAAGAAAAGTGTAAGGAAAATGAGTTTTTTTCTGTCTTTGGATGTGCCTATGTTTAAAGAGGTTTTGCTAGAAGCTGCTTGCAACCATGAACATGAGGATAAAAAAACCCTGCATTGAGGATGGCAGAGATGAAAGACAGAAAGAGCTGGAGTCTGTCATCATCAGTAAGCATCTGGAACCACCCCATCGCCAGATGTTTCCTTATGTGAATAGGATAACACTTTTAGTTGGCTTTTCCTTTACTTGTAGACAGAAGCATGCTAACTTATGCAAGTGACCACATTTTAAGAGGAACTTTAGCAAATTGGGGCACATCTAAATGGCAAATAATGGTGAAGGCTTTGGAAACCATGTCTTTTGAGGAACAAAGGATTATGGATATAAAGTCTAGAAAAAAGAAGATTTGGCACGAGATATAACAGCTCTTCTGTAATGTGAATGAAAAACCTAGGACCAATGTGTGGTAGGTAATAGGGAGCTACATTAATTCACTAACAGGAGAAAAAAGGTCAAACTAGAACTACTTAAAACAGAAAGGTTTATGGGGTAGTATGTTTTCTTGTTAAGAACTTTAGCTGTAATTTGGTGACTCCCTGTTGTGAGCATTCTGGATTTGCGTTGGTGTGAGGCTGAGCAACAGAACTTCTGTTTCCTTCCAACCCTTAAGATGCCATAATTTTATTTGACTTCGTGACATGTACTGCAATAATTGTACAAGCAGGGAGGAAGAGTACAGTTCACCCTTGCACATTGGCTTGAACTGCACAAGTTCACTCACACGCAATTTTTTTTCAATTAATACAGTCAGCCCTGCATATCCATGAGTTCCATATCCACAACCAAATGAAGATATGAAATCTGTTGATCCAAAGAACCAACTCCCTGAATTGAAGATGCTTGGATTTTGGGATCCAAGGGGACCCCAGAACAAATCTCCCATGGACATGGAGGGATGATCAGAAGTATAAAATCGCCAGTGTATATATTGTTCATGCTTCAATCTCTAAAATTGGTGGCACTATAATAGCCTCTGGACATAGTTATGGAACTACCCCAGAAAATCAAAATTGAAGGATACTCAGTAAAGAGTACTAACAAGAAACTCAATTGTTCCTGAAGGCAAAAAAAAAAAAAGGAGGGAGTAGAAGTATTGATACACATAAAAATTGCAAAGTGTTAACTGGGCCCCCAATAAGATTTACAGAAAAGGATTACATATATGAATATAGTAATTCTCAAATACCTGTGCTAGGAAAAACTTAACATTTAAAATAAAGATATACTTAGCCTTAGCATGTTTTTAGATATTATAATACAGGAATGTTTTAAACTCTGGAAATTTATAGAAATAGGATATTTAAAAGTTGCTTAATTTACTCATTCTATATCCTTCTTCAAAACTCTTCCATCTTCATAGTTCCAAAGTTTTGATTGAAAAATCTCTTGTTCAACTGCAAGAAATGGAGTAAAAATAAACTAGTGAAAAAAGCAATAAATATGGCTATCACAGCTATGCCAATTATGATAATAAATTATAAAGTAACTATACTGAATTCAAATAAACACTAAATTGCCCCAACATTATTGGTACAATGATAGCAGTGAGAGTCCAGACTCACTTTTCATGTCAAATTGGAACCATAAGATTCCAATAGATATACCCTTGCGGGTATATCATTTAATGAAAAATTAAATTGCATAAGCCATTTTTTTTTTACATTAAATTGAAGAATTTCTGTATGTGCCAATTTATTTGCTTTAGGGTTTGTTGTTGTTGCTGTTGTTGTTTTCGAGACAGGGTCTCACTGTTGCCCAGGCTGGAGTGCAGTGGCACAATCATAGCTCACTGCAGCCTTGAATACCTGGGCTCAAGCGATCTTTCTACCTCAGCCTCCTGAGTAGCTAGGACTGCAGGTCTGTGCCACCACGCCCAGCTAATTTTTTTAATTTTTAGTAAAGACAAGGTCTCTGTTGCCCAGGCTGGGTGCAAACTCCTGGACTCAAGCAATCCTCCTGTCTCAGCCTCCCAAAGCACTGGAATCTTGGGTGTGAGCCACAACCAACATGCTTTAGGTTTTAATTCAAATGATGCACATGCCAAGTGAATTATTATAGATCTTTCACAAGTGTTTAATTATTGGAATTTTGTTCAACATATTTCCTTATACTTGACTTGTTCAGTATAATAATTTTCAAAATCCCCTGCTCTGATTTTACTGTGTATCTATTTTAGTTGGAGTGTTTTTGTTTTGTTGTTTTTTGAGATGGAATCCTGCTGTCGCCCAGGCTGGAGTGCAGTGGCGTGATCTTGGCTCACTGCAACCTCCACCTCCCAGGTTCAAGTGATTCTCCTGCCTCAGCCTCCTGAGTAGCTGGGATTACAGGTCCCTCACCATCACATTCTGCTAATTTTTTGTATTTTTAGTAGAGACAGGGTTTCACCATGTTGACCAGGCAGGTCTCAAACTCCTGACCTCAGGTGATCTGCCTGCCTCGGCCTCCCAAAGTGCTGGGATTACAGGCGTGAGCCACCAAGCCCGGGCTTGGAGTGATTTTAAATATTATGAAGGATGGACTTTCATCATACCCCTATACATTTATTTTACCCATATCCTTCAGTGATACTTTTTTTGAGACAAGTTCTCACTCTGTCACCTAGGCTAGAGTGCAGTGGCATGATCTCAGCTCACTGCAACCTCTGCCTCCCAGGTTCAAGCAATTCTCGTGCCTCAGCCTCCCAAGTAGCTGGGATTACAGGTGTGTGCCACCACGCCCAGCTCATTTTTTTGCATTTTTAGTAGAGACAGGGTTTCACCATGTTGGCCAGGCTGGTCTCACACTCCTCACCTCAAATGATCCACCTGCCTCGACTTCCCAAAGTGCTGGGATTGCAGGTGTGAGCCACCATGCCAGCCTAGATACTTCTGATTTCTTTTTCTTTTTCTTTTTCTTTTTTTGAGACGAAGTCTCACTCTGTCGCCCAAGCTGCAGTGCAGTGGTGCAACCTCGGCTCACTGCAGCCTCTGCCTCCCAGGTTCAAGCAATTCTTCTGCCTCAACCTCCCAAGTAGCTGGGACTACAGATTAGCGCACCACCATGACCGGCTAATGTTTGTATTTTTAATAGAGACGGGGTTTCACCATGTTGGCCAGGCTGGTCATGAACTCCTGACCTCAAGTGATCCACCTGCCTCAGCCTCCAAAAGTGCTGGGATTACAGGTGTGAACAACCGTGCCTGGCCATCTTTTTCTTAAATATTTATTCACATGTCTATTTTTCTTAAAAAAAATTATCATTCTTGATGACATTTTGAGTATTTGAGTTCTTGTCATATAAATCAAAATGCTTCTGCTGAATGGTTGCAAGAATGGTTCATCACTTCGCTATATACTTTCCTATCCTTCACAATGCTCAAGTATTCCTAAACACAATGAAGAATTAAGAATATGAGAAATTCAGGTAAACTGGGTCAATAAATTAACCAATAAATTTTAAAATAATACAAGAAATTTCACTTACCATTCAAATAGTATAGTCTGTAAATAACAAATTTTTTTGTTAATGACAGCATGTTGAAAATAAAAACTAACTTATAAGTTATATAATATTACCTTTCTAAATGATTTCAGAATTAAAAAAAAATCCAGATTACTATTTTTATTAAGTGATGTGTTTTTTCTGGGACCAAAAATTTATTGCACACGATTTATAATACTATATATATTGCAGGAAAAACATTGAGTTTGTATTTTTTAATATGTTTCCTTAAAAGGTTTCAAATTCTCAAACCTGCTGAGATTGTAACAATACTGTTGACAATATATATGCTAAATTTCAGTATTTTAACATTCACATGAATTTCTTTAAAATTTACAGTTATTGTCTAATATCTAATGGTTTATAAAAAATCATCATGCTTACATTGTTTCATGCTACTTTCATTTTTTACACCTCAAAAAGGCCATCTTAAGAACCCAAAAATTAAAAATGCATTAAGTGGCTGGGAGTGGTGGCTCACGCCTATAATCCTAGTACTTTGGGAGGCTGAGGCAGGCGGATCACCTGAGGTCAGGAGTTCAAAACCAGCCTGGCCAACATGGTGAAACCCTCTCTCCTAAAAATACAAAAAAAAATGAGCTGGGTGTGGTGCTGTGCACCTGTAGTCCCAGCTACTTGGGAGGCTGAGGCAGGAGAACTGCTTGAACCTGGGAGGCAAAGGTTGCAGTGAGCTGAGATTGTGCCATTGTACTCCAGCCTGGGTGACAGAGCAAGACTCCACCTAAAAAAAAAAAAAAAAAAAAAGTATCAAGTATTGGCTGGGCATGGTGGCTTATGCCTGAAATCCCACCATTTTGGGAGGCAGGGGTTCAAGACCAGCTTGGGCAACAGAGTGAGACCCCATCTCTACAAAGAAGAAAAAATAGCTGGGTGTGGTGGCACACGCCTGTAGTCCCAGCTACATGGGAGGCTGATGGGGGAGGATTGTTTGAGCTAGAAGCTGGAAGCTACAGTGAGTTATGATTGTGCCACTACACTCCAGCCTGGGTGACAGAGCAAGATCCTGTCTCAAAAAAAAAAAAAAAAAAAAAATCAAGTATTATAATTTAATGAAATTTGCATTTTAAAAACACTACTGCTTCTACATACTGTGTATCTCTACCTTTTGGTATTTATATATTCTAAAAGGAAAATTGAAACAAAATTTACTTTCTATAGCACTTCAAAGTACAGACTAAATAAGGAGATTGTTTGTACTGTAAGGAATTAGGCACAACTGAAATTAATTGAGTATTAGTCAATTTCCCAAGGAAAAACTACCTCCCTCACTACTCTTTTGGACTTACTTCCATCTGTTTAGCTGAGAATATTGGCAGATCTCAACAGCCACAACATCACATGTTACAATCAAAGCCAGATGACATTCTGGCATTGTAGTACCATTAAGTGATATGCTAATTTTGTTTTGTGATAAATCAACTGTAAGTTCACATATTCAAAATCCAGAAGCCCACAGTATAGCAAATATTCCCATTCCACCCTCCCATCTTTTTTTCTCCTTTGGATTCAAGAAGTTTGCCCCCCTTTTAATAACTACCAGCAACTAGTTTTCTGTGTTCCATCTCCCTTCAATCAAACTGAAAGGAAGAATTTGATATCTGAAAAACATCTTTGATACCTCATCCATTCATTTTATTCTTTCAATAAAGTTAATTGAGCACCTACTATGTGCCAGGCACTGTATGAGGCATAAAGAATACAAAGTTGAACAGTGACAATGACAGAAACAAAATTCCTGTCCTCGTGGAGTTTACAATCTAGTGTTCTGACATTAATCAAACCAATACATACAAAATTACACGTGTTAAATGCTAAGTAGAGGTACGTGGTCAGGTGAGACGTATAACAACGGGTCTTACTCTGTGACAGAAATTAGGGAATGTTTCCCTGAGGAAGTGATGAATTAGCTAAGATCTGAAAGACAAATAGGAATTAATTAGGCAATTGGGAAGGGATAGATATTTCAGGCCAAAGAAACAGCATGAACAAAAGTCTTATGCTGAATGAAGCACTGTAATTCTCATTCCGAATACTTAAAGAAGGACAATGAAGGTATTAAGTAAAACATGGTACATATGAGGCTAAGTGGCAACAAGAATAGGTAACCGCTACTAAGTGTTTTTTTAGGTGATGTGCCAGCCACTGCTTTAATCTGAGACAGTAACTATTTTAATGCTTGGAACTATGCTTTAGAGAGTGGCTCTAATATATCTGACCTCATAGGTCAAATATATATGGTCACATAAAATATTTCCTTTTCATCATGAAGGGCAATAAAAAGCCACTCAAGCGTTTTAAGCTAGGGGTGCAAGTGGGGGTAGGAGGGTTGTCTTGATTAAAATTGAACTTCGAACAAAAAGGAGAATTCTGCTTGCAGTCGAGTGAATACAGGGAGGGCCAGAGTCGCTGCAGGAAGAACAGTTAGGAGACAACTGCAGTCATGCAGGCCAAAGGTGCTGATGGTAGCTTAGAGAGTGGTGAGAAGTGAAGTAGACACAGTTAAGAGATGTTTACAAGGTAAAAATGACAGGACTTGATGATGAAGTGATAGGGAGAGGAAGATATGTCAAGATTATTTCTATGTTACCAGTTTGGGAACCAGGGTGAATGGTGGTGGCATTCACTGGGATAAGATGCCTTGATTAGACTGTAGGTTAACACAAACTTATTAAAAAGGGGGTATAACTCCCCTACTGACATGTATTGAATAAAAATCCACAAAAGAATTCCTGGTGAGTTTTTTCCACATATATTTGCCTTTGGTCATACACAGTCATTCTTATATGACTTAACTAGAAATAATGCTTCATCACAACTAGTATACAGGGGGCATTTCCAAGTTTTTTTTTTTTTTTTGAGATGGAGTCTCACTGTGTTGCCCAGGTTAGAGTGCAGTGGTGCGATCTTGGCTCACTGCAGCCTCGGCCTCCTGGGTTCAAGCGATTCTCATGCCTCAGCCTACTGATTGGCTGGGACTACAGGCGTGCGCCACCACGCCTGGCTAATTTTTGTATTTTTAGTAGAAACGGGGTTTCACCATGTTGGCCAGGCTGGTCTCGAACTCCTGACCTCAAGTGATCTGCCCAACTTGGCCTCCCAAAGTGCTGAGATTACAGGGATGAGCCACCGCGCCCAGCCTCAAGTTCTAGGATAAGGTGAGAAAAGAAAAACATTCAAAATACCCAATGTTTTTTTACATACATGAAATTAAAAAGCACAGCACAGAAAACCTACTACAAAGCTACTGTAATCATACCTATTAGAATGACTATTATCAAAAAGACAAAAGAGAAGTGTTGGAGAGGATGCAGAGAAAAGGAAAGAAAAGCTTTGTACACTGTTGGTGGCAATGTAAATTATTATAGCCATTATGGAAAACAGTACGGAGGGTCCTCAAAACATTAAAAAATAGAACTACCATATTATCCACTAATCCCACTATTTGGTATATGTTCAAAGGAAATGAAATCAGTATGTGGAAGAGACATCTGCAATCCCATGTTCACTGCCGCATTACTCAATAGCCAAGATACAGAATCAATTTAACTGTCCATCAATGGATGAAATGGATAAAGCAAATGTGGAAAATATACACAAGAGAATACCATTCAACTTTTAAAAAAAGGAAATCCTGTCATTTCTGACAACATGGATAAACCTGGGTGTAGTGGCACACGCCTGTGGTCCCAGCTACACGGGGGACCACTGTGTTAAGTGAAATAAGCCAGGCACAGAAAGACATGCCAAAATGCTAGATGATCTCACTTATGGAGTGCAAAAAAAGTCAACTTCATGGGATGGAGAGTAAAATTCTGGTTATCAGAGGCTGGGGGATGGGGAAATGGGGAGATGCAGTTAGTAAATATCAGTTCAAGAGATCTACTGTATATCACGTGATTACAGTTAATAATATGCTGTATACTTGAAAATTGTTACAAAATTTTAAGTGTTCTCGCTACAAAAAGTTTGTGAGGTAACATGTTAGACCGCTTGATTTAGCCATTCCACAAGGTATACATGTATCACATCATGTTGTACACCATAAATATATAATTTTTACTTCTCAATTAAAAATATAGGAAAAAACGCCAAAAAACTCAAAAGTAAACAAAAAATAAAAATAAAAAGCAAAGCATAATTGTCATTTTCATCTCCTGACCATTAACATCTCTCAGCTAGAGATTTCCTTTCTTAAATTCCAGGACATGACAACTTTATATCTAAATTATGGTAACTTAAAAAAAAAAAAGCCAAATCTGGTAAGTCAATTATCAGGCTTTCCTGTATTTCTCACACTGCTAGTTTGGGGTTCACTTAAACAAAAATCATCCTATCTTTTAGGTAGTTTGAATAACACAAACAGGGTAACATATACCTTATACATAGACGTACACACACAATTTAAAGTTTTATGGTCATCTTTAAAAGATAAAAAAGATAAGGGAAAATGTGTGAATTAATGACTAAGCTATAATAAAAGCATATAACTAGGCTTTAAGTCTAAAGACCAGATTACTAATTGTGATTTCAGTCATTTGTCCTTTCTAAGCCTTAGGGCATTTTTTAAAAAAAATTTCTAACATTTGAATAATACCTACCTCTCAGAATACAGTGTTTTGTGAATTTTAAACATCTATAAAAATAGTATTCCTTATAAATAAAAAAATCAAACTAAGCACATAGAATGCTCAGATTATCATAATCTCTACTGTTCATATGATTTCCTTGGGAAGACCAAATACATTTGAAAGTAATAAGTAAAACATTCAGCTTCTATAACAATAAGCAATTATAATATACGATAGAGGCTGGGTACAGTGGCTCACGCCTGTAATCCCAGCACTTTGGGGGGCCGAGGTGGGCGGATCACCTGGGGTTAGGAGTTAAAACCAGCCTGGCCAACATGGTGAAACCCTGTCTCTACTAAAAATACCAAAACTTAGCTGGGTGTAGTGGCGGGCGCCTGTAACCCCAGCTACTCAGGAGGCTGAGACAGGAGAATCATTTGAACCCATGAGGCGGAGGTTGCGGTGAGCTGAGATCACGCCATTGTACTCCAGCCTGGGCAACAAGAGCGAAACCTCATCGCAAAAAAAAAAGGAAAAACAAAGAAAAATTTAAATTTATATAGAATAGGTCAATCTTGAGAAACAATGTTAGCTCTGAAGAAGTTAATGTCCCATCAATCCTTCTTTTCCATAACAGACTGTTTTTGCCGAATGTATACCTAAAAATCAAATGTTCTAAGGACATACGCTATACATTTTAAATCTTTAATTAGACCTCTGCACATTTAATCTAAGGCTATTATATAGTTTTAGATTAACATGACTTATTATGATTTTTTTAATACTCTGAGGTAAACTATTATCAATTTGCTCTTGGCTGTATCCTCTGTACCCAAAACAGTGCCTGTATATTTTAAATAATGTAAATGAAAATGGATGTTAGAGAAGGGGAGGGAAGGCCAGTATTGTTTTCAATAAAGCCTAAATCACTCCAAAATTTAATGTAAATAAAATATGTATTTTCCCCCAAGCACTTATATACAAGGACCACTGTGTATGTCATGCCAAACGCTGAAAGCACCATAAAATGTCGCAATGTGGTTTAAAATTTTCAAGTATCTTAAAGAAAGAGTAGTCCAGCTATTTCATTTTCTATCTTGGATAGATTTATGTTTAAGAATGTGAATTTTAAAATACACGCCACTTAGTTAAATTCTATCAGAAATATATTTTAAATCTTTAAAAGTCTCTGTTTCTTAACACCCATGTACTTTTATTTTATAATGCATGATTGAGATTCTTTCATGTTGATTTCAACCTTAATTCCTAATAAAATAGAATTCGAAATTCATCAACGACTCTTACTATAGAAGACTTGTGTATGTATATATATCTCACATAGAGCTTTAATCAAAACTAGCTTTATAAATTCAGTATGTGCAAACACCCACCTAATACGATACTATAAGAATGGTATGAAATTGTCTTATGTGCAGGAAAAAAAGTTTTCCAAAAACAATCAACTTCTTAAGGAGAAAAAATGAAGGTAAAGAAATTAATATAAATAGTACTAATGAAAATTTTTATAATTACAAATGGTGCCAAATTTAGCAGGATAAATTACTCTTTTACTTCTAACAACAAATGTTTAAAGGAATGTACAAGTAATGCTTTTTAAATCACTTGGCCATATACTCTAATATTTTGCTTTTCTATAGTTTGTGCTTTTTACTTTTACATTTGTACCATCTTTTTGTTGAAAATTATAGCTTCCACTTATACAATGTACCCATTATTTAAAATGATTTTTTTCACATTTTCAAGATATTTTATAAGTTCAGTAGGGTGATGATTTTCCAAACCCATTAATTATATAGTTTATTAATCTGCTTGGACTTTTTACAGTAATTAATTATAGATTTAAGTACATAATTTTAATAACATTTAAAATGTAAGCCTCTTTTCATTTTACATTAGTCATAAAGGCATTTGAATCTTTGTAAATAATAGTAAATTATTAACAAATATGGAAAAATCAACTCAGCAATCTGTGTGAACACAAGAGGTTTTCCTTTTTCATTTTAAAAAATGCCAAAAATGAGATATCAAAATTAGGAAATGACATCTTCTTTTCATTAGGCATGTAATTATTTTACACTATGTGTTGACTTCCCTACATCACAACAGTTTAAAAGAGGGTTAAGCCCCAAAACACAAAACAACCAAAAGATCGTAATGCCCATACTAATACTTTCTAAACTGGCTTTGAAATAGTCACCACTTCATCACATTCCATTTTGTTTTATTGTCTTTTCATGAAAATAAAAGTCTTCCCCTAACTGGTAACATCCACATTATAAATATAACCTTCCTACTCCAGAGCTATAATTTCAGTTTTGACTGCCACTCCTGCTATTCAACTGTCATCTTCTTTATATGATGAAGAAGAGCATCTTTTTCCAAGTGAGCCTCTGCAAGAGCCATTTTAGCTTTAGCCAGTTCCTGTTTAAGAGATTCATTCTCTTCCATGAGCTGAAATGATAAATGGCAGGGGAGGGGGGGAGATAAGATAATTTAATCATTTCAGGAAATACAGACTATTTATATAGTATCCAAGGGCATGACACTTGGGATAGTAAAAATGCCCAATGCTGGTGAGAGTGCACTTAAGCTGAAAACTGCTTTGAGACAACACTTGGAAACATACATCAAGCACTTAAAAAATGTTCCCGTGTTTTGACCCACCAATACAAAATACTAACTCCTAATTTCCTAGTCTAATAGTGACTTCATTTCATATGAATTTTCCTGGACCTCTCTATGGCTTTAGACCTTGCTGAACTACACCTACTTTCTCAGCCTCTCTCCTTTTTTTGGCTTTTATGCCACAGCTGTTTCATATTTATCCCTTTCAACCTATGTAGGCCCTTTTCATCTTTTCTTCTACTTTTTAAGAACTCTTAAAATTTGACATTCTGTTAGTTCCATTGCTCGGTCGTCTTCTCTTGTCATGAGTTGCTTTCTTGGATGATCTTATCTCTCATGGCTCCAACTATCATAAATAGACTTACCTAGCACAAACCTCTCTCCTGAGCTCCAGACTCAAATTCTGAATGTGTCATCAGACATTTTCTTTTTTTTTTGAGATGGAGTTTTGCTCTTGTTGCCCAGGCTGGAGTACAATGGTGCAATCTCAGCTCACTGCAGCCTCCACCTCCTGGGTTCAAGTGATTCTCCTGCCTCAGCCTCCTGAGTAGCTGGGATTACAGGCATGCGCCACCATGCCCGGCTAATTTTTATATTTTTAGTAGACAGGGTTTCTCCATGTTGGTCAAGCTGGTCTCGAACTCCCGACCTCAGCTGATCTGCCCGCCTTGGCCTCCCAAAGTGCTGGGATTACAGGCATGAGCCACAGCGCCCCATCAGACATTTTCATCTAGATGGCCAATACGTCTCCCCCACCACCCTTTTAAGACTTAGTTCAAGTATTTTATCCTCTTAGAGCCATTCCCTCTTAATTAGGAATGGCTATATTAGAGCAAATATATTAGAGGAAATATAGCCATTCCTAAGTACGGGGATATAAAACTAAGAACTTTCTGCATTACACAGATACATTAAAATATATGCAGTTAATTTCAAATAGTTCTCAAACTTCTTCTAAATCTAGCTTAAGAATTCTTGCCTTATCGACCAAGTGAGGTAGTTTCCTATACTTCTCGTCATCTGTAGTATAGCATCTGACACAGTATGTTGTGACTACCAATTGAACACTCCTGTCCCACTAGACTTTGAGTTCTTCAGTAGTCACAGATCATCTACTGCTCAATTCTATATCCCTAGCTCAGAGATGGCATTGAATAAATCCTCATTGAACAGATGCATGAACTCATTCTATGGTTCTATCATACAGATTAAAACTCTGCTGAACATTTTGTTTCTTTATAATGGCAAAAAAAAAAGTCACAAGCAACTTGAATGTTAATAAATGTTTATAGGAAGTTTCAGAAATGATAGCATACCCAAAACCATATTACTAAGCCATCAAAAAAAATTAAGCAAATACAGCAATATGAAAAAATTTTGTTAAACAATTAAGTAAAATTATATAGTATGTACACTTGAATATTAACTTTTCTCAAATAAAAAAGAATCTACAAGGAAAAATCCCCAAAATACTGAGATAGCACTGGAGGAAGGCAGAAGGTATTAAATTCTTTATTTTGCTCAACACTCTAACCATAGCACCTAGCAAAGCACCTGGGCACAATAACAAGCACTCGGTACATTTTATTAAAATAAGTAAACAACGTTTTAACTATTAGTATCTTAATACCTAGTTATTTAATTGCTGAAGCTGAATCTGAATTAGGTTTCCCATTACCTGTTCCCTAGTGAAGTCAAAGGAGAACTCAGGAAAGTTAGCTGACTGAGAAGGCCAGGGAACCTCTGGGCTTGTCTGAGTGGCTTGAGTGACACTGCATTGTTTCTTCAGATCATACTTTCCACTGGTCAGCAGCACTGAATCGCTTTTGACATTTTCTTTCAAATCATTTCCAGTGTTAAGCATGTGAGAATCTGATCAAACAAATAACATGCTCAGATAACATTTCCAAATACTTGATAAGTCTTTAAAAGTTCAATTGTGAAAATCTAATTTAAAACTAAATATTTATATATATTAGTATGAGGATAGTAGTATGAGATAGAACAACCAATAAAACCAAAAGCTTATTCTCTGAAAAGATCAACTAAATAAACTTTTCATCCTAAGAATTCTTCCTAAGAATTTGTCAACTTCATCTAAGTTAATTACATAATTCATTATGTTTTTATACTAAAGGTTTATTAGATTTAATAGATTTAATTTAAAGGCTTATGATTAGATTAACTAATAAACTTTTAGTTAGACTGACCAAGAAAAAGAAATTACTAGAATCAGAAACGAAAGAAGTGACATTACTACCAACCTTACAGAAATAAAATACTATAAAGGAATACTATAAACAACAGTATGTCAATAAGTAGATTACTTAGGGCAGGCATAGTGGCTCACGTCTGTAATCCCAGCACTTTGGGAGGCCTAGTTGGGAGAACTGCTTGAGACCAGGAGCTGGAGACCAGCCTGAGCAATGTAGCAAGACCTGTCTCTATAAAAATAAAAAATACAAAAAATTATGTAACTTAAGCCTGGCATGGTGGCTCATACCTGCAATCCCAGCACTTTGGGAGGCCAAGACAGGTGGATCACCTGAGGTCAGGAGTTTGAGACCAGCCTGGACAACATGGTGAAACCCCATCTCTACTAAAAATACAAAAATTAGCCAGGTATGGTGGTGCGCACCTGTAGCCCCAGCTACTCAGGAGGCTGAGGCAGAAGAATCGCTCGAACCCGGGAGGCAGAGGTTGCAGTGAGCTGAGATCTCGCCACTGCACTCCAGCCTGGGCGACAGAGCGAGACTCTGTCTCAAAAACAACAACAACAACAAAAAACAACTATGTAACTTAGATGAAATAGACAACTTCTTAAAAAGACAGTAACTACCCAAATAGCCTCAAGAAGACAATGTCAATAGACCTATAGCTGAGAGAGACTGAATCAGTAATCATAAAACTACCCACAAAGAAAAGCCCAGGCCCAGGTGGCTTCACTGGAGGATTTTATCAAACATTTAAAGAATAACATCGAATCTTTAAAAACTCTTCCAAAAAACAAAAGGAGCATTCCCAAACTTTCTATGAAGGCAGTATTACCCTGATATCAAATCTAGACAAAACAAACAAACAAACAAAACACAAGAACACTAAGACCAATATGCTGATGAATACAGACATAATCATCAACAAAATGTTAGTAAACTGAACCTAGCAACATACAAACCTAACTATAAAGCATGGTCAACTGAGATTTATCCCAGGAATGCAAATATATCTATCATCCAAAAAGTAACTAATGTAATACACCAACAGAATAAAAGGCAAAAGCCACATGATCATCTCAATAGATGCAGAAAAAGCATCTGACAAAATCCAATACCTTTTCATGATAAAAACACTCACCAAATTAGAAATAGAAGGGAACTTCCTCAGTCTAATAAAAGGTCATCATGTATAAACATCCCACATCTAATATGATACTTAGTGGTGAAAGACTAGACTCTTTTCCTGTTGGCTAAAATCAGAAACCAGACAAGGCTGTCTGCTATTGTTACTTCTTTTTTTTTTTTTTTTGAGACGGAGTCTCGCTCTGTCGCCAGGCTGGAGTGCAGTGGCACAATCTCGGCTCATTGCAACCTCCGCCTCCTGGGTTCAAGTGATTCTCCTGCCTCAGCCTACCGAGTAGCTGGGACTACAGGTGCGCACCACCACACCCAGCTAATTTTTGCATTTTTAGCAGAGATGGGGTTTCACCATGTTGGCCAGGATGGTCTCAATCTCTTGACCTGGTGATCCACCCTCCTCGGCTTCCCAAAGTTGTGGGATTACAGGCGTGAGCCACCGCGCCCGGCCTGCTATTGTCACTTCTATTCAACATTGTTTTAGAGGTTCTAACTAGGGCAACTGGGCAAGAAAAACAATAGAAGACATTCAGATTGGAAAGGAAGAAGTAAAATTCTTTCTATTAAACATGATCTTGCATATAGAAAAAAACTAAGGAAACAACTAAAAACCTACTGGAACTAATCAAGTTCAGTGAGGTTGCAGGATAAAAAATCAATATACAAAAATAAACTACATTTCTATAATGTGTAATAAAGAATCCACAAATGAAAGAAAACAATTCGATTTAAAATACTGTCAAAAAGAATACAAATAAACTTAACAAAAGAAGCACAAAACTTACTATACTCTGAAAACTATAAAACATTGTTGAAAGAAATAAACAGATCTAAATAGATGGAAAAAATTCCCACTGTTCATGGATTGGAAGATTTAATGGAAATACTCCCCAAATTTATCTACAGCTTTAACACAATCCCTATCAGAAGTTGAGCTGGCTTCTTTGTAGAAATTATCAAGCTGATTTTAAAATTCATATGGAATTGCAAGGGACCCAAAAAAGTAAAAAAAAAAATCTTGAAAAGGTACAATAAAGTTGGACGACTCACATGTTCCAATTTTAAAACTTACTCTAAAGGAAGTTGGTAATCAAGACAGTGTGGTAGTATCAAAGACACACATACAGACAAGTAGAACAGAATTAAGAATCCAGAAATAAACCCATGTGTCTTTAATCCTTACCCATACTCAAATTGAACATCTGAGTTAAAGAGCTAAATTTAATGGCTAATTCTATAAAATTCTTAAAAGAAAACACGAGAAAATCATCATGACCTCAGATTTGGCCATGGACTCTAATACAGGACATCCAAAGCACAGGCAAGAAAACAGAAAAATTGAACACTGTTGTCTTAAGAAATTGCCACAGCCACCCCAACCTTCAACAACCATGGCTGTCATCAGTCAGCAGCCATCAACCTTGAGGCGCGAGCAAAAAGATTATGACTCACTGAAGGTTTAGATAATCATTAGCATTTTTTAGCAATCAAGTTTGTTTGTTTGTTTGTTTTTCTGAGATGGATTCTTGCTCTGTTGTTCAGGCTGGAGTGCAGTGGCACGATCTTGGCTCACTGCAACCTCCGCCTCCTGGATTCAAGCAATTCTCCTGCCTCAGCCTCCAGGGTAGCTGGGATTTACAGATGTGTGCCAACACACCCAGCTAATTTTTGTATTTTTAGCAGACAGGGGTTTCACCATGTTGGCCAGGCTGGTCTCGAACTCTCAACCTTAGGTGATCCATCTGCCTCAGCCTCCCAAAGTGCTGAGATTACAGGCGTGAGCCACCGTGCCCAGCCAGCAATCAAGTATTTTTAAATTAAGCTATGTACATTTTTTAAGACATAATAATAGTGTAAACATGACTTCCATATGCACTGGTAAACCGAAAAATTTGTATGACTTGCTTTATTGTGATACTCACTTTATTGCGGCAGTCTGGAACCCAATCTGCAATATATTTAAAGTATGCCTGTATAAGGAAGAAGTTCAGCTTCCTTCATGTGGCTATCTAGTCATTCCACCACCACTTGTGAAAAGGCTATTCTTTCCCTCATTGACTTGTTTTGCCAGCTTTGCCAAAGATCAATTAATGTAAGAGTTTATCTCTGGACTCTCAATTCGATTCATTCCAATTATCTTTCGCCAAGCTCCTTTTCTACTCAATCAGCTAGAGAGCATTTCTAGCTTACAATTATAGAAGTTGATTAGTACTGTTACTTTCAAATGTTTCAGAATTGTTGAATGTCTTGTATTTTCCTATTTTCTTGTTCATGTTTATCCCATTTTCTTGCCTATGAATGCTGTTTCTATTTGCCATAGCCAACCTCTAGTGACTGTGGGAAAGGAAAGCTTGCTCTACTGGGTGAGATACATCAAGTTTGTTAACTGGATAGGGAATCATTCCCTTCCTGGGGGCTTAGCAGCTGCATAATCTACCCTCAATATTTTAGTCTATATGCAAACCCTACTGAAGTCTACTACTGGGCACGGGCACAGGAGAGGATCCCAAAAAGGAATGCCCATATTATTCATGCTATTGCCTCAGGGGCTAATTCTAACCTCAGTATCTTGTTGGGGAGATTCCTCCTATTTTTGAGGAGGAACTTCAGTCATGTAGTCCTCTTAGATTCTTTTGGTCTTGTTTCTCCTGCTTCCCAGGGAAGAAGGTATGATTTATCTGATTGACGGTTTTTTGTTTTTTTTTTTAAAGAACTATATATATGTGGTTCAGTCTCTTGCTTTGGTATATGCTGTACCTCCTGCCAAGAGGGTGCATTCTTTTCTGTTTTTTCTTTTATAAGACAGACCTGAATTTTTGGGAGCTAACACATTTGGGAAAGAGGACTGGGCAGTCTTCTCACAGACCTAAGCTATCCTCTCCACCTGAGTTATTATCAGTAATGAAGCTACCATTTTGATCTTCGTTGGCCTTTCTCCTATGTCTGTCTCCAGTTGTTCCCAAACTACAGAGGAAAAGACTCTTTAAGAGTCTCCCACAAACTGTTCCTACATCTGAAATTGTCCTGTCCTTTCTTCTGTAGCACTGTTAATGACTTTATTCTTTAGCTGACATTTTCTGTCATTTCATGAGGTTTTTGATAGGAGAAGAAACAGATGCACATGTCATTCCTTCAACTGGCTACTAAAATAGTGAAGCCCAGAACATATAAATCTACTGACTCATGCTCTTTCCACTACTCACTACCTTAAAAGACACAGACCTTACATTAGCGACCTTAAAAATTTTGTTAGAGTGGAGATGCAAACATTAAAGGTGAACTAAGTACACAGGCAATATACCGCAAGTAACTAACGTACAGAAAAGTGCCAAAAGAAGTGAAAGAACTCACATCAGATTATAAAAAAGTGTCACTATACAAGGATGCCCTCTCTCATCATTCCTATCCAAAATAGCATTGGAAGTTCTGGCCAGGGCAATCAGGCAAGAGAAAGAAATAAAGGGTATTCAATTAGGAAAACAGGGAGTCAAACTGTCCCTGTTTGCAGATGATATGATTGTATATTTAGAAAACCCCATCGTCTCAGCCCAAAATCTCCTTAAGCTGATAAGCAACTTCAGCAAAGCCTCAGGATACAAAATCAATGTGCAAAAATCACAAGCATTCCTATACACCATTAACAGACAAACAGAGAGCCAAATCATGAGTGAACTCTCATTCACAATTACTACAAAGAGAATAAAATACCTAGGAATCCAACTTACAAGGGATGTGAGGGACCTCTTCAAGGAGAACTACAAACCACTGCTCAATGAAATAAAAGAGGACACAAACAAATGGAAGAATATTCCATGCTCATGGGTAGGAAGAATCAATATCGTGAAAATGGCCATACTGCCCAAGTTAATTTATAGATTCAATGCTATCCCCATCAAGCTACCACTGACTTTCTTCACAGAATTGGAAAAAACTACTTGAAATTTCATATGGAACCAAAAAAGAGCCCACATAGCCAAGACAATCCTAAGCAAAAAGAACAAAGCTGGAGGCATCACACTATCTGACTTCAAACTATACTACAAGGCTACAGTAACCAAAACAGATACATAGATCAGTGGAACGTAACAGAGGCCTGACAAATAACACCACACACCTACAACCATCTGATCCTTGACAAACCTGACAAAAAACAAGCAATACGGAAAGGATTCCCGATTTAACAAATGGTGCTGGGAAAACTGGCTAGCCTTAGGTAGAAAGCTGAAACTGGATCCCTTCCTTACCCCCTACACAAAAATTAACTCAAGATGGATTAAAGACTTAAATGTAAAATCTAAAATCATAAAATTCCGATTAGAAAACCTAGGCAATACCATTCAGAACATAGGCATGGGCAAAGACTTCATGACTAAAACACCAAAAGCAATAGTAACAAAAGCCAAAATAGACAAATGGGATCTAATTAAACTAAAGAGCTTCTGCACGGCAAAAGAAACTATCATCAGAGTGAACAGGCAACCTACAGAATGGGAGAAAATTTTTGCAATCTATCGATCTGACAAAAAGCTAATATCCAGAATCTACAAAGAACTTAAACAAATTTACAAGAAAAAAAAATCAAACAACCCCATCAAAAAGTGGGCAAAGGACATGAACAGACACTTCTCAAAAGACATTTATGCAGCCAACAGACGTATGAAAAAATGCACATCATCACTGGTCATCAGAGAAATGCAAATCAAAACCACAATGAGATACCATCTCACGTCAGTTAGAATGGCGATCTTAAAAAGTCAGGAAACAACAGATGCTGGAGAGGATGTGGAGAAATAGGAAAACTTACACCATTGGTGGGAGTGTAAATTAGTTCAACCACTGTGGAAGACAGTGTGGCAATTCCTCCAGGATCTAGAACTAGAATTACCATTTGACCCAGCAATCCCATTACTGGCTATATACCCAAAGGATTATAAATCATGCTACTATAAAGATATATGCACACATATGTTTATTGCAGCACTATTCACAATAGCAAAGACTTGGAACCAACCCAAATGTCCATTAATAATAGACTGGATAAAGAAAATGTGGCACATATACACCATGGAATACTATGCAGCCATAAAAAAACGATGAGTTCATGTCCTTTGCAGGGACATGGATGAAGCTGGAAACCATCATTCTGAGCAAACTATCGCAAGGACAGAAAACCATATACCGCATGTTCTCACTCATAAGTGGGAGCTGAACAATGAGAACACATGGCCACAATGAGGGGAGCATCATACACCAGGGCCTGTTGAGGGGTAGGGGGCTGGGGGGAGGGATAGCATTAGGAGAAATACCTAATGTAAATGATGAGTTGATGGGTGCAGAAAACCAACATGGCACATGTATACCTATGTAACAAACCTGCACGTTGGGTACATGTACCCTAGAACTTAAAGTATAATAGTAATAATAACAACAATAATAATAATAATAATAATAAAAAGAAAGTGTCACTATGAAGACAGGTGAGAGAACAATGGAAGGATGAATAAAATCCACATAATGATGAGCAATTCCAATGAGAAGTAACAAGGCAAGTAAGAACGTAGAGACGTGCAAGGTGCACAGAAGTGCAAGGTAAGTACCATTATAAGGAGTATAAGTAGGAAATAAAGCTAAGAAAGAGATCAACTGAGAGACACGAGTAAGATCAAAGGCCTCTCTCACTTTCTACAACATTCAAAACACATTTGTACAACAGGTACTAAACCAACTATATATGAGGTTTTTTCCAGGGTAGAGGCCAGTACATATATAGATGATACTTTATTACAATGTACTGAAGGTGTCCCTCAATCTTCCACTACTACATGTGTATATACATATAAGAAATATAGTAAGTGAAAAGAAACAATCAGTATGTAAATAATTTAATTTTGAAATTTGAGTAGGTGTTCATTTAAATGGGTTTTCATCAGCCGGGCACGGTAGCTCGCACCTGTAATCCCAGCACTTTAGGAGGCTGAGGCGGGTGGATCACCTGAAGTCAGGAGTTTGAGACCAGCCTGGCCAACATGGTGAAACCCCATCTCTACTAAAAATACAAAAATTAACTAGGCGTGTTGACAGGCACCTGTAATCCCAGCTACTCGGGAGGCTTAGGCAGGAGAATCACTCGAACCAGGGAGGCAAAGGTTTGTAGTAGGCTGAGATCGTGCCATTGCACTCCAGCCTGGGCGACAACAGCAAAATTCCATCTCATAAATAAATAAATAGTTTTTCATATATACCTCTGATATGAAAAGAGCCATCGTCACTTCTCTCTACCACAAGATGATCAATATGTACAGTTACAGGAGCTGGTTCAAGGGATACTGTACTATTCCGGGGACTATCATCCTACAGGAAAGAAAAATAACATTGCCATATTACTTCAGGTTGGTCATATTTTTAATGAGTTAAAGATAACACATGTATCTTTATATGTTTCAGCTGATACAGTGAGAAAACTGCCTGTTATATTTTGCCTGTTATATATTTCCTAATTTCCAAAAAAGATCTCTATATCATTTACCAAAAAAGACAAAATCATTTTAATAAATGCTGATAGGATATATTTTATAGAGAAGGCACATTCTTAGGCATGAATGAAAGTCCAGATAAGGAAAACGAACATGAAAATATAAAATTATTTATTAACATACTTTTAAATTTATTTTTGTGTTAGAAACTTGTATCTTCATTGGCATTACTGTTGCAACAGTTTCATCTTCCAAAAAATGTTGAATATTCATAAGAGAAGATGTAAGAAACTCAGTGCTGAAGTTTTCTATGTGGCACTGCAGAAATCCATTTTTTTCTGCAAGTAAAGAGTGTATTACAGCGCCAGGCCCACTTTCAAACCTCAGAGAAATCTCAGGAGAGGATTTGGAATGAATTACAGCTTTCTGATCGGAACCTAAGGAAAATGAACATACGAAAATGTTTGTAGCATTATTCATTAATATTACAATTATGTGCCATGTCGTACATTAAAATAATACTGGTTTTATTATTTACCCCTAGTTTAAATGATATTCTATAGTACATATACAATATACGTACACACACTAATTTCAATATTTTATGGCAACTTTCTACTACAATAATGTTGATTTTTCTGTATTTTCTGTTTTTTTGATAACAAGAAAAACACATTATGATAGAACTCAGGTGTGATACATGCCTCAGATACTTAGTGTGTGTTTATGTAACTAACTATACATTCAAATGTTGGCTGTGAATCAGAAACAAGTCAGACATTTAAAGTGACTCTTAAGCCATTTCTCAAGAAGTAACAAAAGCCTGAGGTTTTGTACCTTCCTCTTTAAATTGGGTCCTTAAATAACCTCATTAAATTGGGTCCTTAAATAATGGAAAAGTAAACAGAAAAGACCTCATTAAATTGTTTAAGGGAAGAGAGAGAGAGAGAGAGAGTGTGTGTGTGTGTATGTGTAAAATTATATTTACTTATGCTTGGACCCTGTCCCCCCAAAAAATTTATAGATGGCCTAGAGAGGTATAAACACATAGTTTAAAAACAAATTTTAAAATTCCAATAATAGAATATCTAACTTAAAAAACACGAGTTCCTAGTGAAACCCCAGAAGTAAATTACTTGTAAACTCACACTCAGGGTAACCATTTTGCTCATTTATTTTATGATACTTGGTTCCAAAATGAGTAGGAGGCAATATGCACATGGTATAATCTGATTAAAAAATGAGGAGACATGGAAAAAAGGATGGAAGGGAAAAGGGAAAAGTAGTTGGTAAGATTAATAACCCAAAATGCATTATTTAAATTCCTATACCAAAAGGTGGACCAAAAACGAGCTCCCTAGCAAAAAAGATAAAAATATGATCAGTTTTGCAACTTATATAACCTTTAAGATAAAAACAAACTCGTCCTGGAAAGGCAAAGCTGTTTCAGTTTCTGAGTTATGAAAGTTATTTATCCCATGGGTCCTCATAAGAAGACTGCTATATCAATTCATGATGGCGTTTCAAAAATTCATAATGAGAAGGTATTTTATTTTTCTTCAGTGTGGGTGTGACTAGTCTTAAACAGGTCAAATATATGCATATTTGTGAAAGGGGGAGATTTGCAAGAAATTAAAGATGTGTGTATTTATTTACACCAAGGATAGGTCTCCATTCACAATTCCAGGTGGAGAATTGCTCTTGAACCTTGTATTCCAGGTACAGAATTATATTTAATTAGTGTTATTACTACTTATTAACATTCCAGAAAATAATGCAAGAGTTCAAATCTAACTCCAAAGAATTATTTAAATATTTCAAAATTCAAATATTTTTATTTTTTAAAATAGAAGGTAAAAGAAACAGCCACAAATTGGTAATGGTTAGTGTTCTTTCCCATAGCAAGAAAAACAAGAGTGAACTTGCTGAACAAGAGAACTTACCAACAAACAACTTGATTAATGTGATTTTATTTTGCCTTTTTATCTGTCTACATCTACACACACACACATTCTCATTCCATAGAGTAAAGCCAGGAATAATTTCAAAAAATGAGTTTTTTGGAGACGAAATAAAACAAAACAAAAATTTTCTTCATCAAAATCACTCCTCTCTACTACCCCTTATACCATGGAACTATTATGCTATGTCTTCTTATTGAAGCTCCACACGCTATAGAAAGAACCACAAACCACGAATAATAAGTAAATGTAATTTTCCTTGAATTCAATTATAGCCAAGATAGGATTGCTGGTGAGACATATATAAAAGTTAAAACATATTAAACCATTGTATATGAAAAGTAATTAAAAAAAAAAAAACTTACCAACTGGACGATTACAAAGGTAATGCCGAAGGCTGATATTGCCTAATTGGTCTGGTGTCACTTGGTTCACTTGAAGACAGATTTCTGTATCTTCCCCTCGGATGTCAATTTCCCCATTAACACCAGTAATTTTAAATACCACAACGGACATCTATTAATGATTGCATAAATAATATTAGTATGCCAAGCAGTTCAAAACAAAATTTAAGAAATAATACAGGAAACTACCATTACCTTCTAAAAATACAATTGTGACCTACCAGACCAAAAGTATACTTGTGACCTACAGAACACGGTTGTTCCATGATAGTGAAAACCTTTTATTTACTTAAAAAAAAAAATTAGGTCACAAGGATTGTAAAATGTTTTTCATTAAAAGCTAGACATAATATATTTTTCAAGTCTCCCATAAGTATTTCACTGCATCATGAGGGCTTAAAAGAAACCATTAGCTTGGGCAACACAGTGAGACCCCATATCTACAAAAAAATGTAAAACAGCCAGGTGTGGTGGTGTGCATCTATAGTCCCAGCTACTAGGGAGGCTGGGACAGGAAGATCACTTAAGCCCAGGAGTTCAAGGCTGCAGTGGGCTATGGATACATCTCTGCACTCCAGCCTGGGCAACAGAGTGAGATCCTGTCTCTAAAAAAAAAATAAAATAAAAACACAAAAAGCAACACAGAAAAAAGAAAGAGCCTCCACTCCTCAACATGAATAAAACAAATTTAGAAAAGTAGAATCAAAGGAAAAACAATTGATTGGGGGGAAGCATTTTCAAGAACAAAAGCTGCAAAATGAATTGCCCACCATCTAAGAATTCATTTTATATATGAGTGTCTCAAAATATATACATGTCAAATATGAAATAAAGTTGGTGGCATTTATCTTCATAGAATCTCTGTGAAATGACTATTACCAGGTCATCATGATTTTCCTGAGCACCCTCTGAATTTGTACTGATGGCATCTGGAGACGTTTCACCATAATTTTGTAGGTTTGCACCAGCATTCACACTTTCTGCTGTGCCCCTGTAATTTGTAGTTGAGTTCTTTTTATTTCCTGAAATAATACAAAAGTAAATTAATAAATTAAAGTCAGTTTTACACATGATCTAACACTATGCCTATTTAACAAACATGGACTATCCCTTCAACTCTTTCTCAAGCATTGCCTCCTTTAAAAAATGGACCAAGAAAAATTAGATTCTAATTAGTTAGCAAACAATGAATGTGCTATAATTCAGTATTTCTCAAACTATCTGTGGTAAAAGACAATTTTTTAAAAAATCTGGTAGCCATCACAGATAAATACTTTTAAAAAATGCCATAAAAATGAATAGAAAAATTAGGTAAGAAAACCTAAAGACATACAAAACATAAGTCTCAATTTATTATTATATTTACTACTCTATAGTCAGCTTCTAACATAGTGCTTGGCAATGTGGTAGGTGCTCAATACATTATTAAATAAATGGCCCAGGGAAGATACCTGTGAATACATTTGTGGTATGAGGGGCTAATAAAGGCATTTCATAAGGGGTTCCTAACATCATCGGGGGTTAAGAAGACATCTCTGATAAAATAATATTTCCGCTCAAGTGAACAAGCCTGGGTGTGGTGGCTCACACCTGTAATCCCAGCATTTTGGAGAGAGGATCACTTGAGCCCAGGAGTTCAAGACCAGTCTGGGCAACACAGCAAAACCCCATCTCTACCAAAAATACAAAAAATTAGCCAGACGTAGTGGCACTCGCCTGTGGTCCCAGCTACTCGGGAGGCTGAGGCAGAGGACCACTTGAGCCCGGGAGGTAGAGATTGCAGTGAGCCAAGATCACACCATTGCACTGCACTCTAGCCTGGGTGACAGAGTGAGACCCCGCCTCAAAAAAAAAAAAAAAGATTCCCTTTAAATTTTTTTTTTTTTTTTTTTTTTTAGATGGAGTCTCACTCTGTTGCCCAGGCTGGAGTGTAGTGGTGTGATCTCAGCTCACTGCAACCTCTACCTGCCTCAGCCTCCTGAGTATCTGGGATTACAGGAACGCACCACCATGCCTGGCTAATTTTTGTATTTTTAGTAAAGACGGGGTTTCACTATGTTAGCCAGGGTGGTCTTGAACTCCTGACCTCAAGTGATCTCCCTGCCTTGGCCTCCCATAGTGCTAGGATTACAGGTGTGAGCCACTGTGCCTGGCCCCCTTTAAAAAAATTTTTTTTTAATTTAAATGGAAAAGAATAATTGCAAGGAGAGCAAAAAGACTCTGAAAAACACTGAGTGGATAAAATAATGAGTGGGAAAAATAAAGCCAAGAGTTATCCTTAACCACTCTAATTAAAATTAAAAATAATAAAATAAACAGAAAGAAAAAGAGCATTTCAGAAACAGGTACAACAGACTGAGATGGAAAAGTTTATCACAGTAAAGAAAGTGAGATGAAGACTGAAACAAACTATGATCCATCTGAAGTATAATGAGTACATGGGAAAACATCAGAAAAAGTAAGCTGGAGCCACATCACACAGAGCATTGTCAGTAATGTTAAGGATTTTAATTTAATAGCCTTAAAGTAATTACAAGTTATCAGCAGTACAGTGGAAAATGACATGATCAAATCTGTGTTGTTGTTGTTTTTTCTTTTCTGGTTTTTTTTTTTTTTTTTTTTTTTTTAAAGACAGTCTTGCTCTGTCGCCCAGGCTGGAGTGCAGTGGTGCAATCTCTGCTCCCTGCAGCCTCCGCCTCCTGGGTTCAAGCGATTCTCCTGCCTCAGCCTCCTGAGTGGCGCCACAGGCGTGTGCCACTATGCCTGGCTAATTTCTTGTATTTTTAGTAGAGACGGGGTTTCACCATGTTAGCCAGGATGGTCTCCATCTCCTGACTTCGCGATCCACCCGCCTCAGCCTCCCAAAATGCTGGGATTACAGGCGTGAGCCACCGCGCTCGGCCAAATTTGTGTTTTTTAAAAGAGCATTTTGCCTGGCCAGGCACAGTGGCTCACACCTGTAATCCCAGTACTTTGGGAGGCCGAGGCGGGTGGATTACCTGAGGTCAGGAGTTCGAGACCAGCCTGACCAACGTGGTAAAACCCCATCTCGACTAAAAATACAAAAATTAGCTGGGTGTGGTGGCACGCATCTGTAATCCCAGCTATTTGGGAGGCCGAGGAGGCAAGAGAATCACTTGAACCCAGGAGGCGGAGGTTGCAGTGAGCTGAAATCATACCACCGCACTCCAACCTGGGCGACAGAGACTTGGTATCAAAAAATATATATATATTTTGGCTACAGAATAAAGAATAAACTGCAGATGGATAAGAAGAGATGTGGAAAGACTAGTTAGGGACCAGAGGTAGGCTGATAGTCCAGCTATGTGTTTATATGTGTTCATAAATATGTACATACATTCACAAATATGTATACATGCACGCATGCACATACATATTTTTTTGTATACACATACCTTTGTATGTATCTGACACACCCACACACGTATATAAAAATACATAGATAAAAGCCTGGAAGCATATATACCAAAAGTTGACGGTAGTTACTTCTGCAGTGGAGAATGATATCAAGGAGACAGTAAGGGTGATATGATACTAAGGTGATAACTTCGATTTTTACTCTAGGCATTTCCATATTATCTGGTTTATGGAAATGCCTAGAGTAAAAATTGAAGATATCACCTTAGTATCTCCCTTATTCTCCTTTTTAAATGAGAGAATATTCATATATTTCTTGTAAAATTAAAACAAAACAAAATACCAAGAGTCTCCTTCCAATGAAAATTAATGACCCTGACATAAAAATAAGTCACTGCCCAAAAGAACCAGGAATGTATATCATTAAAATGTTACACAGAAAGTCCACACTTTTTAAGATCCTAAAAATAGTCTACTGCTGGAATATATTCTAAAATAGTCATCAAAAATGCAGACAAAAATTTATGAACAATAATATAATTATAGCACTTTTATAACTGATAAATTACAAACAATCTAAACATCCAACATCAGGGAAATCTTTAAAAGGCTATGGTACATTCTTATGACAATAGGCTTAAAAATATTTTCAAAGGAGTTTAAATAATATTAGAGAATACTTACAGATGATAAAAAGTAGGTTACAAGCCAAATACATAATGTGACAGCAAACATACATATATATGGGTACATACACAAATTCATAAAATAAATAACAGTTGATATATTGTGAATGTGAGACTTTTTGGTGATTTTACTCTCCAAATTGTGGTTGTATTTTCCAAGTTTTCCACATTGAGTGGTAGTCACTTTTACTTATTATTTAATTATTAGAAATAATAAAATCACTGATGCTTTCAGATTAAGTAGGGTTATCTGCCACAAGAACATTGTTTTTGAAATATATTTTGATCATAGGACAAAAATCCTCTGTTAAGGTAGGATTTTAAATCATAAAGGGGACACAGGGGAACTAGAGCTATCTGAAATCTAGAATAGATTTTCATGACACATATTAGTACCTCTTCTACATTTAAGTGATATGCTGGAAAGATTGCTATGAATTATAACAGAGTTAGACAGAGAATTTTTGTTTATGTATGGTACACATTCCCCAAGTCTAGGGAGCTAGAATAGCTTAATGGTTGGTTAAAAACTTGGGCTCATCAGTCAGACTAGCTGACAAATCTGCCTCTTACTACTTCCTGGCTATAACTTTTGGACTAGATACCTTATTTCTTTAAGCTTTAGTTTCTAAATCTATAGAAAAGTGATCAATAATAATAACCACCTCATATGATGGTCGTAAGGATTAGATAAATTAATGTGTTTTATAGCACTTGGCAACATGACTAGGGGTGGTTTAATAAATGTTTGCTATTGTTGTTATTAAATATCATCTATCATGTAAGGTAAACTGACTAGTGTCTCCCACCAAGATAAAGTAAACTAGAATCTAGCAAAGAGATTTTTCTCTGACTTATGTAAAGAGTAAATTTTTTTCAGAAGATGTGTTTGTGTCAGATAGGAGAGCTCAGACTTTGAAGTCTGACTAACTGGGTTCAAATGCTAAACTCTACCACTTACTAGCTGTATAACTTTGGGCAAGCTGCTTACCTCCCTAGGCTTTGTTTGCCTCACCTTTAAAATGAAGATAACAGTTCCTACCTCAATTTATTTGAAAATTAAATACATGTAAGATGCTTAAAATAGTAACTGGTATAGTAAGTCCCTAGTAAATATTAGCTTAGAATAACAAACAAGAGGCCAGGCATGTTGGCTCACACCTGTAATCCCAGCAATTTGGGAGGCTGAGATGGGAGGATCACCTGAGGCCAGGAATTCGAGATCTGCCTGGCCAGTATGGTGAAACCTCATCTCTACTAAAAATACAAAAATTAGCTAGGCATGATGGTGGGTGCCTGTAATCCCAGCTACTCGGGAGGCTGAGGCAGGATAATCAGTTGAATACAGGAGGTAGAAGTTGCAGTGAGCCGAGATCATGCCACTACACTCCAGCCCGGGCAGCAAGAAAAAAAAACTACATCTCAAAAAAAAAAAAAAAAAAAAAAAAAAAAAGAATAACAGGAAAGACAATCCCAGTTCTGCGTACAATAATGTGACTATGGGAAATCTACTTAAAGTTCAGGAGCCTCAGTTTCCTTATCTGTAAAAGAAGGATAAGAATAAGCACTTATACCTCACAGGGTTGAGGCAATTAGGTACATAGTAGACAAGAGGCTCTAGAGCCAGAATACCTGAATTTAAACCACTAATTAGCTGTGTTACTTTGGATTTGTTATTTAACCACTCTCTGAAGATAACAGTATACTACTGATAGAATTGTGAGGTTTAAATTCATTAATATATATACAAAGCATATAGAATGGTACCAACACAAAGTAAATGCTCAATAAATGTTAGCTTCTATTATTAGAGTTGTAATTCAAATTAAAAGAACTAAACTATTTAAGCACCTGCAACAGTATGAATGCGTCCCTTCGAAATTCACGTGTTGGCAAAGTGATAGTACTAAGAGGTAGGGCCTTTAATGGGTGATCAGCCCATGAGAGCTTGCCCCTACACGAATGGGATTAAGGCCCTTACAAAAGAGGCTTCAGGTAGCTTCTCTTGACCTCCAGAGGACTGCAAAATGCAACGCTTACAATTTGATGAAGTTTGATCTTGGACTTCCCAGCCTCCAGAACTGTGAGAAATAAATTTCTGTTCTTTATAAATTACCCAGTCTGTGGTATTCTGTGATAGAACAAAACAGACACTGCTTGGCAATAAATGGTAGCTACCATTATGGTACTTACATCAATAATACATATTATATTATTACTTACTATATACTTGTTATATTTATTATGTTACTAATTATCTAATCTAAGCTTTTCAACTAAATCAGTGGGCTTATTTCCTTTCAAACAGAAAGTAATTCAGGCCAGGCGTGGTGGCTCATGCCTGTAATCCCAGCATTTTGGGATGCGGAGGTGCACAGATCATTCGAGGTCAGGAGTTTGAGACCAGCCTGGCCAACATGACGAAACCCCATCCCTAGTAAAAATACAAAAATTAGCCAGGCATGGTGGTGCATGCCCACAATCCCAACTACTCGGGAGGCTGAGACAGGAGAATTGCTTGAACCCGAAGGCAGAGGTTGCAGTAAGCTGAGATCAAAATACTGCACTCCAGTCTGGGCGAGAGTGAAGCGCCATCTCAAAAAAAAAAAAAAAAAAAAAAGAAAAGAAAAAAGAAAGTAATTCATATTTGCCTCTGGTCTCCTATGTTTTTGTGTCTGAAGCAACTACTTTCTGACTATGGCCCATGCTTCTAATTCCTGTTTACAAACTCCTTAATGCCTTAATGAGGGAGATGCAACTAACACCTTCTAAGTCATTTCTAGCAGTCTTTACTGGGGCATTGGTTGTCTCTCAATAAAATGGGAAAATCATGTAGTTACACCATATACTATCATATATGTGAAAGAATCCTAATTTTGTAAATCAGTAGAATTCACCATGCAAATTAAGCCCACCTAATCAAATTTCCAAATATAGGAGTCTCTGTAATAGAGGCTGGTAGCCTTAATGTCGCCTGCTTTATGGTCTAAATGACTGCATACATATAATTGCTGGATCTCAGCCATAGAGAGGCAGGAGTATCTGGTTAAAAGAAACAATGGAACAACCATTAGAGGAAAGTTAGGTACTCTTGTACAGTCCATGTATGTATAAATAAGTCTTTTTGGGGGGCTATAATGAACAATTAGAATATATCTAAAAATAACTAAATATTATTAACAACTAACAATTACTGAATATAAGTAGAAATATTCAGTTATTTTTAGTTATGTTCAATAACTTTAAAAAGCATGGGTACAGTTAACAATTATTGAACTAAAAGCATTCCTTTTCTCCTAAGGTGTATGTATGTAATATGAATTCTTAAACCATATCATAACTTTACCTTTTTCCAAAAACATATGGCTATCACTTCCATCACTTTCTAACAACTGTTCTTCCAATATCATGCTGTCAAGTGAAATGGTATCCAATGACATTTGTGAAGAGCTTCTTTTCATATTCTTATAAGAAACACAGAGAGGAGCCAGGTTGGGTGGGCAACGTTCCTTAGGCTTTCCACTGTTAACAAAATTATTAGAAAGTTATTACATATAGAGAAAAGAATTCTATCTAAAAAATACTTCTAAGAAAATTAAAATATGTATATAGCATCCATAGCTGAAATTACATTTAAACGTATAAGCTCAAAGTGTTTTCATATTTTGAAACATCTACTCTTCTACATGTTAACAATGCCATATTTTTTCATGAGTTTTTCTGCCTCAAAACAAAATACACTCATAGGCACACACACCCCACAAAATAAATTAATTTTTTAAAAGGCCAATAAAATGTTGTTACCTTAAAGATGACTGTGATTTAAGTGTTCTAACTGGGGGGGTCTCTTCTTTACTGATATCCAGGTTTTCAGAGAGTGAAGCTGCTTCTGGAAGCAAATCTTCAGCTTTAAAGATGGACTCTATGGTTTCATTTCGTTTACTAGTTAAACTACTTGAAAGTATGTTTTGATTACCATCACTGTCAAATGAAAGCATATTTGAATCTTCTCTGTAGTTTAAGATACTACTTGAATCTGTATAAAATGAATCCTTTTTGTCACTTGTTTCTGATCCAATTTCTCCTGAGCCACTTTTGTAAACAAGTCCACTACTTTCATCTTCACTTATTTTCCCTAAATGTTTATCTGATAAATAGTCCATAAAAGAAATGCCTTTTTGCAGATTTGTATCACTAGCTGATTTAAAAAGCAAAGGATCCTTTAAAGGGACATGGCTAAGGTCAACACTCATAGATCTGTTGTCTGACATATGATTAACAGTTACACTTCTAATTCTATTTATATCCCTACTAATTTGTTTTCTTTTTGAAGACAAAAAATCCCCATTTTCTGTAGGCAAATAATCAGGTACCACTGGGCTCACACTTTCAGAAACAGGAGACTTAAGAGTATTTGCTTGATCCACTGGATGGAGCAAAAGAGCCAGTTCTGCACTTCTAAGTAAAATTCCAATACAAATGGATGTCTGACTAGCAGGACTGCCAGTTACAGCTTCTACATCTTTCCTTAAGTTCTCTGAAAGCAGGATAAGTGACTCATGCAGGAAAAGTAGAAGCAGATACTGGTAGTGATTAATCTGCATACTGACATGTTTATGAACGTGAACTAGGACATGAATATCTGCCTCTGACGAGGAAGAGGAAAATCTGAAAAATGTATCTGATGAAGAAGGCTTCTGACCGCCATTTGTCAAGGGCTCAGACTCTGTACTATAATACTCCTTCAAGAGCTTCTTCCGCTTCAATCGGCCAGCCAGATCACTAGATTCACTTTGTGATGTATTTAGAGATACCTGATTACAAGTCTGCGGCTCTTTTTGTGACTCTGCATATCTTGTTGGTTGACAAATCCAAATGGAAAGAGGGAATGAATCTACAAAACTTATTGGCCGTCCTTTTCCACTTTTCATCCCTTCATAATCTATCCAAAATTGAGAAAAGTACACAGCCCAAACATCCTTGGCAGCAGAAGTTTTAAGAGTGTTTTTATTCAATTGGGGAGTAATATTTCCTTTATAAATTTCATGCATTTTGGTATCTTGTTCATGAGCATGTCTCTGGAAAATTGGATGTAGAAGATTAAAATTGTCACAAGATTTGGGGAAGCTGGTATATGTTTTACTAAAAAAATCACAATCTTTAAAGTCTTGAAACAAAGCTTCCAGGTCAGCATGTCGACAGTTTGGACAGTGCCTTGTATTTGTGGCAATCATTTCAGAACTCTGAATAGAAATAGCACGTGGCTGATCTTGATGACACTCAGATTTCACTTCAGAAGGAATGACAAACTAGAAGAGAAGAAAAATTAATCTCATCCAACTGGCAAATCCATACATCTTGAAGATAAAAGAACATGACTTAGCTCAGAAATTCTTTTTCTTGACCTTTCCCCCAAAATACTACTTTCCTATTAAGACATAAAACACTAACTCTTCCCCTCAAATCTTATTAAATTGAGTAAAGGGGACTTACATGACCACTAAGAAGAGAATCTTTTTAAAAAACATAACATGAATTAATAATCAATGTTACATACATGCACAAAATAAATCGTAAAATAAAAAGAACAAAATTAAATCATTACTACTACTTGTTTGTATGATACCTTTAGCATTAAACCATCAACTCGAACATCAACATGCTCGTCAGATTTTGAATTGTCATTCAACTTGTACACAGCCATGAACTGATTAAGACTCTGTTTTAAATCCAACAGAAATTGATTTAACCATAGAATGCTTCTTTCATCCACAGTAAACTGTAGTGCATTCAGCTGGCTATAGAGGTTGGGAGATGGAACTGTGGAGACAAGATGTTTTTTAAAAATTTTTAATTGGATGGTTCTAAATCTTCCCTGAGAACAAAAAATACATGTTTAGTCAGTTTTATTCTTTCTTAAGATAAAACAAATTTGTGGTATTATTTACAAAATCAAAGTGATACATGTGAATAACAAACACATTTAGATAGACAAAAAAAATTTCCCATGCCTAACTGAAAAAATGTTTTAATATTTTAAAATACCTATAACATATAAATATATAAAACACATGAATATTTTGAATATATTAAATTAATCTAAAACTAACTGCATAAAACAGGAAGCACTGTTTCAATCTCTTTCCTAAGGTTGTATTTACCAAGAAGCAAACTTCTAAAAACATTACCTTCTTGATGAAGTATCACATCAAAGTGGTCCTCCATCACATATTTCTATAGACTTTACAACCTGAATCTTAATCTATATCCTCTAAAATGAGAGAGCTAAGTTAACCAATTTCTTATGAAAGTGCTATGCTAGCAGGTTCTCCTTGAAAGGAGGGACCATGCATAAATTTATTCCCCACTTTTAATCAAGGCCTATACTAGTGCTTGGAGCAATGTAAAAACCAAGTATCTCCTGAATAATAAAATGAATTCACTCTTTTTCATAGCTCTCCCAAAATAAACTAATATTTACAATTAGAGGGTATATTACTTCCTGAAATATATTTTTCTACCATAAAAGGCATTTTGTTTTCAGAGCACCTTGAAGATCTTTTATTCTAAAAATTCAGACATATTTATTCCTACAAAAGCTAAAGTTATGCATATCTAGAGCATTTAGACTAAATTTAAGAAAAATAAATCAAAGGTGTGAGACACCAGTGGAGAGGGAACACTGTAACAATGTCCTGAATATGGTTTATTTGCTTATTTATTTATTCATTCACTTTCCTTTAAGATTCACTGAATGTCAACTACATTGTCTGTCTTACCCTAAGCACAAAGAAAACAAAAAGAAATAGGGCATGGGCCTTTTTCCTTAAAAGTTCATAGTTTATTACATGAGACAGATACAAACAGAGAAAAATTACAATTTAAGTCTATCAGAGACAGGCAATTGTGAAGTGGAGGTGCTTGCCTTTTGGGAATAGAAATAAAGTGGGTGCTGCAGAGACTGCATCACACTCTGGAAGGAAAGGAAGGAGAGGGAATATCTCAACGTAGACTGATTGATGATGGTAGTCACAGAGTAGACTAGGGAGCAAATGCTGCCCAAGAGCTAGAGCACAGAAAGAACCCTGAGAGCAGATGTGGGACTGAAAAAGGAACCCAGGACACTAAGCAGTAGAAAGATCTATATGCAGGGCCGGCGCAGTGGCTCACGCCTGTAATCCCAGCACTTTGGGAGGCCGAGGCGGGTGGATCACGAGGTCAGGAGATCGAGACCATCCTGGCTAACATAGTGAAACCCCGTCTCTACTAAAAATGCAAAAAATTAGCTGGGTGTGGTGGCGGGCGCCTGTAGTCCCAGCTACTGGGGAGGCTGAGGCAGGAGAATGGTGTGAACCCAGGAGACGGAGCTTGCAGTGAGCCGAGATCGCGCCACTGCACTCCAGCCTGGACGACAGAGCAAGACGCCGTCTCAAAAAAAAAAAAAAAAAGAAAGAAAGAAAGATCTATATGCAGTTTCCAACAGAAGTCTACTTATAAAATAGATTAGCATGTAGTTAATAATACTTAAAAGCAGCTTGTAGAAACTTTGAATATTCTGATATCACGAAGGGAAAGAAGCAGGGTGCAAATTAAGTATATAAAACAAATACATGCATTAAAAACAAGACTAACAACGCTATACTTATTGCTACGGGTTGAATTGTGTCCCTCCAAAATTCATTTACTGAAATTCTATCCCCCTGTAGCTCAGAATGTATTTGGAGCTAAAGCCTTTAAACAGACAATTATGGTAAAATGAGTTCACTGGGTGGGCCCTAGTCCATTATGACTCATATCCTTATAAAAGCAGAACAGGAGGGACACACACACACACACACAGAAGGAAGACCATGTGAAAACAAAGGGGGAAGATGACCATCTACAAGGAGAGCAGTCTCAGAAGAAATAATCCTGCTGAAGTCTTCATCTTGGACCTCTAGCCTCAGAACTGTGAGACAATAAATTTCTGTTGTTTAAGCCACCTAGTCTGTGGTATTTGTTATAGCAGCCCTAACAAATGAATATACTTACATTTGAGCAGATGTCTAAAACTGCAAGTGTACAAGCATTGTTTTGGCTTTTTCTTCTTTATTGGTAAAATACAATGTGTACGTTACTTTCACAATGGTAAAAGGAAAGTTAAGAGATTATAAAAGTTGGATCATTTAGTATTGTTCAAAACAGAGATAATGAAGAATGAAAATTATCTACGTGAGGGTGCAACATACTATATTCTCTATTTTTGTTTATTTTTGAAAATTTCTCTAAGAAAACATTAAATTAAAAAACAGTTAAACATAATCTAGCAATTTCACTACCAGGTATCTACAGGGGTCAAGTTTAAAATGCAAGGAAGGAATTTTGTAACTTTTTTCAGAAAAAAGAAGTACAGATTATAGAATGAGATTATAATTCCTTTGCTACATGCTAACAAAGCTTGTATAAATAAGCCTGGATGGCTGGGAGTGTTGGCTCATGTCTGTAATCCCAGCGCTTTGGGAGGCCAAAGCAGGAGGATAGCTTGAGCCCAGGAGTTTGAGACTAGCCCAGGCAACAGAGTGAGATCTTATATCTACAAAAAATTTAAAATTAGCTGGACATGATGGCTCATGCCTACAATCCTAGCTACTAGCAAGGCTAAGGTGGGAAGGTCACTTGAGTCCAGGAGTTTGATACAGCAGTGAGCCACGACTGTGCCACAGTACTCCAGCCCAGGCACAGAGTGAGACTGTGTCTCAAAAAATTTGAAAAGAATTAAAAAAAAAAAAAAAAAACAGCTTAGAAGTCATAAATACTGGAAACTACTCTTAACTCTGAAGAAAAATTACTTGTTCAGGGACAAGGTGGCAGGCGGGAGGCAGGACTAGTTTGCAGCTCCGACTCGGATGGACATAGCAGTGTGTGGAGGCTCACATAGTGAATTTTTGCTCCAGAATCACTACAGGAATAAATCAGGAAAACTGAGAGGGCCCATAGACCCTCTGAAGGAAGCAGATTGCTCCTGCAGGACCTGAGAGACAACCCAAATACTGTGCTGGTACTCACGGTTGAGCCACTGATGGTTCACATCACAGAACTCTGTGCAGACAACCCCCAGTACCAGCCCAGAGCCTGGTAGACTTGCTGGGTGGCTAGATCCAGAAGAGAGAGAACAATCACGACAGCTTGGCTCTCAGAATCCACACCCATAGGAAAAAAGGGAGAATACCAGCCAGGCACAGTGGCTCACGCCTGTAATCCCAGCACTTTGGGAGGTCAAGGTGGGTGGATCACCTGAGGTCAGGAGTTCAAGACCAGCCTGACCAACACAGAGAAACCCTGTCTCTACTAAAAATACAAAATTAGCCCGGTGTGGTGGCAGGCGCCTGTAATCCCAGCTACTCAGGAGGCTGAGGTGGGAGAATCACTTGAGCCCAGGAGATGAAGGTTGCAGTGAGCCTAGATTGTGCCATTGCACTCCAGCCTGGGCAACAAGAGTGAACTCCGTCTCAAAAAAAAAAAAAAAAAGAAAGAAAGAAAGAAAAGAAAGAAAAAAGGGAGAATACCACTTCAAGGGAACATGCCATGGGACAAAAGAATCTGAACAACAGCCTTCAGTCCTAGACATTACCTCTGAGAGAGCCTACCCAAATGAGAAAGAACCAGAAAAACAACTCTGGTAATATGACAAGACAAGGTTCTTTAACACCTCCAAAAAAATCACAATAGCTCACCAGCAATGGACCCAAACCAAGAAGAAATCCTTGATTTACTTGAAAAAGAACTCAGGAGGTTAGTTATTAGGCTAATCAGGGAGGCACCAGAAAAAGGCAAAGCCCAATGTAAGGAAATCCAAAAAATGATACAAGAAGTGAAAGGAGAAATATTCAAGGAAATAGCATAAATAAAAACCAATCAAAACTTCAGGAACAGACACACTCATAGAAATGCAAAATGCTATAGAAAGTCTCAGGAATAGAATTGAACAAGTAGAAGAAACAAATTCAGAGCTCGAAGACAAGGTCTTTGAATTAACCCAATCTGACAAAGACAAAGAAAAAAAGAAGAAGAAAACATGAACAAAGCCTCCAAGAAGTCTGGGATTATGTTAAACGACCAAATCTAAGAATAATTGGTGTTCCTAAGGAGGAACACTAATCTAAAAGTTTAGAAAACATATTTGGGGGAATAACTGAGGAAAACTTCCCTGACCTTGCTACAGACCTAGACATCCAAATACAAGAAGCACAAAGAACACCTGGGAAATTCATCACAAAAAGATGATTGCCGAGGCTCATTGTCATCAGATTATCTAAAGTTAAGACGAAGGAAAGAATCTTAAGAGCTGTGGGACAGAAGCACCAGGTAACCTATAAAGGAAAATCTATCAGATTAATAGCAGGTTTCTCAGCAGAAACCCTGGAAGCTAGAAGGGATTCCCGCCCTATCTTCAGCTTCCTCAAACAAAACAATTATCAGCCAAGAATTCTCTATCTAGTGAAACTAAGCTTCACATATCAAGTAAAGATACACTGCTTTTCTGAAAAACAAATGCTGAGAGAATTCACCACTATCAAGCCACCACTAAAAGAACTGCTAAAACAAGCTCGAAATCTTGAAACAAATCCTGGAAACACAACAGAACCTCTTTAAAGCGTAAATTTCAGAGGATCTATAAAACAAAAATACAATTAAAAAAAAAAAAGGTATGCAGGCAACAAATAGCATGATGAATGGAATGGTACCTCACGTCCCAATACTAACATTGAATGTAAGTGGCCTAAATGCTCCACTTAAAAGATACAGAACCGCAGGATAAGAATTCACCTGTTGTGGGAAGTCAGGGACCCTGAATGGAGGGACCGGCTGGAGCCACAGCAGAGGAACATAAATTGTGAAGATTTCATGGACATTTATCACTTCCCTAATAATATTCTTATAATTTCTTATGCCTGTCTTACTTTAATCTCTTAATCCTGTTATCTTCGTAAACTGAGGATGTATGTCACCTCAGGTCCACTGTGATGAATGTGTTAACTATACAAATTGATTGTAAAACATGTGTTTGAACAATATGAAATCAGTGCACCTTGAAAAAAAAAAAAAAACAGAATAACAGCGATTTCCAGGGAACAAGGGAAGACAATCATAAGGTCTGTCTGCGGGGTCAGGAAGAACAGAGCCATATTTTTCTTCTTTCAGAGAGCCTATAAACGGACGTGCAAGTAGGGAAGATATCGCTAAATTCTTTTCCTAGCAAAGAATATTAATAATTAAGACCCTGGGAAAGGAATTGCATTCCTGGGGGGAGGTCTATAAATGGCTGCTCTGGGAGTGTCTGTCTTATGCGGTTGAGATAAGGACAGAAATATGCCCTGGTCTCCTGCAGTACCCTCAGGCTTATTAGGGATGGGAAAAGACCGCTCCCCAGTAAATTTGAGGTCAGACCAGTACTCTGCTCTTGAACCCTGTTTTCTGTTGTTTAAGATGTTTATCAAGACAATACATGCACAGCTGAACACAGACCCTTATCAGGAGTTTTTTATTTTGCCCTTTGCCTTGTGATCTTTGCTTTGCCCTTTGCCTTGTGATCTTTATTGGCCTCAAAAGCATGTGATCTTTGTTCTCCTTTTTGCCCTTTGAAGCATGTGATCTTTGTGACCTGCTCCCTGTTTGTACACCCCCTCCCCTTTTGAAGTCCTTAATAAAAACCTGTTGGTTTTGTGGCTCAGGTGGGCATCATGGTCCTACCACTATGTGATGTCACCCCTGGCGGCCCAGCTGTAAAATTCCTCTCTTTGTACTCTTTCTCTTTATTTCTCGGATCAGCCGACACTTAGGGAAAACAGAAAGAACCTACGTTGAAATATTGGGGGCGGGTTCCCTCAATATTCACCAACCATCTGCTGCCTTCAAGAGACTCACCTAACAAATAAGGACTCACACAAACTTAAGGTAAAGGGGTGGAAAAGACATTTCATGCAAATGGACATTAAAAGCAAGCAGGAGTAGCTATTCTTATATCAGACAAATCTTAAAGGAACAACAGTTAAAAAAGACAAAGAGGGACATTATACAATGATAAAAGGCCTTGTCCAACAGTAAACTATCACAATCCGAAACATACATGCACCTAACACTGGAGTTCCCAAATTTATAAAGCAATTACTAATAGGCCTAAGAAATTAGACAGATAGCAACACAATAATAGTGGGGGATTTGAATACTCAACTGACAGCACTAGACAGGTCATCAAGACAGAAAGTCAACAAGGAAACAATGGATTTAAACTATTCTCCGGCCAGGCGTGGTGGCTCATGCCTATAATCCCAGCACTTTGGGAGGCCGAGGCAGGCAGATCACAAGGTCAGGAGATCGAGACCATTCTGGCTAACACGGTGAAACCCTGTCTCTACTAAAAAAAAAAAAAAAACAAAACACTGGCCGGGCATGGTGGCGGGCACCTGTAGTCCCAGCTACTCTGGAGGCTGAGGCAGGAGAATGGCATGAACCTGGGAGACAGAGCTTGCAGTGAGCCGAGATCACACCACTGCACTCCAGCCTAGGCGACAGAGCAAGACTCCATTTCAAAAAAAAAAAAAAAAAAACAAAAAAAACTATACTCTGGAACAAATGGAGTTAACAGATATTTACAGAACATTCCATCCAACAACTGCATAATATACATTCTATTCAACAGAGCATGGAACTTTCTCCAAGACACAGACCATATGATAGGCCACAAAAAGAGCCTCAATAAATTTAAGAAAGTTGAAATTATATCAAGCACTCTCTCAGATCACAATGGAATAAAACTGGAAATCTACTTCAAAGGAACCTTCAAAACCATGCAAATACCTGGAAATTAAATAACCTGCTCCTGAATGATCACTGGGTCAAAAATGAAATCAAGATGGAAATTAAAAAATTCTTCGAACTGAACAATAGTGACACAACCTATCAAAACCTTTGGGACACAGAAAGGGTGATGCTGAGAGGAAAGTTTATAGTTTTAAATGCCTACATCAAAAAGTCTGAAACAGCACAAATAGACAACCTAAGGTCACACCTCAAGGAACTAGAGAAACAAGAACAAACCAAACCCAAACCCAGCAGAAGAAAGGCAATAACCAATATCAGAGCAGAACTAAATGAAATTGAAACAAACAAAAACAATACAAAAGACAAATTAAACAAAAAGCTGGTTCTTTGAAAAGATAAATAAAATTGATAGACCACTGGCAAGATTAACCAAGAAGAGAGAAAATCCAAATAAGCTCAGTAAGAAACAAAATGGGAGATACTACAACTGACACCACAGAAATACAAAAGGTCATTCAAGGCAACTATGAACGCCTTTATGCGCATATACTAAAAAACCTAGAAGAGATGGAAGAATTCCTGGAAAAATACAACCCTCCTAGCTTAAATCAGGAAGTATCAGATAGTCTGAACAGACCAATAACAAGCAGCCAAACTGAAATGATAATTTAAAAATTACCAACAAAAAAAAGTCTGGGACGAGCTAAAAAAAAAAAAAAAAAAAATACTTAGGAATATACCTAACCAAGGAGGTGAAAGACCTCTACAAGGAAAACTACAAAACACTGCATTAATGTTAGTTACAAAACACTGCTGAAAGAAGTCACAGACGACACAAACAAATGGAAACACATCCCATGCTCATCGATGGGTGGAATCAATATTGGGAAAATGGCCATACTGCCAAAAGCAATCTACAAATTCAATGCAATTCCCATCAAAATACCACCATTATTCTTCACAGAACTAGAAAAAAAAATTCAAAATTTCATATGGAAGCAAAAAAGAGTCCGCATGGCCAAAGCAAGACTAAGCAAAAAGAACAAAACTGGAGGCATCATATTACCTGATTTCAAATTATACTATAAGGTCATACTCACCAGAACAGCATCGTACTGTATAAAAATAGGCACATAGACCAATGGAACAGAATAGAGAATCCAGAAGTAAACCCAAATACTTACAGTTAACTGATCTTCAACAAGGCAAACAAAAACATAAAGTGGAGAAAGGACACACTTTTCAACAAATGGTGCTGGGATAATTGGCTAGCCATATGTGGGAGAATGAAACTGGCTCTTCTTCTCTCACTTTACACAAAAATCAACTGAAGATGGATTAAGGACTTAAATCTAAGCCCTGAAACTATAAAAATTCTAGAAGATAACATTGGAAACACTCCTCTACACACTGGTTTACACAAGGATTTCATGACCAAGAACCTAAAGGGAAATGTAATAAAAGTAAAGATACATTGCTGAGACTCAATTAAACAGCTTTGCACAGCAAAAGCAACAGTTAGCAGAGTAAACAGACGACCCACAAAGTGGGAAAAACTCTTCACAATCTATATACATCTGACAAAGAACTAATATCCAGAAGCTACAATGAACTCAAATCAACAAGAAAAAACAAACAATCCCACCAAAAAGGGATTGATGGCTGAGACAATGAGTAGGAAGTTCTCAAAAGAACATATACAAATGGCCAGCAAACATAGAAAAAAATGCTCAACATCACTAATGATCAGGGAAATGCGAATCAAAACCACAATGCGATACCACCATTCTCACTGCAAGAAAGGCCATAATAAAAAAATAGTACATGTTGGCATTGATGCGGTGAACAGAGAATACTTCTACACTGCTGGTGGGAATATAAACTAGTACAACCACTATGGAAAACAGTGTGGAGATTCCTTAAAGAGCTAAAAGTAGGCAGAGCATGGTGGCTCACGCCTGTCATCCCAGCACTTTAGGAGGCTGAGGCGGGCAGATCACAAGGTCAGGAGTTCAAGATCAGCCTGGCCAACATGTTAAAATTTTGTAAAAATACAAAAATTAGCTACGTGCAGTGGTGCTACTCAGGAGGCTGAGGGAGGAGAATCACTTGAACCCAGGAAGTGGAGGTTACAGTGAGCCCAGATTGTGCCACTGCACTCCAGCCTGGACGACAGAGTAAGACTCCACCTCAAAAAAAAAAAAAAAAAAGGCACTGAAAGTAGAACTACCATTTGATCCAGCAATCCCACTACTTGGTGTCTACCCAGAGGAAAAGAAGTCATTATATGAAAAAGATACTTGCACACACGTTTATAGCAGCAAAATTCGCAATTACAAAACGTGGAACCAACCCAAAGGCCCAGCAATCAATGAAAGGATAAAGAAACTGTGGTGGGTGGGGGCTGTGTGTGTGTGTGTGCATGTATATACATATATATGTGTGTGTGTATATATATATGTATGTACGTGTGTGTGTATATATGATGGAATACTACTCAGCCATAAAAAGGAATGAATTAATGGCATTTGCAGCAACCTCCAGCAATCAGTGAGTGGATAAAGAAACTGTGGTGTGTGTGTGTGTGTGTGTGTGTGTGTGTGTGTGTGTGTATCTTCTACACCAGCCTGGTGTAGCCTGGCCAACATGGTGTGTGTGTGTGTGTGTGTGTGTGTGTGTGTGTGTGTACATACATCTATATATATATATATGTATATATATACACATATATATGTATGTGTACATATATACATATATGATGTATATATCTATATATGATGCATATATATATATATATATACACATCTATATATGATGGAATACTACTCAGCCATAAAAAGGAATGAATGGCATTTGCAGCAACCTGGATGAGACTGGAGACTATTATTCTAAGTGAAGTAACTCAGGAATGAAAAACCAAACACTGTATGTTCTTCCTCATAACTGGGAGCTAGGCTATGAGGATGCAAAAGCATAAGAATGATACAATGGACTTTGAGGACTCAGGGGGAAAGGATGGGAAGGGGGTGAGGGATAAAAGACTACAAACGGGGTACAGTGTATACTGCTCTGGTGATGGGTGCAGCAAAATCTCACAAATCACCACTAAACAACTTACTCATGTAACAGAACACCACCTGTTCCCCAATAACCTATGGAAATAAAAAAAACTTTTTAATAAAAAGTAGAACAAAATTTTAAAAAATTATTTGTTCAATGATATATTTTATTTAAGAAGAACAATTATGGGGGCATGGCTGGAATACTATGATTATGCAATAACAGACAATGGCCACGGTGAATACAGGGGCAAAGAGGAGCAGTGTAATACAGTGGGGAAAAAACAATGAATTTAGATTTACAAGACAATACTTGAGTTTCAACTGTGCCATTTTACTCCCTATAAGATGCGGAGCAGATGTCTTCCTTCACCTATCTTGAGTTTTCTCATCTGCTTAGGAAGGCAGCTGAGAGAAACAAATGAGAAACACACACAGATAAACAAAACAAAACAAAAAACCACAAAAGATTGTTGAAACATGAAGATAGGATTAGATGCCAGAAGGTTTTTTATTTTTAATTAATTAATTTTTTTTTTTTTTTGAGACGGAGTTTCGCTCTTGTTGCCCAGGCTGGAGTGCAATGGCGTGATCCCAGCTCACCGCAACCTCCGCCTCCCAGGTTCAAGTGATTTTCCTGCCTCAGCCTCCTAAGTAGCTGAGATTACAGGCATGTGCCACCACGCATGGCTAATTTGGCATTTTTAGTAGATGGGGTTTTACCACGTTGGTTAAGCTGGTCTTGAACTCCTGACTTCAGGTGATCCACCCGCCTCAGCCTCCTAAAGTGCTGGGATTACAGGCATGAGCTACTGCGCCTGGCCAATGCCAGAATTTTAACCCAAACTAGGAATAAAGCAATAAAATAGATAGATAGCCTTGTAATTCCCAGGATGCCATCTTTTAATTTAGCAACAAAGGCAAAATCCATGGTATAAGGATCAGAAGTTCCTTTTGAAACTAAAAACATATATTAATAGGGTGGGTGCAGTGGCTCATGCCTGTAATCCCAGTACTTTGGGAAGCCAAGGAGGTCAGATCACTTGAGGCCTAGAGCTCAAGACCAGCTTGGCCAACAAGGAGAAAAGAAACCTCGCCTCTACTAAAGAAAAAATTACAAAAATCAGCCAGATGTGGTGGTTCATGCCTGTAGTCCCAGCTACTCAGAAGAATCGCTTGAACCTGGTAGGCGGAGGTTGCAGTGAGCTGAGATCGCACCACTGCACGCCAGCCTGGGCAACAGAGCAAGAATCTGTCTCAGAAAAAAAAACAACATATATTAATAAATCAATATTAAACAAATGGGCAAGAAGGTCTAAGTATTTTGGAGTTCTACTTTTAAAGAAAGGACATAAAACTTGTTATGCCTCTGATAACAAAACCTATTTCATCTAAATATTTTCAACTATGATTTTCACCTAACATGATGAAAAAGGTATCACATAAAAGAGGGCAACATTTAGTTTAAGAATTCCGAGATGGGCCAGGTGCAGTGGCTCACACCTATAATCCCAGCACTTCAGGAGGCTGAGGTGGGCAGACCACTTGAGGCCAGGAGTTAGAGACCAGCCTGGCCAACATGACGAAACCCCTATCTCTACCAAAAACACAAAAATTAGCCAGGAGTGTTACACACATGTAGTCCCAGCTACTCAGAAGCCTGGGGCACAAGAATTGTTTGGGCCCAGGAGGCAGAGGTTCCAGTGAGCTAAGATCACGCCACTGCACTCCAGCCTGGGCGACAGAGCAAGACTCCGTCTCCAAAAAAAAAAAAAAGAAAAAAAGGAATTCCTAGATGAACTGAGACAATAGCAGAGAGTTTTAATATTCAAAGAATACAAATGTACAATCATTTTAATGTTAGGAAGCTAAAGAGTTTTAATATTCGAAGAATACAAATGTACAATCATTTTAATGTTAGAAAGCCAAAGAAGCTTCTAAAAATAAAAATTCATGTAATTCAATATTTCTGAAAATTGTAAATGCCAAAAGTTGCCCAAAGTATACATTTAGGCATTTTAAAACAGTCAAAAAAATTCTCTACAGCTAAAAGGACAACTTCTGTTACTTTTTCAATAATATATAAATGAAGTTATATAACTGACATATAAATGGAGTTTTACTAAGGGGAAACAAATGACTTTATTCTACAAATAACCTAACTGTCATTGATTCTTTAATCTAACAAGCAGCTATTAAGCACAAAGTAAGTTGAATATCTGGAATAAAATGAATCATAAATACCAGATGCACTGGACATGGTGGCTCATGCCTATAATCCCAGCACTCTGGGAGTCTAAGGTGGGCAGATCACTTGAGGTCAGGAGTTCAAGACCAGCCTGGCCAACATGGTGAAACCCTGTCTCTAGTAAAAACACAGAAAAATTAGCTGGGCCTGGTGGTGCATGCCTGTAATCCCAGCTACTCAGGAGGCTGAGGCACGAGAATCGCTTGAACCCAGGAGGCCAAGGCTGCAGTGAGCCGAGATCGTGCCACTGCACTCCAGCCTGGGCGACAGAGCAAGACTCTGCCTTGAAAAAAAAACAAAAAAACAAAAAAACCTCATGATTCCTGCCATCAAGGATTCTACAAGCTAGGGAGGGAAAAGGATACATGAACAAATAACAACAACATCTAAAATTGTTAGACTAGACTTATGTACTATACACAATAAGAATAAAGAACAATAGGGGCTAGGCACAGTGGCTCATGCCTGCAATCCCAACACTTTGGAAGGCCAAGGCAGGAGTATGGCTTGAGCCTAGGAGTTTGAGACCAGCCTGGGCAATACAGTGAGATGCTATCTCTCAAAAAAGTAGTAATACAATAAATAAGGAACAATATAGTTTTATTTATTTTTCATATTTATAAAACTCAAAAATATTAACAAGAAAAAAATACCTTCTCAAATAATGGACAAATAGTAATAAAAAACTCTCTTACTTGGAAAATCCTTTCCATCTGGATAGTAATATTCTGTGAATTCTATATAGACAGCTGACATTTCTTGTGGAAGATATAGGGATTTTTTATTGCAGCAAATCATGCTTTTGGGGGAAGAACGACATTGTTCCGCTGTAGAGACCTGAAAAGATAAATAAGTTTACTGAAATCACACTGAATAAAAACCTTTCCAAATAATTTATGCAACCCAGACAGTACTTTTAAAACTACCTACAAAACTTTGCTAATGGTTAATTTCCAGTGTAAACTTTATATTTAACTTCACATGGAATTATTTTTAAACACCCATCGACTACTCAGAAAACTCTATAATCTTTTTGGATCCTTTATCAATCACAAAATCAACATTGTACAATATTCCTTACAAACTTATTATAGTGAGCCTTAAAAACAACAGACAGAAAAATAATGATAATGATATTCTATCAGATAATATAGATAAGTAAATGGCAGTCAGGACATAGATCCAAGTCCTCAAATCCAGAATGCTTCCCTGCACGCTGTTTAAAATAATCTTTATCATAATTTCTCCATTACCATGAAAAATAATAGAGGTATATACAGTTTCAGCTTGATAAAAATTCTGGAGACGAATAATGGTACTGGTTACACAACAATGTGAATGTGCTTAATGCCAATTATTATATAATATATAGATATAGACATAGGTTTTTTTTTTTTTTTGGTAGAGATGGGGTTTCGCCACATTGGCCAGGCTGGTCTCAAACTCCTGACCTCAAGCAATCCACCCACCTCAGCCTCCCAAAGTGTTGGGATTACAGGCGTGAGTCACTGCACCTAGCTGATATTATTAGGTTGGTGCAAAAGTAATTGCAGTTTTGCCATTACTTTCAATGGCAAAAACCTAAATGTGTGTGTGTGTGTGTGTGTGTGTGTGTATAATTATTATTGTAAATTCAGTCATACCTTACCACAATAAAAAATGAATTTAAAAATAATAGCTATAAACACTCTGTCAAATAGTTTGATCGCTCGAATTCATTTTCCAAAGACTATGTTTTATACACAAATCAATAAATGTGATTAATCACAAACAGAACTAAAAACAAAAACCATATGATTATCTCAATAGGCAAAGAAAATGCAACATCCCTTCACAATAATCCTCAACAAACTATGAATCAAAGAAACATACCTCAAAACAGTAAGAGTAATCTATGACAAACTCACAGCTAATATCATTCTGAAAGGGCAAAAGCTGAAAGCATTTCCCTTAAGGAATGGAACAAGACAAGGATGCCCTCTCTCACGACTCCTATTCAAAATAGTACTGGAAGTTCTAGCTAGAGCAGTCAGGCAAGAGAAAGAACGGGCATCCAAATAGGAAAAGAAGTCAAATTATTTCTCTTTGCTGACAATATGATTCTATACCTAGAAAATGCTAAACTCCACGAAAAGACTCCCATGACTGATAAGCAACTTCAATAAAGTTTCAGGATACAAAATCAATGTAAACAACCAGCAGTATTTTTATATACCAGTAACATTCAAGCTGAAAGCCAAACAACAACAACAACAACAACAACAACAAAATCCTAGGAATACATCTAACCAAAAGGTAAAAGATCTCTACAAGAACTGGGCCAGGCATGATGGCTCACACCTGTAATCCCAGCACTGTGAGAGGCTGAGGCAGGCAGATCACTTGAGGCCAGGAGTTCGAGACCAGTGTGGCCAACATGGCAAAACCCCATCTCTACCAAAAATACAAAAATCAGCTGGGCATGGTGGCACACGCCTGTAATCCCAGTTGCTCGGGAGGCTGAGGCATAAAAATCACTTGAACTTGGGAGACGGAGGTTGTAGTGAGCTGAGATCGCACCACTGTATTCCAGTCTGGGCAACAGAACAAGACCCTGTTTCAAACAAAAAACAAAAAAAAGTCCACGCTGCTGAAAACAATCTACAGATTCAACGTCATTCCTATCAAACTACAAACATCATTTTGCACAAAATTAGAAAAAAATATTTAAAATATTTAAAAATTCATATGAAACCCAAAAGCCTGAATAGCCAAAGCAACTCTAAGAAAAAAGAACAAAGCTGGAGACATTACATTAACTATACTATAAGGAACCAAAATGGCATGGTACTGATACAAAAACAGAGACATAGATCAATGGAACAGAATAGAGAACCCAGAAATAAAACTGCACACCTATAACTATTTAATCTTTGACAAATTCGACAATCACAAGCAATGGGGAAAGGACACCCTATTCAATGAATGGTGCTTGGATGACTGGCTAGTCATATTTAGAAGAATGAAACTGGACCCCTACACCTTCCTTTTTTTTTTTTTTTTGAGACAGAGTCCAGCTCTGTCGCCCAGGCTGGAGTGCAATGGCACAATCTCAGCTCACTGCAACCTCTGCCTCCCAGGTTCAAGCAATTCTCCTGCCTCAGCCTCCTGAGTAGCTGGGATTACAGGCAGGCACCACCACGCCCAGCTAAGTTTTGTATTTTTAGCAGAGACGGGGTTTCACTATGTTGGCCTGGCTGGTCTCAAACTCCTGACCTCATGATCCGCCCACCTTGGCCTCCCAAAGTGCTGGGATTACAAGTGTGAGCCACCACGCCCGGCTACACCTCCTACTATATAAAAAATTAACTCAAAATGGATCAAATGTTTAAATATAAGAAGTCAAACTATAAAAGTCCTAGAAGAAGAGCTAGGAAATACCATTCTGGACATAGGCTCTAGCAAAGAATTTATGGCTAAGACCTCAACAGCAATCACAACAAAAACAAAAATAGACAAGTGAGACCTCATTGGAGAGCTTCTATACAGCAAAATACACTATCGACAGAGTCAACAGACATCCTACACAACGGGAGAAAATATTCACAAATTATTCATCTAACAAAGGTCTAATATCCAGAATCTATAAGGAACTTGAACAAAAGTCAACAAGCAAAAACCAAACACCATTAAAAAGTGGGCAAAGGACATGAACACACACTTCTCAAAAGAAGACATATGTGCAGCCAACAGGCATATGAAACAATGCTCAATACACTAATCATCTCTAATCATCAGAGAAATGTAAATCAAAACCACAGTGAGATACCATCTCGGATACATGAGTTAGAATGGCTATTATTAAAAAGTCAAAATACAGATGCTGGTGAGACTGTAGTACTGCATGTTCTGACTTACAAGTGGGAGCTAAATGTTGGGTACGCATGGAGACAAAAAAGGGAACAACAGACAGTGGAGACCCCAAAAGGAGGAAGGGAGGAAGGGAGAAAGGGGAATAAGGGCTGAAAAGCTACCCGTTGGGTACCATGCTGACCACCTGGATGATGGGATAATCACACCCTGAACCTCAGCATCACGCAATATAAAAATGTAACAAACCTGCACATGTACCCTGAGTTTATGATAAAAGTTGAAATTTTTTAAAAAAACTATTTGTTTTAAGGTTCTGGTTACATTTTTTTCACACCCCAAAACCAGCTACTGTCATCAAAAATGTATATATTAATATTCACAAAGTTCAACCAATAAAGTTTTATCAGTTTCATTTATTTGTTTTAGTTTAGTAGACTCAGAGATGTATGTTTTTTCCCCATTCATCATTCAATAGACATGTATATGTCTCATATGAAGTAGAATAATTTTTCAATGGTTTACTTATGTTTCCTCTTATATAAACTGCCTAAGCAATCTTTTTTTTATTTTTTATTTTTATTTATTTTTTTTGAGATAGAGTCTCACTCTGCCATCCAGGCTGGAGTGCAGTGGCACAATCTCGGCCCACTGCAACCTCTGTCTCCTGGACTGAAGCGATTCTCGTGCCTCAGCCTCCCGAGCAGCTAGGACTACAGGCGTGCACCATCACTCCCAGTTAATTTTTGTATTTTTACTAGGGAGGGGGTTTTGCTGTGTTGGCCAGGCTGGTCTCCAACTCCTGACCTCAAGTGATCCACCCGCTTTGGCCTCCCAAATGGCTGGGATTACAGGCGTGAGCCAACACACCCAGCCAAATTGCTTAATCATTTTAATTTGTATAGTCTTTATAAATTCAAGTCAGTTCCTTACAGCATCTAATTAAAAAGCTTTTCTCTGCATATATGGAAACAAATTCTTTTCAATTCAAAATGTCAACTTATTTTAACAAATAACGGCTTATTTCTTTTTTCCTTTAAGAGTTAAAGGTCGGGCATGGTGGCTCACGCTTGTAATCCCAGCACTTTGGGAGGCCGAGGTGGGCGGATCACGAGGTCAGGAGATCGAGACCACGGTGAAACCCCATCTCTACTAAAAATACAAAAAATTAGCTGGGCGTGGTGGCGGGCGCCTGTAGTCCCAGCTACTCGGAGAGGCTGAGGCAGGAGAATGGCGTGAACCCGGGAGGCGGAGCTTGCAGTGAGCCGAGACTGCACCATTGCACTCCAGCCTGGGCGACAGAGCAAGACTCCGTCTCAAAAAAAAAAAAAAAAAAAGAGTTAAAAACTTATCCAAATTAGGACAAACATACTATCTTATGTTCTTCTACTTACTTTTGTTTATTTTGTTTTGTGTTTAGTGTGGTTGTGTATATGTATGTGGGGTTTCTTACTGTATTTCACTCACAACCATGTGGGATTATAAGTGATTCCTCTTTCTCATTTCCACATAAATTTATTTAAATCCTAAAATTTAAAGTCCTTTAAAAAGCTGGAGCATATGGTCATGCACCATATAATGACATTTCTGCCAATGACAGGACACTTATAAGATGCGGATCCCATAAGATTATAACATAGCTTTTATACTGTATTTTTACTGTACATTTTCTATGTTTGGTAAGGTTTAAATACACAAATACCATTGTGTTATAACTGCTACAGTATTCAATACAGTAACATGATGTACAGGATTACAGCCTAGGAGGAACAGGATATACCATATATATAGCCTAGGAGTGTAAGCAGGCTACATACCATCTAAGTACAGCTAATGATGTTAAGCAACACATGACTGTATATCGAATGTAAAGTAAGTAGTAACTGCATAATGAGAAAATAACTGCTAAATCAGAGTTTCTAAACATTGCCACTTCCGACATTTTAGGCTAGATAATTCTTCATTGTGGGGAACTGACCAGCACATTGTAGGATATAATAGGCAGCATCACTGGTCTTTACTCAGTAGAGGTCAGCAGCATCCCTGTCCAGTTGCAACAACGAAAACTATCTTCAGATAGTGCCAAATATCCCCTGGGGGGCAAAATTGGTCCCAGAGGGGAATCAACAGTTAAATAAAAACTTTTTGCATAACACTAAGTCTCAAATCCATAGACTTATCAAAATAAACCAGAACAATTTATAAATGATAAATCTAGAAATCTTTTATTTTTTAAGAATAGGTCATATATTCTTATCGTGTTGGTCTCAAACATTGCAGTTAGACCATGTTAGGTGATTATAAGCTGAGTAAGATTGTTAGTATAAATAGGACAGAGTTCTTAGCTATAGAATTATATTCACAGTATAGCCAATACAGTATATACAGTATACTGTAGTTCCATAAAGCAAAAAAGGCATTTTAGATCCTTCCACAGAGACTACTGTGTAATAAGGAAATTGGTCTCCCTTTGACCCTGCTGCTGGGAAGCAACTAGGAATTGGAATTTCCTATTTATGGTTGGTCCCTGATATAGTTTGGATATTGTCCCCTCTAAATCTCATGTTCAATTGTAATCCCCAGTATTGGAGGTGGAGTATTGTCCCCTCTAAATCTCATGTTCAATTGTAATCCCCAGTATGGGAGGTATTTGAGTCATAGGGGCAGATACCTCATGGCTTGGTGATGTACTCACAATAGTGAGTTCTCATAAAGTCTGGTTGATTAAAAGTATGTGACACCTCCCTGTGCCACTCTCTGTCTTGCTCCTGCTTTTGCCATGTGATGTGCCTGCTCCTGCTTTACCTTCCACCACGTGTAAAAGTTCCCTGAGGCCTCCTCCCCAGAAGCTGAGCAGATGCCCACATCATGCTTCCAATACAGCCTGCAGAACCAAAAGCCAATTAAACTTCTTTATAAATTATCCAGTCTCAGGTACTTCTTTATAACAACACAAGAACAGCCTAACACAGCCCCTGACACCACAGCTGATAGTTTATAATAGCAAAACGATGCAGGATGGAGCTGGCCACACTTGATAGCCTAGTTGCGTTAACAGGGTGGGGGCTTTGGGTAATCTGATTACCAATTCACCTAAAGATTGAGTAAAACCTCATGACCAATACTTCATGCATATTGTTAAATATCCATCCATCCATATATTTACACATCTATGCATAGGGTTCCACATCCCTAGAAAGCTAACAAGTCCTGAGGAAAAGTTGCACATTTCAAGTGCTCCAAGACTCTGTCTTATTATTATTACATCAGTGTATTGTGGGAGTGATATGGTTTGGCTGCGTCCCCACCCAAATCTCATCTTGAATTGTAACTCCCACAGTTCCCACATGTTGTGTGAGGAACCTGGTGGGGGGTGACTGAATTATGGCAGCGAGTCTTTCCTGCACTGTTCTTGTGGTAGTGAATGAGTCTCACAAGATCTGATGGTTTTAAAAATGGGAGTTTCCCTGCACAAGCTCTCTCTTCGTCTGCCACCATCCATGTGAGACATGACTTGCTCCTCCTTGCTTTCTGCCACCATGGTTGTGAGACTTCCCCAGCCATGTGGAACTGTAAGTCTATTAAACTTTTTTCCTGCATAAATTGCCCAGTCTTGGGTATGTCTTTATCAGCAGTGTGAAAACGGACTAATACAGTAAATTGATACTAGTAGAGTGGGGCACTGCTGAAAAGATACATGAATGTGGAAGTGACTTTGGAACTGGGTAACAGGCAGAGGTTGAAACAGTTTGGAGGGGTCAGAAGATGACAGGAAAATGTGGGAAAGTTTGGAATTTCCTAGAGACTTGTTGAATGGCTTTGACAAAAATGCTGAAAGTGATATGAACAGTAAGGTCCAGGCTGAGGTGGTCTCAGATGGAGATGAGGAACTTGTTGGGAATTGGAAGAAAGGTGACTCTTGTTATGTTTTAGCAGACTGGCAGCATTTTGCCCCTGCCCTAGAGATCTGTGGAACTCTGAACTTGAGAGATGATTGAGGGTATCTCGTGGAAGAAATTTCTAAGCAGCAACACATTCAAGGGTGACTTGGGTGCTCTTAAAGGCATTTCATTTTATAAGGCAAGGAGAGTATAAAAGTTCAAAAAATTTGCAGCCTGACAATGTGATAGAAAAGAAAACCCCATTTTCTGAGGAAGAATTCAAGCCAGCTACAGAAATTTGCATAAGTAAAGAGAAGCCTAATGTCAATCCCCAAGACAATGGGGAAAATATCTCCAGGGCACGTCAGAGGTCTTCACGGCAGCCCCTCCCATTATAGGCCCAGAGGCCTAGAAGGAAAAAGTGGTTTCGTGGGCCAGGCCCAGGCTCCCTGTGCTATGTGCAGCCTAGGGATTTGGTACCCTGCATCCCAGCTGCTCCAGCCATGGCTGAAAGGGGCCAACACAGAGCTTGAGCCATAGCTTGAGAGGGTGCAAGCCCCAAGCCTTGGCAGCTTCCACATGGTGCTGAGCCTGCTGGTGCACAGAAGTCAAGAATTGGGGTTTGGGAGCCTCCGCCCAGATTTCAGTGGATGTATGGAAATGCCTGGATGCCCAGGCAGAAGTTTGCAGCAGGGGTGGAGCCCTCATGGAGAACCTCTACTAGGGCAGTGTGGAAGGGAAATGTGGGGTCAAAGCCCCCACACAAAGTCCCTACTGGGGTACCACCTAGTGGAGCTATGAGAAGAGGGCCACCATCCTCCTGACTCCAGAAGGGTAGATCCACTGACACCTTGCACCGTGTGCCTGGAAAAGGTGCCAGCAGACACTCAATGCCAGCCTGTGAAAGCAGCCAAGAGGAAGGCTGTATCCTGCAAAGCCACAGGGGCAGAGCTGCCCAAGACCATGGAACCCACCTTTTTTTTTTTTTTTTGAGACGGAGTCTCGCTCTGTTGCCCAGGCTGGAGCGCAGTGGTGCGATCTCGGCTCACTGTAAGCTCTGCCTCTTGGAATCCCACCTCTTAACAACAGCATGACATGCATGTGAGACATGGAGTCAAAGGAAATCATCTTGGAACTTTTAAGATTTGACTGTCCTGCTGGATTTCGGATTTGCATGGGGCCTGTAGCCCCTCTGTTTTGGCCAACTTCTCCCATTTGGAATGGTTGTATTTACCCAATGCCTTGTACCCCCATTGTATCTAGGAAGTAACTAAATTGGTTTTGATTTTATAGGCTCATAGGCAGAAGGGACTTGTCTCAGATGGGACATTGGACTCTGGACTTGAGTTAATGGTGAAATGAGTTAAAACTTTGGGGGACAGTTAGGAATGCATGATTGGTTTAGAAATGTGAGGACATAAGATTTGGGAGGGGCCAGGGCAGAATGATATGGTTTGGCTGTGTCCCCACCCAAATTTCACCTTGAATTGTAACTCCCACAATTCCCACGTTGTAGGAGGAAGCTGGTGGGAGGTGATTGAATTATGGGGGTGGGTCTTTCCTGCGCTGTTCTTGTGGTAGTGAATGAGTCTCGTGAGATCTGATGGTTTTAAAAATGGGAGTTTCCCTGCACAAGCTCTCTCTTTGGTTGCTGCCATCCATGCAAGATGTGATTTGCTCCTGCTTGCCTTCTGCCATGATTGTGAGGCTTCCCCAGCCATGTGGAACCATACGTCTAGTAAACCTCTTTCTTTTGTAAATTGCCCAGTCTTGGGTATATCTTTATCAGAAGCATGAAAACGGACTAATACAGAGGAGAAAAAAAAGACTCTGCCTTATGCATCTCTTCCTATGGCTGGTTCTAATTTGTATAATGTTACTACAATGGATGTGACTTTAATCTATTTCAGTGGTTCTGTGAGTCTTTCCAGTGAATTATTGAACCAGAGGGTAGTTTTTGGAAACTCCCAAAGTTGTAGTTGGTGTCTGAAGTCTTTATTTTTGTTCTTCCAACTTTTGCTTTAGTTCAGGGGTATATGTGCAGGTTTGTTATACGGGTAAACTGAGTGTCACTGGGGTTTGGTGTATAAATAATTTCACAACCCAAGTAGCAGGCATAGTACCCGTTAAGTAGTTTTTCAATCCTCACCCTTCCCTGACCCTCCACCCTCAAGTAAGACCCCATGTCTACTGTTTCCCTCTTTGTGTCCATATGCACTGAATGTGTAGCTCCCACTTGTAAGTGAGACTATGCAATATATGGTTTTCTTTTCCTGCATTAATTCACTTGGGATAATGGCCTCCAGCTACATCCATGTTGCTACAAAGAACATGACTGCATTCTTTTCATGGCTGCATAGTATTCTGTGGTATATAAGTACGACAGTTTCTTTATCCACTGCACTGAGGATGGGCATCTAGGTTGATTCCATGACTTTGTTATTGTGAATAGTGCTGCCATGAACATACAAGAGCATGTTATCTTTGGTAGAAAAATTTATATTCCTCTGGGTATATACCCAGTAATGGGATTGCTGGGTCAATTGGTAGTTCTTTTTTAAATTCTTTGAGAAAACTCCAAACTGCTTTCCACAGTGGCTGAACTATTTTACATTCCCACCAACAGTGTATAAGCATTCCCTTTTCTCCACGACCTCACCATCATCTATTTTTTTGTGACTTTTTAATAACAGCCATTCTGAGTGGTGTGAGATGGTATTTCACTGTGGTTTTGATTTGTATTTCTCGGTTGATTAGTGATGTTGAGCATTGTTTCATATGCTTGTTGGCTGCACATATGTCTTCTTTTGAGAAGTGTGTGTTCATGTCCTTTGCCCACTTTTTAATGGTGTTTGGTTTTTGCTTGTTGATACAATTTCCTTATAGGTTCTGGATATTAGACCTTTGTCAGATGAATAATTTGTGAATATTTTCTCCCATTCTGTAGGATGTCTGTTGACTCTGTTGATAGTTTATTTTGCTGTACAGAAGATCTTTAACGAGGTCTCACTTGTCTATTTTTGTTTTTGTTGCAATTATTTTTGGAGTCTTCCTCATGAGATCTTGGCCGAGGCCAATCTCTAGAATTCTATTTCCTTGGTTGTCTTCTAGGGTTTCTATAGTGTCAGTCTTTACATTTAAGTCTTTCATTTCATCTTGAGTTAATTTTTGTGTGTGGTAAAAGAACAGGGTCTAATTTCAATCTTCTGCATATGGCCAGCCAGTTATCCCAGCAACATTATTAAATAGGAAATCATTTCCCCACTGCTTGTTATTGTCAACTTTGTCGAAGATCAGATGGTTGTAGGTGTGCAGCTTTATTTCTAGGTTCTCTAATCTGTTGCATTGGTCTATGCATCTGTTTTTGGACAAGAACATGCTGTTTTGTGTCAGAAGCATTTAGGCAAACTTAAGGACTGTGCCTATAAAGTTAGTTTGGCTAACTCTGAGTAACCATATGATCAAAAATTAATAAACTGATATTTTCTATGCCATCTAATATGGCCATTTCATAAACCTTGTAAAGATTTTTTAAATAAAATGGTAGCATTTGTTATTTAAGTTGCTTAGATGAGACACTAAAGTGTTTATGAGAAAATTTAATTGGAAAAGAAAACATACCTGGTATATATTGAAATCTGCAAGTCTAACCACAACAGAACTAGACATTAGCTTAGGTTTTGATTGTTGAGATAATACTGAAGGTGTTCTGCATGTCCCTTTCAGAGGGTAATCCTTCTCTGTTGGAAACAAAAACACCTTTCAATTTGGTGCAAAATTATTTTTAAAAGTCACTCTTTTATTATTAAGGCAGGTACTAGAAATATATGTGAATACTAACTTCTCAAACAGGATAATATTTGTGGACATACTTTATAAATTATAAAGTAATACAGGATGTAAGTTATTGTGATGATTATTCTTTTAAGAAGAATCACACATGTCACATTTAAGTTAGTCTCCTACAAAAACTCTGGAATGGGATTCTTGTTAAAAATGACGTATTTACATAGAAGTAGAAAGGGAAGGGTATGGGGGAGGGGAGGGGGGGCAGACAACAGGTGATTAGTGAATACAAAGGTACAGCTAGATAGGATAAGTAAATTCTAGCATTTATAGGGTGACTATAATTAATAATTTATTTTTTCAAATAGCTAGTAAGAGCAGATTTTGAATGTTTCCAACATAAAAAAATAACAAATGTCTGAGGTGAAGAATATGCTAATTACTCTGCTTTTAGAGTTATACGTTTGTATACATGTATCAAAATATCACATTTCAATCCTTACTGGGCCAGCAAAAAAAAAAAAAGTAGTAGTATCACACTGTACCTCATAAATATTATGTGTTGACTAAAAAAAAAAAAGAGAAATCTTCTAGAAAAATTCTACCTAGGTGTGACTATTATTGGTTCTATTAATTTTAAAAGTTCTTTGGTCCACAAGCCTATGTTGGTCTGAGCAAAGGATGCAGGGGTTTTAGACATTAATTAAAAACACTTGGCTTAGGCCGGGCGTGGTGGCTCATGCCTGTAATCCCAGCACTTTGGGAGGCTGAGGCGGGTGGATCACTTGAGGTCAGGAGTTTGAGACCACCCTGGCCAACACAGTGAAACCCTGGCTCTACTGAAAATCCAAAAATTAGCTGGGTATGGTGGCACGTGCCTGTAATCCCAGATATTCAGGAGGCTGAGGCAGGAGAATCACTTGAACCCAGGAAGCAGAGGTTGCAGTGAGCCAAGATCACACCACTGCACTTCAGCCTGGAAGACAGAGTGAGACCCTGTCTCAAAGAAGAAAAAAAAAAAAAAACAACTTGGCTAGGCACGGTAGCTGACACTTGTAATCCCAGCACTTTGCGGAGGGCCAAGGTGGGAGGATCGCTTGAGGCCAGGAGTTTGAGACTACCCTAGACAACATAGCAAGACCCCCATTTCTACATTAAAAAGAAAAACAAAAAAAATACTCATTTACAGGAAATATTAACACACACACACACACACACACACACACACACAGTGCAAACACCCTTAATATTAGGGGAATGCCATAATGTTATTATAGGTAAAATACCTGTTTGTGTGTGCTGGGGAGAGGCATGTGTTGGGGATTTAGGAGGTGAACCTACATTATGATCCTTCACAGCCTGTTTAAGCATTTCAACGTTGCACTCAAATTCATGCAATAACTCGTTGGCCCATCCATTTTTTGTCTTGGTTGCATCACTAAAATACATCCAATGATTACAACTATCTCCTGTAAAATGAATAACAGGTATTTCATTGAAAAATGTACAACTTTCATTTATTATATTATAGTAATGCTTCCAATGAGATTTAGTCATTTATTCAAGAAAGACTTTGGTATCTGAAAAATTTATAGCCTTCACTTACATGTTATTCCGAAATATGAGTAAAACATTTGAAACAGAGGGAAAGAATGTCAAAAGCCAATCATCTGGAGGAGTTTCTATCTAGTACCCATTCTTAGTAGAAAATCACTAAGATTCGATTTAAAGCCATATGACTTGTCACCCTTCACTGGATGCTCAATTACCTGGTAAACCTGCATTAAACTGAATTCCAGAAAATATTATCAAATAAATAAAATCCTTTCATCAAAGATTTGTTATAAAGTTAACTAACAAAAACCTAAACCACAAAAATGATAAGATGATGATGATTAAAACATTTAAGAAACCAATAAAACTTCTCAAGATGTACTCAGCCATAGTTAGTTTTCAGAAGAAAAATATAAAATCAGAATTATTAGGTTTCTCTGTAGCAACTAAGAAAAATGCACATAAAAGGGTTAAGACAATAAAATCAGGCCAGGCGCAGTGGCTCACATCTGTAATCCCAGCACTTTGGGAGGCTGCGGCAGGAGGTCGAGGCTGTAGTGAGCAGTGATCACACCACTGTACTTGTGAGGACTTGGACTAAAAAAAAAAGAAAATCTACTCTATGAATGTTTCACACCTCTTCAAAAATAAACATCTAGTTAAAAATTTTATGCATTTGTAAGTTAATTTATGAGTTAGGAGGATAGTATATAAGACAAAATCCTTCAAAAGAGAATTATTATATTGAATGTTGGCAATGAAAATTTAAAATGAAAAAAATCGTACAACTTTTAAATTTAAGCAGGTACCAACGCAGAAATGACAAACATTGGTAAAAAATGTGTAAACAAAAATGTGTGAACAGAAAAACTTTACCATTTTTTAAATGTCCTGGAAAACTCTACGATCTCTAGTTTGGTTTTTCTCACTTGTGTGAATGCTAAATACTAACAAAAGGCAAAAATGGTATAAGGTCAAATTAATTTGGTCACAACAATCATACTTTTTTTTCTTTTCATTATTTGGGAGAAAGAATCTACCAATACTAGAGTTAAGAGCCTATGAAATCTGGAATCATATAATTTAGCTAAACGTACTCTTATTCTTAGCTTCATACTCTTTTCATTCTTAGCTTCATACTCTTTTCTAATTTTTAAACATATAAATCATTTAAAAATTTAAAACATTAATACTTGTTTTGTCACAACTAACAAAATAGCACAAACACATGTCCTCTGTACCCTGATTTTTTTTTTAAGTTTTCAATTGGTTATTTGGAAAACTGTCAATTTCTAAAAATTATGATTTCTAAAAATCTACATAAATCTCAATATACACTGTATGACTACATTTCATGGCAATTCTACTTTCTTAGTAAAATACTGCCAGGAGAAAAATACCAATCTCTTCATCTCATTTCCTGTTAACAAATAAAAGCAAAATAAAACTAAACTAAATAAATTAGCTATATAATTTGAAAACAATATTTATATCTTTTAAAGAAGCTGTTATACACACCTGCTTTATGATAAGGATAATAATCTATAGTTAGCTGTGTAAAAGAGAGTTGCATTGCCCCTCCAGTAATACGTCTGTTTGACTCTGGGGGAAAAAAAAGGGAAAAAAAAATGTTAAGCCAATTATCAGAAAGATTTAATTTACCACAAAAAAATTTTAGCATACTTGGAGTCCAAGTAGTAATAACTGTCTCTCTTTTATGACAGCATATTAAGGATTTTAGGAAATATAATTCAATCCAATGAGTATTTACTGAGCCCCCCTCATTTGTAAGGCACCAGGATAAAAGGTAAGAATGTAAGAATAGCAGAATCCCTGCCCTGGTAGAGTTCACAGATGATACTAGCAGAACTTTTATATTGACAAGGCCTCCCCATATGTCAGGCATTATTTTAAATACTTTAGGTTAAACTTACTCATTTGGTTTTCATAACAACCGCATTTGATAGGTACAATCATTATTATCCCCAACTTCAAGATAAGGAAACTGAGGCACAAAGAGGCCAAGGACATACAGCTAGTTAAGTGCAAAGCTTGGATTTGAACCCAGGAAATCTTAAACACTACACCATATCATCCTACCTCTTACTGAAAAGGAAATTAAGGCTGGGCGCGGTGGCTCACGCCTGTAATCCCAGCACTTTGGGAGGCCGAGGCGGGTGGATCACGAGGTCAGGAGTTCGAGACCAGCCTGGCCAACATAGTGAAACCCCGTCTCTACTAAAAATACAAAGATTAGCCAGGCATGGTGGCACACCCCTGTAGTCCCAGCTACTTGGGAGGCTGAGGCAGGAGAATCGCCTGAACCCGGGGCAGAGGTTGCAGTGAGCCGAGATCGAGCCACTGCACTCCAGCCTGGGCAACAGAGTGAGACTCCGTTTCCAAAAAAAAAAAAGGAAGGGAAATTATTAAGTCTGTTAGGTTAGGTAAGTTGTCCAAAGTCACACAGCTATAGTAAGATCAAAAGTAGATTACAAATTGGTATAACGTGAACATAAAAATCAAATTTTAAAACAAAATGGGAAATCAATCAGAAGAAAGAAAAATACAAACTGAGACACAGCTATGTATACACCCCCTATATTAATTTGTAAAATCCAATTTATCTCAACTAGTAGAATTTTCAGCACAGGTCTACAATCCCTTACGTAAAACCTTTGGAAAGCCAAAGGTTTCAGAATTCAGAAATGTTTAGATTTCACGACAGTAATATGATATGGTATATACAGGATATACCATGCAACACTCTCAGCAGGTTCTGAGGCAGCACTAATAAAAATAGCAATTCTGCAGCAAAATATAAATATTTATAAGAAGCAGGCAAAGAATAAAAAAAATGTATTGGTGTAAGTCAGGTTTTGCCACCAAATGAGTTTTTCACAAACTTGTAATATTTCAGAGCCTTTTGGATTTCAGAATAGTGATTACAGACCTGTACCATTAAGGAGATATTTTGGTGGAAAGGTTTTCTTCCTAAATGATATCATTCAATTTATTCTATGAGGGAATAGTGAGGAATGTAAGGCCTTAGAAAACCATTCTCATTCTTACTACTTAATCTTGACCACCTCATTTTCGTAGTTTGGTTTGTTCTAACTTTTTTGGATTTTCCTTTCAAATCTCTAAAGTAAAAGATGCCAACTATAAGTCAAATGACACAATGGTAGTCAGAACAAAAGATAACAAATCCCTCCACAAACCCCAAATCTTCCTCATCTTTGCCCCTCCAACCTTTTAGGCTGGAACCTTTTAAGATGCCTTGTCTAATGAAGGCAGGGTAACTTCTACTGCTAAGTATCCAGGGTCTCAATATTCACTTTCTCAGCTTCAAAACACTGGGAAAATGGCAAAAATTTTCATAGATATAGATCCTGATTCAGATCTGAGGCGCAGAGATCAGATAACTCTATTGTTTAAAGGTCTTCAGCCTGATTCTAATGCTCACCAAATTTTGAGAATTATAGTCCTTAAGGTAGGCCTACCTGCTGAACTCACTCCCAACACTTCTGGGCCAGGGATACTCTCCAGCAGAGAAACAAAAATGCCCAGCACCTAGATTACAGAACTATGTGTACTAAATAAGGAAAAATAACAGGGACAAAAACTAAAAGAAAATTCCTAACTGGAATTTTGCTTTCTAATCATATTTTCGAAGGATGGGAAGAGAGGTGGCCATAAAATATGTTAAACAGTCGCACAGCTGTGCTTCTATTCAAAATAGGTAGAAAACTGCAATGCTGAAAACACATCTACAAATAATTATGAATTAAGTATGGACTAAAACTTAATTTGGAGACAATTTCAACATTATGAAAAAGTTAATTCAAAGGCAAGTCTAATACTTCATCATCCTCCTAGAGGATCATCTATTCAGTCTTTGATTTTTTAAAGCTAATTTTATTGTTAGCATTGATAGCTAACAAATAATTAAGCTTAAGTACTAACTGCTAAAGCAAAATAAAATTTCATACCAATATATGCTTCCAGTTGTGCCTTTCATCTATATATTCACATGAACACAATTATGACAAATTATCTTACAGGACATTCTACACAACAGATTTAATAAACAATCCAGTTTTGTAGTCAATTCTAGAAAAACCAAAATAGTTTGAAATAAGCATGTTATTTTACCTTTTTCTTTAGCATGAATGTCATCACATATGTGTAGATCTAGATGAGAAATCACTAAATGATGGGAGGTTTCCTTAACATCAAAATCACTGAATAGTTTCACAATTGCATCATTTACATCAGGAGCATTTGAAGTTTGTGTTGTCTTCACTTGCTGGGCAGATGCGACTACTGTAGAGCTCTAAAAAGATTCGAAACTGCCTTATCACTGCCAATTTAAATACTGGAAATTTCACACAAAAATCTAAATATTTTCAGTCGAAAGTCATGAAAAATAACCATAATACATCTTATTTTTCATCAATAATACATTTTCCCTAAAATATTTTCTGAATTGCCTAAGAATAAAACTAAAATTTAAAAACTGTAAAACTAGGCTCACACCTGTAATCACAACTCTTTGGGAGGCCGAGGCGGGCGAATCATCTGAGGTCAGGAGTTCAAGACCAGCCTCACTAACATGCTGAAACCCCATTTCTACTAAAAATATAAAAAATTAGCCGGGCGTGGTGCCGCATGCCTGTAATCCCAGCTACTTGGGAGGCTGAGGCAGGAGAATCACTTGAACCCGGGAGGCAGAGGCTGCAGTTAGCCGAGACTGTACCATTGCACACATGGGTGAAAAAGCAAGACTCCATGTCAAAAAAAAAAAAAAAAAAAACTGTAAAACTATACACAAATCAAATATGAACCCAATATATCTCACTAAATATCTCAAGTTATATTTAACATATTTATAGCCCTTGTTTTAGAAAATGTAGTTAACTCTTAAAGGCAGTTTATTTGAACATTATTAGTTATATATATTAAAAAGAAAACAAATGTGGGCCCTGTATACACTGTTATATATCTGACATGGTTTGGCTCTGTGTCCCCACCCAAATCTCATCTTGAATGGTAGTCCCACAATTCCCACGTGTTGTGGGAGAGACCTGGTGGGAGATAATTCAATCATGGGGGCGGCTTCCCCCATACTGTTCTGGTGGTAGTAAATAAGTCTCACGAGATCTGATGGTTTCTCAGGCGTTTCTGCTTTTGCAGCTTCCTCATTCTTTCTTTGACTGCTGCCATCCATGTAAAATGGGACTTGATCCTCCTTGCCTTTCACCATGATTATGAGGCTTCCCCAGCCACATGGAACTGTAAGTCCAATTAAACCTCTTTCTTTTGTAAATTGCCCTGTCTCGGGTATGTCTTTATCAGCAGTGTGAAAAGGGACTAATATGATATCCTATAGAAATAAAGTACATCTTTGTAGAAGCCCCTGTGATATTATTTAGTACTCTAAGTGCTCTGGTGCCTCTCCTAAAAGATGTGGTATGTCCTTTGAACTTGAATAACTAAAGAAGCCAGAAAGGAGACAGGATTTATAAATAGGTTGTGAGTTCAAATATTTTTCTCCCTAAAGAGAAATAGTATAGAACCCTGTTGATACATAAAAATATATACAACCTCTAATAGCCTAAAATGATTTTATATACATAACTATAATGTAAGATTATCTGACATATGAGCCACAAAACTGTAGATGAATTTTTATAATAATTATGATAAAGGAGACCAAATTTTCCACTTTAAAAATTAACAATGTTCAAATTTAGAACAAGTTATCAATGAAAGATAAAGAAAATCAAAGTATATGTATTTTGTATGTATATATTTATACATATTACATCTATGAAGAACTATGATCATACTGTAAAAGAACTGCAAAGTATACTTAGTAAATGAGAATCTCTTCATGAAAATGACTGCAGCCCACAGTAAGTAAAGAAACAGGTGAAATATAGCTGTAAAACGTTAAATATTATAGACTCCAGAAAACTTTCCCATTTTCAAAGCTATAACAAGACTGTATTTATGTCTATGATGGTGCTATTTAAAATACTCTCCAGTACTTCTTTATGTTTTCTCTCTTCTTTATCAAGATAAATACTGATAAAAATAAAAATATAAACATTAATCTACCTACAAACGTTTTTGTTAATACTATGGTAAAGTCAGGTTTTTGGATGCTATTTCTGGAAGAAAAAAAATGGGCCACTATAAGCTCTCTGCCTCATGAATAATCCGTTTTCTTTTTTTTTGAGGCAAAGTCTCACTCTGTTACCCAGGTTGGAGTGTAGTGGCATGATCTCGGCTCACTGCAACGTCCACCTGCCGGGTTCAAGTGATTTTCCTCCCAAGTAGCTGGGATTACAGGCATACACCATCACGCCTGGCTAATTTTTTTTTTTTTTTTTTTTTGAGACAGAGTCTCACTGTCACCCAGGCTGGAGTGTAATGGCATGATCTCGGCTCACCGCAACCTCTGCTTCCCAGTTCAAGCGATTCTCCTGCCTCAGCCTCTGGAGTAGCTGGGACTACAGCGCCCACCACCATGCCCGGCTAATTTTTGTATTTTTTTAGTAGAGTCGGGGTTTCACCACATTGGCCAGGCTGGTCTCGAACTCCTGACCTTGGGATCCGCCTGCCTTGGCCTCCCAAAGTACTGGGATTACAGGCGTGAGCCACAGTGCCCAGCCCCTTATTTATTTAATTTAATTTAATTTAATTTTTATTTTATCTTATTTTATTTTATTTTTTGAGATGGAGTCTCGCTCTGTCGCCCAGGCTGGAGTGCAGTGGCACAATCTCGGCTCACTGCAAGCTCTGCCTCCCGGGTTCATGCCATTCTCCTGCCTCAGCCTCCCGAGTAGCTGGGAGTAATACAGGCACCTGCCACCACGCCCGGCTAAATTTTTTGTATTTTTAGTAGAGACAGGGTTTCACCGTGTTAGCCAGGATGGTCTTCATCTCCTGATCTCAGGTGATCCACCTGCCTCGGCCTCCCAAAGTGCGGGGATTACAGGCGTGAGCCACTGCACCTGGCCAAATCTTTTTTTTTTTTTTTTTTTTTTTTGAGACGGAGTCTTGCTCTGTCGCCCAGGACAGAGTGCAGTGGTGCAATCTCAGCTCACTGCAACAACCTCCGCCTCCCAGGTTCAAGAGATTATCCTGCCTTGGCCTCCTGAGTGGCTGGGATTACAGGCACCCACCACCATGCCTGGCTAATTTTTGTATTTTTTGTACAGACAGGGTTTCACCATGTTGGCCAGGCTGGTCTTGAACTTCTGACCTCAAAAGATCGGCCCACCTCGGCCTCCCAAAGTACTGGGATTACATTGCACCTGGCCCCCATGAATAATGTTAACAACTCTTAATTTTCAAAATAGTCTTCTTTCTATTTTAGAGAAGAATAAAATGAAGCTAAGCAAATACTTATAATAGAAATAGTTATAATAGAAAACAACTGCCTAGTTGTAAAGTTGAGCAAAGAAACACTGTTAACTAATTCACTTTCTGACATGCTGTCTTGGGACCTGAAACAATCAGATTAGGACATTCTGTGTGATATCTGAAGTAGTGACATGATAACTACTACCCAAGAAAGCAATTCTGTGGTAATGGTTAAGTATATCCACTATAAAATATGATGGAGCAACAAAACGTAATAGCTACAAAGACTAAAGACATGGAAGAAACTTGCATATGCCCACTAACTACAACTAGGAAAAAGTACATATGCTGGGGCAAAAACCTGTAAGAAAATACCTCAAAATACTAACTACAACTAAGAAAAAGTACATAGGCTGGGGCAAAAACCTGTAAGAAAATACCTCAAAATGGTAGCACAGGTTTTATTAGCACAGTGAGATTACAAACTTTTGTCCTTGTTACTAGTTTCCTAATAGATATGTATCTAGTTTTCTAATCCATATTCCATTTTACATAAACATATCCACATATTGTAAGAGCTATATAGTAATATCAACCTTCAATCTATCAGTTTTTTTTTTTGGTTTTTTTTTTTTTTTTGAGACAGAGTCTCACTCTGTCACCCAGGCTGGAGTGCAGTGGCGCGATCTCGACTCACTGCAAGCTCTGCCTCCGGGTTCACGCCATTCTGCCTCAGCCTCCTGAGTAGCTGGGACTACAGGTGCCTGCCACCACGCCCAGCTAATTTTTTTGTATTTTTAGCAGAGACGGGGTTTCACCGTGTTAGCCAGGGTGGTCTCAATCTCCTGACCTCGTGATCCACCTGCCTCGGCCTCCCAGAGTGCTGGGATTACAGGCATGAGCCACCGCGTCCAGCCCAATCTATTAGTCTTTAACTACAACTGCCATCTCTGTTAATCACAACCTAAGCTACCAAAATCTTCCTTGCAAGCCTTAACAGAATAGTATTTATGTCTATGATGGTAATATTGTAAAATACTCTCCTGTACTTCTTTCCTTATACTTTTTCTGCTTCAAAATGACTTTTCTTACCCTCATCTCCCTTAAATCTACTTCCTTCTGCCTTCCCTTATTGGCTAATGGTACTACCAACTGTCATTCTAAAGTCCTGAACTTTTCTCTCTTCCTTATCCTCAACTTACTTAAAAACTTCCACTGGATCCCAAACGCCCACAGGAAAATGTCCAAATTCTTCAATACATTATACAACATGTTTCATATACAGTCACTGCAAACTTTTGTTTCAACTCAGGCTACCAGTCCAGGAAAACCATTCTATGTTAGAGCCCAGTGGTCTGTTTGCCAAACGTTTAATATCAGGTCCCCCAGAGAATTCTGCAGATGCCTCATGGATGAATAATTTATTGGTAGAATAATACAGAGTTTACCTTCAATTCTATATCTCTTTGTTTTTATGACTACAGGCTCAAGAAGACCTTGTTCACATAAATAGACAGATTGGAAGGAAAGCAGTTTTGTTTTAGCCATGTGACTCGATTCTTTCAATGCCTTCGAGTTACCTGCCAGGATTCACAAAGTGATCTACTATAAAAAATTACTTTAATAATCTCTAATAGCTGACAATTATTTGATCTTTCTTCACATGTGTTGAAAACAACTAAAAATCATCTGGCTTGCAATTTCCAACATGAATAGCAATATTTCAAATTGCCACTCTATCTTGTTTCCCAGAGGGGTTTTTACCCGCTTCCTGTTCAAATCCATCCTAGTAAGACTGAGGATGAGTAATAATGTCTTTCATTTATAAAGTAGGATTAGAGTCATTATGGAAAGGGAAAACCAGTCTGACATCTTAATGCAACCATATTCTCTGGCAGATCAAGTTTAAGAAAGAATACACATCAAGGTGGAATGTGTGGAACTCAATTTCTTTAAAATATAAAACTTGGAAAATTGTAATATATCCTGAGACATGTGAACCTCACTCCTAAAAACGCTACTCTAGTAACACCAAATTTCTTATCTTTACCAGAAAATATCATGATCTTTAAAAATACTATATTTCTGCAGATTCTATTGTCTCTTCTGAAATGCCTTTTCCCTATGTCTGCCTGTGAACTGCTACTCATTTCTAAGACTTAATTTTATTAACCTCTTTGTGAAACCTTTCCACACCCTGCAAGCAATTAATTAAAACCTCTCTGTGTTTCTGTAGTCCCCACACAGAACCCTTTCCCTTACTTCTTCATGCTAGCATTTATGTTGAACTACAATGATTTGGGGATTTGTTTGTTTTTCTTTTTCCTGGAAACAGATCTCACTCTGTTACGCAGGCGGAAGTGTAGGGGTGCAATGGCTTGACCTCCTGGGTTCAAACAATCTTCATGCCTCAGTCTCCCAAGTAGCTAAGGACTGCAGGTATATGCCACCACCACCACACTTGGGTGATTTTTAAATTTTTTGTAGAGATGGGACTCAATATATTGCCCAGGCTGGTCTTGAATTACTGGCCTCAAGTAAACCTCCTGCCTCAGCCTCCCAAAGTACTGGGATTATAGACACGAGTCCCTGTCCCCCACTTACAAAGATTTGTTTCATATTTGACTAACCATTATTCTCTAAGGTTCTTCAGGCCAGGGTCAGATGATATTCATTTTTACATCAGTGTCTACCCCTACCCCTGCACCTTAGGACATAGTAGGCAGGCAATAGATAATGCCAATGTGATATTCATTGAAAGCCTAGGCCGGGTGTGGTGGCTTACACCTGTAATCCCAGCACTTTGGGAGGCTGAGGCGGGCAGATCACTTAAGGCCAGGAGTTCGGGACCAGCATGGCCAACAGAGCGAAACTCCATCTCTAACAAAATTACAAAACAAATTAGCTGGGCGAAGTGGCACTTGCCTGTAGTCCCAGCTACGCAGGGGGCTGAGGCACGAAAATCGCTTGAACCTGGGAGGTGGAGGTTGCAGTGAGCTGAGATTGTGCCAGTGAACTCCAGGGTGGGCTAAAGAGAGACTCTGTCTCAAAAAATAAAGAAAGCCTAAATGTATGCCATTCTCATGTACAAAGCTGGATCACCAACAAGCTATATATCTGAGATGCATAACACTGTTTCCAAGGAAATAGCTTCATAGGTGTATAATTTTATAATATCTAGTTAAATTTTTACTAGAGGTAGATATAAAAATTCATTTATACTTTGCATAAAATTATTAAAAATATTATCCATTATAACTATCACTGTCTCTTCTATAAAGACCTTGATGTACTGGTACTCAGAACTTACTACTGGGAAAGAACCAGAAAAACTTTTCCTCTCCATACCAACTAATAATGCTCTATACAAACTAATAATCACTTTTAAGAAAGTGATAAATAGCTCATTATGCTTGTCCCTGTTCTAGCCCCAGCCATCAGACAACTCCAACAGAAGCTTTGTGTTCAATTTCAGCAATTCCTTATGGCTTTGATTCTCTGCACAATTAACTCTCACATGTCCTCTCTTGCCTATAATTACCCAAGTTTTTTCCTCATTTGCTTTTACTTTAGTAGTTTTAAAACTGTACTCTTTTAACTTCCTAAACAGAGGTATTAAAACATCAAATACTTTTATGTCATCATTAACTTTAGTGCCTAATACAGAGCTCTAAACAAAATAAACACTAACAGATACAAATACATTTAATATGTTTTCATATAGCTACTACTTATATAAAATTACATAGAAGATGTCTAGATAAAGAAGATTCTTGTACTCAAAACCTCACAATCTGTTTCTTAAAGAAAATACCAACAATTCCTTCTAATTTTTAAACTATTTTCATGTAAAGTAAGTATTTTTCCTGTTAATTTTATAGCTTACCTGTGTAGGTTCAGGAGCCATACTCTTCCTTTGTTCTGTTGATTTTTCTATTGCTTCACTAAGAGATTTTGCATATTGTACCATAGCTTTCAACTGGGAATCAGTTAAAACCCATAATAAGTCATCCAATATTAGAACTAACTTTGTTGCTATGACATTGCAGTCCTTTAACTGTAGGAAAAAAAAAAGTTTTATAAAATTAAGCCAAGATATAAACCTTAGAATACGTTTGTATTAAAAAATGTTTTCAAAACCTTTTTGAATAGAATTAAATACGGATTCTTCCTTCATACAAGAAGTATTTACTGGCCGGGCACAGTGGCTCATGCCTGCAATCCCAGCACTCTGGGAGGCCAAGGCAGGTGGATCACCTGAGGTCAGGAGGTCAAGGCAGGTGGATCACCCGAGGTCAGGAAGTCAAGACCAGCCTGGCCAACATGGTGGAAACCCTGTCGCTACTACAAATACAAAAATTAGCCAGGTATGGTGGCGGACACCTGTGTAATCCCAGCTACTTGGGAGGTGGAGGCAGGAGAATTGCTTGAGCCCAGGAGGCAGACGTTGCAGTGAGCGGAGATAGCGCCACTGCACTCCAGCCTCGGCGACAGAGAGAAACTCTGTCTCAAAAAAAAAAAAAAAAAAAGTAGTAGTATTTACCGAGTTCCTATAATATGAGAGGAGTATCTCCTAGATACTAGAGATGCAGTGGTAACAAAAGACAGACAAATCCTTGTACCTTACAAGTTATATAGCACTTATATAACTTAATTTTGCATTTATAGCTGATAAATTATATAATTACTTGTATTAATTCAAAGATTCAATAGAAGAAATGAAATTATAAGACAGTAAATGTTCAACAAATATTTGGCAACTGAGAAATATATTCAATTTACCAAAAATAAAAATGTTTAGGCCAGGCATCGGGGCTCACACCTATAATACCAACACTTTGGGAGGCCAAGACAGAAGGACTGCTTGAAGCCAGGAGTTCATGACCAGCCTGGACAACAGAGCAAGACCCTGTCTCTACAAAAAAAATAAAAATAAGCTAGGCATGGCGGTGCATGCCTATAGTCTCAGCTACTTGGGAGGCTAAGGCAGGAGGATCCCTTGAGCCCAGGAGTTCGAGGCTGCAGTGAGCTAGGATTGTGCCACTGTACTCCAGCCTGGGCAACAGAGCAAGACCCCATCTCCAAAAATAAAAATAAAAGTAAGGCAGAGGCAGGAGGATCACAAGTCCAGGAGCTCAAGACCAGTCTGGGCAATATAATAAGACCTCATCTCTACAAGTAACTTAAAAAATTATTCAGGCATAGTGGTGTGTGCCTGTTGTCCCAGCTACTTGAGAAGCTGAAGTGGGACAATCACTTAAGCCTGGGAGGTCAAGGTTTCAGTGAGCCTGGATCATGCCACTGCAATCAAGCCTGGGCAATATAGTGAGATCTCATCTCAAAAAAAACCAAAATAAGATAAAAATACAAACAACAACAAAAAACCTTTGAAAAATCTATTAAACCTAAGACTGAAGAACATTATACCAGTTTTCTATAAATATTATCTGAGTAACTATACCTCCTTTTATTTTGTATTATTTTAATATGCCACTGGTAATATGCCAATATTTCACCTAAGACATTGTTTAAAATTTCCTATAATTAACTAATAGTTAACACACAAATCAAAAAGTCAAATCCAAGAGTTAACATATGAATCAAAAATGTAATCTTGTTGACTCACCCTTCTTTTAAGTGTGACTCTGATTTTTGATTGGTTGGTTATTAATCGAACAGGAGCACTCATAATTTCAAGATGTGAACTTTGGGTGGCATCTGCCTCTATTCTTATCATCTGCCAATTTATTTCTTTAAAAGTCAAAACCTAAGGAGAACACAGAGATTAACTTCACTTACTCATGCAAAACAGAATGAGAAAAATGTAGATTTTTGAAAACAAAGCAAATGTATATTCTCGGTTAATTTTCACATGACATTTTAGATATATTCACCATGTTTTTATTTTTGTAAATTGTATTATTCCATCAAATTCAATTACACATCTTCATATTCATATTCATCATATGTAAAGCTGTTAATACTTTTATTCTAAATTCAGTTAATGTAAAGCTCAAATGCATTAAATCACGTTACCGAGAAACAAACAACATATTTTAGTTTGGGGAATTTGAAAATTCAATTCTGAGTAGCTGAGAAGTTAAAACAGGGCTTTAAAGGGAAAGATTTACTAGAGTAAAAGCATTAAAATGTGCACATTTTATAACTGAATGATTAAGAGTAATACAGAGACCTGGGTGCAATGGTTCAGGCCTGTAATCCCAGCACTATGGGAGGACAAGGCAGGTGGACAGCTTGAGCCCAGGAGTATGAGACCAGCCTGGGCAACATGGCAAAACCCTGTCTCTACCAAAAATACAAAAATTAGGCAGGCGCAGTAGTACATGCCGTTAGTCCCAGCTACTCAAGATGCTGAGGTGGGAGGATCACCTGAGCCCAGGGAGGTCAAGGCTGCGGTGAGCCGTGATTGCGCCACTGCATTCCAGCCTGAGCAACAGAGTAAGACCCTGTCTCCCCTGCACCCTCCCCCAAAAAAAGTAATACAGAGAAAAGCAAAGTTAAAAGGCAACCATGAGATGTGATTTGTTTAATCGTCCTCTTTTACTTGTCACTAAATGAAACATTTAAAAAAGAAAGAAAAAAAAGTTACCTCTCCTCTCTGTGGATCCTGAATACGAGTAAATCTCAAATCTCCATGTTCCCAGTGTGCATTTACACTATAGATCCGAAGATGAGAAAGTTCAAATGATGCATTGAAGGCTTTTGCTCCAATTCTGATGACTATAGAATTTACAGAAACAGAAATTCCCTCAACTACTTTTTCAGCAAAGCCGTATTCACTGGAAAAACAAAGCAAAATAAAATACACTAATGACAAAACTAATTTTTACAAGTTCTATTAGTATTTGAACATTTCTGGTCAGGGATGGTGGCTCATACCTGTAATCCCAGCACTTTGGGAGGCTGAGGCAGGCAGATCACTTGAGGCCAGGAGTTCAAGACCAGCCTGGCCAACACAGTGAAACCCCATCTCTACTAAAAAAAAAAAAAAACACAGAAAATTAGCCAGGCACAGTGGCACGTGTCTGTAATTTCAGCTACTTGGGAGGCCGAGGCACGAGAATCACCTGAACCCAGGAGGTGGAGGTTGCAGCGAGCTGAGATCGCAACATTGCACTCCAGCCTGGGTGACAGAGCAAGATTCTGTCTAAAAATATACATAGATAGATAGACAGATAGACAGACAGATTTGCACATCACCATATTATTATTTTTTTTTTTTTTTTTTTCTGAGACAGAGTCTCAACTCTGTCGCCCAGGCTGGAGTGCAGTGGCATGATCTCAGCTCACTGTAACCTCTACCTCCCCGGTTCCAGCAATTCTTGTGCCTCAGCCTCCGGGGTAGCTGGGATTACAGGCATGCACCACCATACCTGGCTAATTTTTTGTATTTTTAGTAGAGATTGGGTTTCACCATATTGGCCAGGCTGGTCTCAAACTCCTGTCCTCAGATGATCTGCCCACCTTGGCCTCCCAAAGTGATGGGATTACAGGCGTGAGTCACCAGGCCCAGTTTATTCATTTTTATATTGAAAAATAAATGTTTTTTATTAAAACAATAATCTAAGCTGGGCCTGGTGGCTCACGCCTGTAATCTCAGCACTTTGGGAGGCCAAGGCAGGAGGATCTCTTGAACCTGGAGTTTGAAACTAGCCTGAGCAATATAGCAAGATCCCTGTCTCCACAAAATATTTTAAAAGGCCACACATGGTAGCTCATGCCTGTAATCCCAGCACTTTGGGAGGCCACTTGAACCTAGGAGTTCAAGACCAGCCTGGACAACACAGACAGACCTTATATCTGTACGAAATTTTACAAATTAGCTGAGCAATGTAACACTCGCCTGTGGTCCCAGATACTCACAAGGCTGCAGTGGGAGGATCTCTTGAGCCCAGGAGGCAGAGGTTACAGTGAGCTGAGATGAAACCACTGCGCTCTAGCCTGGGCAACAGGGCGAGACCTTGTCTCAAAATTAATTAACTAATTGATTAATCAGTTGGACATGGTGGTGCCTGTCTGTGGTCCCAGCTACTTGGGAAGCTGAGGTGGGAGGATCACTTGAGGCCAGGAGGTTGAGGCTGCAGTGAGCTGTGATCATGCCACTGCAGTCTAGCCTGGGTGACAGAGAGAGATTACATTTCAAAAAAAAAAAACAAAAAAAAACAGGAAAACAAACCTCAAACACAACAATCTAGTCTAGTTACACATAAGTTATTAAAAAAATGCTATTCTCAGCCAGGCACAGTGATGGTGGCTCTCACCTGTAATCCTAGCACTGTGGGAGGCCAAGGCAGGTGGATCACTTTAGCCCAGGAGTTCGAGACCAGCCTGACCAACAAGGAGAAATCCCGTCTCTACTAAAAATACAAAAAAGTTAACTGGGCATGGTGGCATGTGCCTGTAGTCCCAGCTACTCGGGAGGCTGAGCTGAGAGGATCGCTTCGGTACGGGAGGTGGAGGTTGCAGTGAGCTGAGATGGCACCACTGCACTCCAGCCTGGGCAACAGAGTGAGACCTTGTCTCAAAAAAACAATAAAAAAATAAGTTTTTTTTAAAAAACGCTCTTCTCATTCTCTAAACCTTTTCTGGTTCTCAGGGCTGCACACTTTTTTTTTTAATACTCTTCCTAAAATGTAAAAGACTTTTTGGCTGGGCACAGTAGCTGACATGTATAATCCAAGCACTATGAGAGGCAAAGGGAGGAGGATTGCTTGAGCCCAGGAGTTAAAATCAGCCTAGGCAACACATGGAGACCACCATCTCTACAAAAAAATACAAAAAACTAGCCAGGTATGGTGACTCGCACCTGTAGTCCCAACTACTTGGGAGGCTGAGGTGGGAGGATCAATTGAGCCTGGGAGGTCAAGGCTGCAGTGAGCCAAGATCACGCCACTGCATTCCAGCCTGGGCAACAGAGTGAGAACCAGAAATACATATTCACATTCTATTTTTTTTTTTTTTACTCTGAACACCACTCAATGAATGTATTCATTTTATTGATATCCATTCCAGACCTACTGAATCAGAAATTCAAGAAAAGGAGCTTCAGAGACTTTGTAGATTTAATAAGCACTCTAAATGACTGTTACAATCAGGCAAGTCTGAAAAATGCTGAAATAGATTAACCATACTGCCGTATGTCAAAATATGAGGATGATTTAAATAGATTAAATCATCACATGATTAGAAAGCCAAAATTAGAAAGCTTACGATACTATAAAAACAAGAATTAGGAAGAACACTATCAACTATACTAAGCACACAAGGACAAAATGATTCATTTTAGTTCTTTCTGACTCTAGCCAACCTAAAGGCCAACAACTATTCTATGAAACCTGAAATCATAATCTAACCTGTAAAATCTGAAGTTGCGGGATGATGCTACATTACAAAGAAGTTAACAGGAAAGCTCTTTTCCCAGTCACTAATATCTGTAGTCCAAATATAAACTGCACATCTGACAAACGTGGCCTTTAGTCAACTCTTAGAAGTGGAATGAATCACCATTAGATTCCCATGGCATGCACTGTAGGTATTCTCATGGCATGCACTAACATAAAGGTGGCTCAACCTTTGTAAAAGAGGAGTAAGTGAGTGTGTGTCTGTGTACACACACGAATGCATTCACCCTCAAGAAAAGTTTTATCAATTGTTTTACATAACACCTAGAACACTACACATGTTCAGAGCTGCCATTTTACGCAACATGAGGAGGCATTAATCACATTAAAAATCTATGTGAACAACTGATGTGAATGCAAAAATAATGCAGAAATCCTGTTGTAGAAAAATCATGTATAGTTCTAGATTGAAATTTAACTGAGTGCAAAAAAGCAGACAATATATTTTTAAAAATTTAGTAACTTCTAAGTTTTCAAAAAGACTTTATGAAATGATCCCCATACTTCTGCTTTATTAGCATCTGATTTTCATCTATCAAAATACAACCTGTGGAAAGCAAAAACATTTTAAACTTAATGAATTTTAGAGTAACCCAAAAGGTCTGTAATGTAAGACATCAACTCTTTTTTTTTTTTTTTTTTTTTTTTTTTTTTTTTTTTTGAGACAGAGTCTCTCTCCATCACCCAGGCTGCAGTGCAGTGGCATGAGCTCAGCTCACTGCAGCCTTGACCTCCCGGGTTCAAGCAATTCTCCTGCCTGGGCCTCCTCAGTAGCTGCGAATACAGGCGTATACCACCGCACCCAGCTAATTTTTGCATTTTTGCTAGAGACAGGGTTTCACCATGTTGGTTAAGCTGGTTGCAAACTCCTGACCTCAGGTGATCCGCCCACCTCAGCCTCCCGAAGTGCTGGTATTACAGGCGTGGGCCACTACACCGAGCCCAACTTTTTTTTTTTTTTTTTTTTGAGACGGAGTCTCGCTCTGTCACCAAGGTTGGAGTGCAATGGCGCAATCTTGGCTCACTACAACCTCCGCCTCCCAAGTTCAAGCAATTCTCCTGCCTCACCCTCCCAAGTAACTGGGATTAAAAGTGCACGGCGCCATGCCCAGCTAAAGTTTTTTGCATCTTAGTAGAGACAGGGTTTCACCGTTTTGCCCAGGCTGGTCTCAAACACCTGAGCTCAGGGAATCCACCCGCCTCGGCCTCCCAAAGTGCTAGGATTACAGGCATGAGCCACCGTGCCCGGCCTCCCAACTTAACTCTTAAGAGTCATAAAAGTTCCACTGATGCACAGAAAATGATATGCAGAGAAACTGATCAGAGGCTATCTGATTTATATAATGACTAAATTCTTCTGCTTCCATTTCCTGCTGCTGCTCTGCCATTAGTTAATCACTATTATTTAATAATAGCAAGGAAAGCAAGATGAATAAAGGAAGTTAAAAGTCAAATCTGCAACTTTGCGATGTATATAACTAAAACTGTAAAATGTTTGATGGGAGAGCTGACTGAAATACAGGCCATTTGAGGTTAAGGCTTTTTTTTTTTTTTTTTTTTAGTGTCCAGTGACTGCCAATAATGGAGTTGACTATAGAAAAGAACTCCCTTTGGCAGTCATGCAGATTAATGGAAGTAGCTTACCTTTGTCCTGAAGCAGTTGCAATTGGTGATGGGCCATTAGGGCTTCTTGGTTCTTCACATGTACTCATTTCCATTATTACTTTATCCAGGGACTAATAAAAACATTAAAACATAAACAATTAGATTATTTATTCTATGTATATTATTAAAGTATTATTTAAGATTATTTTCTCTTTCATTTTTCTTTAGGAAGAAAGTAAAAAGTGAGCAGAGTCATTTAAGTGTCTCTCTACAGGTCTAAAAACACAAATGCCAAAAAAGAACACAAAACACTCAATTGGTTCTCAAGGCATTTATTATCTGGTGGAAAAACTGTGTGTATTACAGGTGTTTGGGGGTGGGGAATTAAGACATAGCCATTAACTACTGAAATCATCAGATTTCATGAAAACAGAATCTCTACTCCCAGATATATTCATTGATAAAATTATACATTAATAAGTAGGATTGAACTACCCCAAAAAGCTTACCACAATCTAAGATCTGAGCTATGAGACACAAAACTATGGGAAATATAAAATAAGCAGGAAATGTGAAAAAAAATAAACACTCCCATAATGGAAAAGGTTCTTTCTCAGGGTAATACTTTTTTCCTTGAAGAAAGATCTAATGTCCTTAATAGCCATCACTAACACAACTCCAGTCATTCCTCATTCTCTATTTCATATATAGCATTTATTATTATCTGAAACTGTCTTGTTTTATTCATGTTCTTGATCATTGTATTTTTTAAATGAATGAATAAATGATCAATTTTCTTCAACTTTCCTTAAAAAGCAAAGTATATTAAAGAACATATTTCATAATTTACTAGATCAGTAAAAGGAGAAACAAAGACAGTCTGAATCAAATGTTATTGAAAGAATAATCCCATAGTACATCAACAAAGAGTTAAATGATGCAATAAAATACTATACCAATTTAGAACATAGTATTCTAGACCTGAAAAACTTTAAAGATGCTCCTACTTTAAAGTTAAAGCTTCTCATTTAAAGGATGAAAAACCTGAGTCCTATCAAAATAAAATGAAAGCTAACTGGTGAAAAATCCAGACTATATTTCCATGAAACAAAAAATTACTATGAACGAAGTAGCTAGATAATGTATATATATAAATGTTTATTTCTAAAGTGGTTTCAGAACTCACCAAACAGATGGGATGTGTTTTCAGTTTTGTCCATGGGATCTACAAATGAAAAATTTTTAATTTAAGATCAATCATTAAGAAGAAAATAATGTGAACAGTAATCAATACAGGTGTTATATTAATATAGGACAGACACACCAAATTATATAAAATCACTTTTCTTAAACTACAAAATAAACTGAGCAACTCACTCATACTTTTGAAATCAGATGTACCCATTTTATGTAAGAAATTATTACTAGCTATATCTTCTCAGTCATCTTTTGAATAGAAATCGTAAGTTTTTTGTTGTTGTTGTTTTTTGTTTTTGAGACAGAGTCTCTTTCTGTTGCCCAGATTGGAGTGCAGTGGCACGATCTCCGCTCACTGCAACCTCCACCTCCTGGGTTCAAGCAATTCTCGTGCCTCGGCCTCCCAGTAGCTGAGATTACCATCAAGTGCCACCACGCCTGGCTAATTTTTGTATTTTTAGTAGAGACAGTGTTTTGATATGGTGGCTAGACTGGTCTCTAACTCCTGGCCTCAAATGATCCACCCAACTCGGCCTCTCAAGGTGCTGGGATTACAGGCGTCCATCACCATGCCTGGCCAATTTCAGGTTCTTTTAAGCATCTTTTTTTAACAATCCTTAAAACAAATCTTAATATCATAATTTAAACGAAGAGCTTAACAACCTGTTTAATCCTAAAATTCTGAGCAATCATTTTGTAAATATTCAAGACAAATACAAAAGTTCGGCCATTAATATAAAATGTAAGAAACATCAAATATATAATGTTGATATACCCTGTACTAAAAATGCTAAGTTTTGCCTCCAAAAGGCTCTTAGATCTAATAAATAAATTCAGTAAGGTTTAGGCTACAAAATCAATGTACACAAATCAGTAGCACTGCTACAAACCAACAAAAACCACGCTGATAATCAAATCAGGAACTCAATCCCTTTTACAACAACTACTACTACTACTACAAAAACAAACAAACAAACAAACAAAACAACGTAGGAATATACCTAACCAAGGAGTTGAAAGATCTCCACATGGAGAACTACAAAACACTGTGGAAAATCATAGATGACATAAACAAATGGAAATACATCCCATACTCGTGGACTGGAAGAATCTATACTGTGAAAATGACCATACTGCCCAAAGCAATCTACAAATTCAATACAATTCTTCTCAAAGTACCAACATCATTTTTCACAGAATGAGAAAAGACAATCCTAAACTTCATATGGAACCAAAAAAGAACCCAAATAGCCAAAGCAATCCTAAGCAAAAAGAACAAACCTGGAGGCATCACATTACCCAACTTCAAATTATGCAAGTCTATAGTAACCAAAACAGCATGGAACAGGTGTAAAAATAGGCACATGGACCAATGGGACAGAACAGAGAAGAGTATTCTGTTCCATTGAACAGAATACACAGGCCAATGGAACAGAATAGAGAACCAAGAAATAAAGCCAAATACTAACAATCAACTGATCTTTGACAAAGCATACAAAAACACAAACTGGAGAAAGGACACCATATTCAATAAATGGTGCTGGAAAAAGTGGATAGCCACATGTAGAAGAATGAAATTGGATCCCCATCTCTTACTGTATACAAAAATTAACTCAAGATAAATGAAAGTTTTAAATCTAAGATCTGAAACCATAAAAACTGTGGAAGAAAACCTAGGAAAAACTCTTCTGAACGCTGGCCTAGGCAAAGAATTTATGACTGAGACCCCAAAAGCAAATGCAACAAAAATAAATGAGACCTAATTAAACTAAAACGCTTCTACACAACAAAAGAAATAATCATCTGAATAAACTGACAACGTACAGATTGTCAAAATTCACAAACTATGCATCTGACAAAGAAAATATTCACAAATTATGCGTCTGACAAAGGACTAATATTCAGAATCTACAAGGAACTCAAATCAGCAAGAAAAAAAACAAGCCCATTAAAAAGTGGGCAAGGAACAGACATTTTGCGAAAGAAGATATACAAATGGCCAACAACCACCTGAAAAAATGCTCAAAATCATTAATCATAAGGGAAATGCAAATTAAAACCACACTGAGACACCACCTTTTCCCAGCCAGAATGGCCATTACTAAAAAGCTGAAAAACAATCGATGTTGGCATGGAAGTGATGAAAAAGGAATGCTTATACACTGCTGGTAGGAATATAAGTTAGTACAACCTCAACAGAAAACAGTATAGAAATTTCTCAAAAAACTAAAAGTAGATCTACCATTCGATCCAGCAATCCCACTACTGAGTGGGTCCCTATCCAAAGGAAGAGAAGTCACTATATCAAAAAGACACCGGTCCTCATTTCAAACATGACTCTATTAAAAATAAAAAAGACACCTGGACACATATGTCTATTGCAACGCAATGCACAATTGCAAAGATATGGAATCAATCTAAGTGCCCATCAACCTATGAGTGGATACAGAAAATGTGGTACATAAATACCATGGAATACTACTCAGCCATAAAAAAGAGCAAAATAATGTCTTTTGCAGCAACTTGAAAAGAACTGGAGGCCATTATTCTAAGTGAAGTAACAGGAATTGAAAACCAAATACCACATGTTCTTTTAAGTGGGAGGTGAGCTATGGGTATGCAAAGGCACACAGAGTGGCATAACGGACTTTGAAGACTCAGAAGGCGGGTAGGGCAGGAGAGGGATGAGGGATGAAACTACTTCCTGAGTACAATATACACTACTCAGCTGACAGGTGCACTAAAATCCCAGACTTCACCACTATACAATTCACTCATGTGAACAAAAACCACTTGTATCTCTAAAGCTATTGAAATAAAAAAAAAAATTTACTAAAATAAAAGTGTCAAGTCTTTGTAGATATTTAGGTTTCCAAAGGATAGAACAAAAATTAAAAGTGACCATCAAAGGATATAGGAACTTTTCTATAATCTTTTCTTAGGAGCCAAAATTTTAGTTTTAGGAAACGATCAGCATGCAGTATTTCAACTAAACAGACAACTCTTAAACAAAGCCTCATCTTTAAGACCAAGAAGTGACACAAATTGACATACGATTAAAGATAAGTAGAGGTCAGCCGGGCACAGTGGCTCATGCTGTAATCCCAGCACTTTGGGAGGCAGAGGCGGGTGGTGGATCACCTGAGGTCAGGAGTTTGAGACCAGCGTGGCCAACAGGATGAAACCCCATCTCTACTAAAAAATACCAAAATTAGCCAGCATGCGCCTATAATTCCAGCTACTTGGGAAGCTGAAGCAGGAAAACTGCATGAACCTGGGAGGTAGAGGTTGCAGTGGGCTGAGACGGTGCCACTGCACTCCAGCCTGGGTGACAGAGCAAGATTCCATCTCAAAAACAAACAAACAAAAAAGATAAGTAGAATAACAAGTTATAATAATAATAATAGGAATGATACTAACAGTAAACAGAGACCCTTAAAAATCTCAAAATGGGCCGGGCACCGGCAGATCACAAGGTCAGAAGATTGAGACCATCTTGGCCAACATGGTGAAACCCCGTCTCTACTAAAATACAAAAAAATTAGCCAGACGTGGTGGCGTGTGCCTGTAATCCCACCTACTTGGGAGGCTGAGGCAGGGGAATCGCTTGAACCCGGGAGGCAGAGGTTGCAGTGAGCTGAGATTGCACCACTGCACTCCAGCCTGGTGACAGAGCAAGATTCCGTCTCAAAAAAAATCTCAAAATGAAAAAGAAACTAATGAAGAAAAGGGATAAAACTGCAAATTTATTAGTTCTCATGTCTTCATTTGAAAAAGTATTTACTCACTACTTTTTAAAAATTTTTTTGAGACAGGGTCTCACTCCATCACCCAGGCTGGAGTGCAGTGGCACAATCATGACTCACTGCAGCCTCACCCTTCCAGACTCAACCAATCATCCTGCTTCAGCTTCCCAGGTAGCTGGGCCTACAGGCGCATGTGCTACCATGTTGGGCTATTTTTTTTTTCTTTTTTTAGTAGAGATGCAGTCTCATTATGCTACCCAGGCTAGTCTCAAACTCCTGGGCTCAAGCAATCTGCCTACCTCGGCCTTCCAAAGCGCTGGGATTACAAGTGTGAGCCACCATGCCCAGCAACTCACTACAAGTTTAGATTGTCCCATTTGACAATAAAACTTATGAAAAAACTATCTTTGAACATGTACCAAATGGATGCAATTATTTTATTAACAAATTAATAATTTTAAAATATTAATGGAATCACATTTAAACAAAAATTAAGATCTATAAAGTAGTGAATATATGCCTTTAAATAGAAGGCACACATTTATGCAAAGGTATCTTTCTTTTGAAATTATATTAACAAAAATGTTTTTACAGAATTATCTAAAATTAAGTATTTTAAGAGATAGAGCCAAAATATAGAAGGAAAACATGACAGGCCTTGCACAAATATCAAGGCACAGACATCAAAGTCTCACCCTAATGGACGCTTTATTACAAAAAACTTTGTTGATAGCAAGCCATGTCGGCAAATCCAACATATTCTGGAGCACTTCTTCATCCAATTCCAAATTCTTCAGTTCACCTTCTCCTTTAAGGGTACTTAGATTTATTTTGTCAGGAGATAAATTTTTGGTAAATCTGAAAGAGAATATACATTGACATTTATTTATGTGTCAGTTACTATACTCCAGAGTCATCTTTTCAAATATACAGAGCACTAAAAATGTAATAGCAGTGGACGCAACCTAATGTCCATCAACAACAAATGGATAAAGAAAATGTGGTACATAGACACAATGGAGTATTATTCAGCCATAAAAAAGAATGAGATCCTGTCATTTGCAACAACATGGATGGAACTAGAGGACATTACAGTTAAGTGAAACAAACCAGGCACACAAAGACAAACTTTACACATTCTCGTCCATTTGTGGGAGCTAAAAATTAAAACAATTGAACACATGGAGATCAAGAGTAGAAATGATGGTCACCAGAGGCTGGAAAGGGTAGTGGTGGGGAGCAGGGGTGGGAATGGGTAGTGGGTACAAAAATACAATTAGGTAGAATGAATACGATACTGATATGGTTTGGCTCTGTGTCCCCACCCAAATCTCATGGCTAATTGTAATCGCCACATGTCAGGGGAAGGATCTGGTGGGAGGTGATTGGATCATGGGGGTAGTTTCTCCCATGCCATTCTCATGATAGTTAGGGAGTGAGTTCTCACAAGATCTGATGATTTAAAAGTGTTTGGCAGTTTTCCCCCACCTCTCTCTCTCCCTCTCCTGCCACCATATGAGACATGCCTTGCTTCACCATCACCTTCCACCATGATTGTAAGTTTCCTGAGGCCTCCCCAGCCATGCAGAACTGTGAGCCAATTAAACTTCTTTCTTCATAAATTACTCAGTCTCAGGTATGTCTTCATAGCAGTATGAAAATGGACTAAGACAGATATAGTATTCAACAGCACAACAAAGTGACTACAGTCAACAATAATTTATTGTACATTTTAAAGTAATTAAGTGTGTAACTGGAATGTTTGTAACACAAAGAAATGATAAAGACAGCCAGGTGCGGTGGCTCACACCTATAATCCCAGCATTTTGGGAGTCTGAGGAGGGCAGATCACTTGAGGGCAGGAGTTCAAGACCAGCCTGGCCAACATGGTGAAACCTGGTCGCTACTAAAAACACAAAAATATTAGCTGGGCGTGTTGGCGCATGCCTGTAGTCCCAGCTATTCGGGACGCTGAGGTGGGAGTTTCGCTTCAGTCCAGGAGGTGGAGGATGCAGTGAGCTCAGATTGTGCCACTGCACTCCAGCCTGGGTGACACAGCGAGACTCTGTCTCAGGAAAAACAAAAAAAAAGATTGGAAATAATTAACATAACAATGAGCATTTTCCAAGGGGTTTACTGTGTTCCAAGCTCTTGGCATACATGCATGACTATTTCATTTAGTTCCCATGATAACCTATTAGGGTCTATACTAATTTTAACCCTATTTTTGAATAAGTAAACATAAGGAGAAACTTGAACTTACTTGCCTAATATCACAACTAACAATGAAAACAAATTACACATCTACTTTGAAATACGTTCATATGTATTACTTTATCTTCCAAACCCTAAAAAGTAAAAAATTACTAACTATGCCCAACAAATACTTTTTCAAAAGTGAAATTACTGAAAAAAACTAAACTACTGGCTAACAAGAGTTAGTCTTTACTTTTTTTGGAAATTAAATATAAAGCAACATTATATACTGGGTTATTCACATGCCCTAAAGAATACCAATCAATAAGCTCATGTTTCTCCACTGACTCCAAACCAGAATTTCTTGAGCCAGATTCTATCTGAATTCTTATCTTCTCACAGGATGTCAACTGAGAAATACAACAATCATTTAACACATGTATTTGACCAATGATGCTGAGCTGTATTACACTTGCTTCTGATCATGCTTGATTCAATACCACGATGCTTTCTCATAGAATGCCATTCCTAACCATAGATAACAAACAAAAACCCTGCCACTTCCCTGAGGCAGAATATTAGAGCCAGAAGACAACACTCAATAAGTATTTATTGAGAATTCATTATGCAGACACACATACTGGGAAGCAGAACACTTGAGGTCCCTGCCCTTGTGGAGTTTTCAGTTTAGTTGGTGAGACAGATCAAATGGCACAACTAAGAGAGAATATAGCAGGAGTTCTAATCCAGAGCTTCTCTGAAACAGGGACTTTTGAGCTGGTATCTAAAGGAAGAGAAGAAGTTAACTAGGCAAGGAGGAAAAGGGGGTAGGGAAAGAAAGTATTCCAAGCAGAGGAATAAAATGCATAAAGGTTCTAAGACAGGAGGGAGCATGATATAAAGTGGAATTGAAAAAATATCAGAAATACTGTAACCTGCAATACTTATAGGGAAGGAAGGATGGACAACAGACTAATCTGAGTAACTTAAACAGAACATTTGACTATATATTCTAACATTTGACTATATATCCCTAGTCTTGGGCATGGAGGAATATGGGGATGGAGGTGAAGCATGGTTAGTGAAGAAATCAGGTAACACCTTGATTGGGTATGTACAAGAATGTTCATTTCAAGGATACCTACAAGAAAAAAAGAGTGAAAACAATCTAAATGTCCCAAGAGGGATAACCCATCTAATTATAATACACTATACTATTAATACATACATATCAAGTAATATATGTTGCCAATCATATAAAGAAATGCCTATATTATAATGTTTGATGAAAATTCAAGTCACAAAATTATGTGCTATAATTTCAAGTGTGTAAAAAATGCATCATAAAATCCCATGACTACCTATGGCTGGTGGGGTTGTAGATTTTTTTTTTGCTTTTTTGAGACAGGGTCTCGCTCTGTTGTCCAGGGTAGACTGCAGTGGTGTGATCATGGCTCACTGCAACCACGACCTCCTGGACTCAGGTGATACTCCCACCTCAGCTTTCCAAGTAGCTGGGACCACCACACCCAGCTGATTTGTTTATTTATTTAATTTACTTAGAGACAGGGTCTCACCCTGTTGCCCAGGCTAGAGTGCAGTGGTTTGATTTTGGCTCACTGCAACGTCCACCTCCAAAGCAGTTGGGACCATGGGCACATGCCACCATGCTCAGCTAGTTTTTTGTTTTTTGTTTGTTTGTTTTGTTTTTTTTTTTTGAGACAGTCTTGCTCTGTCACTCAGGCTGGAGTACAGTGGTGCAATCTCGGCTCATTGCAACCTCTGCCTTCTGGGTTCAAGCGATTCTCCAGCCGCAACCTCCTGAGAAGCTGGGATGACAGGCACACACCACCATGCCCAGCTAATTTTTGTATTTTTAGTAGAGACGGGGTTTCACCATGTTGGGCAGGCTGGTCTCTAACTCTCGACCTTGTGATCCATCCACCTCGGCCTCCCAAAGTGCTGGCTGGGATTACAGGCATGAGCCACCGTGCCCAGCCCCAGCTAGTTATTTTTTAAAGACAGGGACTCACTATGTTGCTCAGGCTGATATCGAATCCCTGGGGTCAAGTGATCCTCCTGCCTCAGCCTCCCAAAGTGCTGGGATTACAGGTGTGAACCACCACATCCAGCCTAGATTTACTTCTCCTTATTTATACTTTTCTGTGTAAGTATTCTATAACGAGCATGTACCACTTTTATAAAGACAAAAGTTCAAGAGAAACCAAAAAAGACTGGCCTGGCAAGAGCAAAAGTAAAAAATGAGGAGGATTAAAATATATGTAATTTAGCCAGGAGCAGTGGCTCATGCTTGAAATCTTGGCAGTTTCAGAGGCCAAGGCAAGAAGATGACTTGAGCCCAAGAGTTTGAGACCAGCCTGGGCTGGTCTATATATTAGTGACTATATTAGCAAGACCCTGTGTCTACAAAAAATTTAAAAAAGAATTAGCCAGGCACAGTGGAGCACTCCTGTAGTCCCAGTTACCGAGGGGACTGAGCTGGGAGGATCACTTGAGCCTGGGAGGTCAAGGTTGCAGTGATCCATAATTGTGCCACTGCACTCCAGCCTGAGTGACAGAGCCTTTGTCTCAAAGACAAAACAAAAAACAAAAATAATAGCTAACAACAGCAATAAAACTTCCAAGCAAATGAAAAAAAGACTTGATTTAGATTATACATTTTACAATTAATACACCATTATTAGGGTCTAAATTATGTGCGCTGCACTAAGTAAACATTTAAGGGTAAAACAAAACAAAACAAAAAGGTCCATATAATCAAAGATTTATAATTTGGTTAAGGGAACAGAGAATAAATGCACAAAAAGCCAAGAATCTCAGGAGGCTGAGGCAGGAGAATTGCCTGAACCCGGAAGGCGGAGGTGGCAGTGAGCCGAGATTGCACCACTGCACTCCAGCCTGGTGACAGAGCGACACTCCATCTCAAAAAAAAAAAAAAAAAAAAAAAAAAAAATCTCAGCTTGCTAGGCACAGGAGCTCATGCCTGTAATCCCAGCACTCTGGGAGGCTGAGGCAAGTGGACTGCTTGAGCCCAGGAGTTCAAGACTAGCCTGGATAACATGACAAAACCCTATCTCTACAAAAAATACAAAACTTAGGCATGGTGGCATGCATCTGTAGTCCCAGCTACCCATGAGGCTAAGGTGGGAGGATCACCTGAGCCCAGGAGGTCGAGGCTGCAGTGAACCATGATAGCGCCACTGCACTCCAGCCTGGATGAGAGAGTAAGACCCTGTCACACACACAAAAAGAATCTCATCTCGGCCGGGTGCGGCGGCTCATGCCTGTAATACCAGCACTTTGGGAGGCCAAGGTGGCCGGATCACCTGAGGTCAGGAGTTCGAGACCAGCCTGGCCAACGTGGCCAAACCCCGTCTCTACTAAAAGTACAGAAAAATTAGCCGGGTGTGGATCCCAGCTACTCTGGAGGCTGAGACAGGAGAATCACTTGAACCCAGGAGGCAGAGGTTGCAGTGAGCTGAGACTGCACCACTGCACTCCAGCCTGGGAGACAGAGTGAGACTCTATGTAAAAAAAAAATCTCATGTCAACAAGAGGTAAAATGCTATCTACTGCTTACTATTTAACCTATATCTCAGATTTCTCATCTGTAACATGGGGATAATAGTACCTGCCTCATAGAGTTGTTTTAAGGATTAACTCAGAACATGTAAAATGCTAGTTATGATGCCCAATATGAGTAATAACTCAGTAAGTGTTCACTATTATTAAGACTAAGATACAGGCCAGATAGGTTGGCTCAGGCCTCTAATCCCAGCACTTTGGGAGGCCAAGGTAGGAAGATAACTTGAGGCCAAGAGTTTGACACTAGTCTGGGCAACATAGTGACACCCCGTCTCAGAAAACAAAAAAAGAAAATAACAATTCCCATTATACAATATTTCATGGTATAACATGAAAAACTATATGTTACAGGGAATTTAACAATGCATGTTAGATTGTTTAATTAATAAATTTAAAAAGTAGGCACTCTTTTTTTTTTTTTTTTTTTTTTTTTTTTTGAGACGGAGTCTTGCTCTGTCCCCCAGGCTGGAGTGCAGTGGCGCGATCTCGGCTCATTGCAAGCTCCGCCTCCCGGGGTTCACGCCATTCTCCTGCCTCAGCCTCCCGAGTAGCTGGGACTACAGGCGCCCGCCAACACGCCCGGCTAATTTTTTGTATTTTTAGTAGAGACGGGGTTTCACCCTGTTAGCCAGGATGGTCTCGATCTCCTGACCTCGTGATCCGCCCGCCTCGGCCTCCCAAAGTGCTGGGATTACAGGCTTGAGCCACCGCGCCCGGCCAAAAGTAGGCACTCTTAATCTGCAGGTATTAGATGGGCTTCAAGGAGTCTACAATATTTTATCAGACTTTCAAAGGGGGTTTTTGGACACAGAATATGCTAAGAACCACTGCCTTAAAGAAAATGATTAATTTTAGTCACCTAAAAAGTAAATTATTTCAGCACTGTAATTCAATATTTAATGGTTATAATTTAATTATTTAGCTTGTTATTAATAAATACCTCTTGGAGTGGCTACCCAGCTAACAGTGATTCATTCTTCTCTGGGAAAAACTGTATATATAGGGGAAAGATGCACATCTAAGATATTTTTTGACATACTTCCTTGGTTATAGTGATTGATCTACAGGTTGACATGGCATCTAGGCTATTCGATCATATTCTTTCCTCCAGAAATTTGAAACAAATAGACTACTTTGGGATCAAACTTATAAATTAATAATAGAGAGTGACTGAGAAACACATAGCCACAACGTTGAGAACTGAACGGTACTGAAAAGATTCTTCTCCAACATTTTCCATTCTTCTCAACTGGGCCCAATTCAAATCCTTAATATGAACCAGTAATTGACATCACTAGCTAGTATCTCAAGACTGTGTGTCCCTACAAGGATGAAATTTTCATTATCATATGAAGAGTTTTTATAAGAACCAAGCAAATTAATTTATGCAAGCAAATTAATTTAATAGCTTCTGTTTGATTTTATTCAAAACAATACTTTCAGATGGGAAAATACCTTAAAACCACATTTTAAAGTCATACAAGAGAAGATGTTTTCAGAAAAACTTCCCCAAATCTCACAGACTGCCAAGTACTTTGGCTTGGATCACTAAGTTATTATCTGTAACTAATTAAATCCTTTCACAGCCCATGGACCTCATCATGCAACCATACAGATCCCTTCAATCAAAACTAAGAAACAGATCAAGGCTTTTCTACAGAAACTCCTATTTCCTCATTTTCTCTTTTAATCACCTACACTCCTGTCACTCCAGGTGTACCTCTTTTAATACAACACTTCATTATTTGAGGTACTTGATTATCTCCAGGGTCACAATGTGAATTAGTTAAGGGATTTTCAAATTTTTTGACATAACCTAAAGCAAGAAATATACTATACATAACAACTTGGTAAGTATACAAAAAAAAAGGCCCAAAATTTCATGAAGCAGTATTTTAATAGTCTGATATGTTCTATTTCAGTCTTTTAAAATAGTGATCGGCCAGGCGCAGTAGCTCACGCCTGTAATCTCAGCACTTTGGAAGGCCAAGGTGGGTGGATCACCTGAGGTCAGCAGTTAGAGACCAGCCTGTCCAACACGGCGAAACCCCGTCTCCACTAAAAATACCAAAAATTAGCCAGATGTGGTGGCAGCCACCTGTAATCCCAGCTACTTGGGAGGCTGAGGCAGGAGAATCACTTGAGCTTGGGAAGCAGAGGTTGTGGTGAGCTGAGATCACAGCACCACACTCCAGCCTAGGCGACAGGGTGAAACTCTGTCTCAAAAAATAAAAGTGATCATAACTGAAATGATTTCACAAGCCAAGGTATGAACCAAAGTTTAAAACAATAAATAAGTATAGGCCGGGCATCGTGGCTCACACCTGGAATCCCAGCAATTCGGGAGGCCAAAGCCAGGTGGATCACTTGAGCTCAGGAGTTCCAGGAAAGCCTGGGCAACATAGTGAGACCTCGTCTCTACAAAAAATTTTTAAATTAGCTAGGCATGGTGGCACATGCCTGTAGCTACCTGGGAGACTGAGGTAGGAAGATCCCTTAAGCCCAGGAGATGGAGGCTGCAGAGCTGTGATCGTGCCACTATACTCCAGCCTTGGTGAGAGAGTGAGATCCTGTCTGGGGGAAGAAAAAAAACACACACACACACAGAAGTATAATACATCTTGACCAAGTGTTTATTCTAGAAATGAGGGTTGGTTTAACAACCAAAAACCAACTAATGCAATTCACCACATTAAAAGTAAAATCTAGGCCAGGCGAGGTGGCTCACACCTGTAATCCCAGCACTTTAAGGCTGGCGGATCACCTAAGGTCAGGAGTTCGAGACCAGCCTAGCCAACACGGCGAAATCCCATCTCTACTAAAAATACAAAAAAAGTTAGCTGGGTGTGGTGGTGCACACCTGCAATCCCAGCTACTTGGGAGGCTAAGGCAGGAGAATCGCTTGAACCCAGGAGGCAGAGGTTGCAGTGAGCTGAGATGGTGCCAATGTACTCCAGCCCGGGTGACAGAATGAGACGGACTCAAAAAAAAAAAAAAAAGTAAAATCTAGCCAGACACAGTGGCTCACACCTGTAATCCCGACACTTTGGGAAGCTGACGTGGGAGGTTGGCTTGAGCCCAGAAGTAGTGAGACCTCATCTGTATAAAAAATTAAAAGTTAGCTAAGCATAGTGGCAGGGGCCTATAGTCCAAGTTACTCAGAAGGCTGAGGTGAGAGGATTATTTGAGCCCAGGAGGTGGAGTTGGTGCCTAGATCATACCACCACACTCCAGCCTGGGAAACAGAGCAAGATCCTGTCCCCAAAAAAAAAAAAAAAAAAAAAAAAAAAAAAAAGGCAAAATTACATCATGTTCTCAATAGAGCCCAAAAAAGCATTTTACAAAACCCAACACCCATTCTTGAAAAAATAACTCTCAACAAGATAGGAACAGAAGAGAACTTCCCCAAAACTCTAAAGGACATCTACCAAAATTCTATAGCTAAAATTACATGTAATGAGAAAAGACTAAAATTGCTTTTCCCCTAAGACAGGGACAAGGAAAGGGTGTTTGCTCTCATCACTTTTTTCCAACAATGTATTGAAGGTTCTAACCAACACAATAAGGTAATAAAAATATATAAAAGACATCTGGTTTTGAAAAGTAGTAAAATTATTTTTTCCCAGATGACATGATCACCTGTGTAGAAAATCATACAAAATTATTAAAGACACTGCCAGAACTAAAAAATGAGTGTAGCAATGTTGTAGGATATAAGGCCAATATAAAAATAAATCAGTTGAAGGGACAGAGGAGCCATATGAAAGAATTACCAATAGCCAAAGCTGAAAGAATCTGAGCAACAAAATAAATAAAACTACTGGATAATAACATAAACTATAAAATAAAAATACAGAAGTCTACACTAATATAAACATATGATTAAATAAATAAATAACTTGGAGAAAATAGAGAAATCTTCCTGGCAGAAAAGTTCCAAAAAAATTTACATAGATATTCTAGCCTCAGGGAGGTGGAGCATAACTCCTCATTCTTTTAGTGAGGGCTGCACATAGTACTTCCTTCCAAAATGTTCAGCATGAAAATGGGGAAAAGAATAACTTTACAGTGGAGAACTTGGCAAATGCTACATCGGCCAGGTTATCAAGGTCAACATCAGCAATAAGACATGTTGATAATATGTACCCCTGATTTGACATAATAAAAACAGCTGTTAACTAACCTCTGTGGTTTTCTTGCCAAAAACCCCTAATGCCAATCTAATCCTAAGAAAAAGAGAAGACATACACTAGTGACTTCAGAATTACCTGCAAAACTTTTTATTTATTTATTTTGAGGCAGTCTTGTTCTGTCGCCCAGGCTGGAGGGCAGTGGTGTGATCACAGCTCACTGCAGCATTGAACTCCTGGGCTCAAGTGAACCTCCCCTGCCTCGACCTCCTAAGATCCTCCCCTGCCTCCACCTCCCCTGCCTCCACCTTGACCTCCTCAACATGCCCAGCACCACCATGCCCAGCTCATTTTTAATTTTTTTGTAGAGATGGGGTCTCACCATGTTGCCCAGGCTGGTCTCAAACTCCTGGGCTCAAGCAATCCTCCTGCTGTGGCCTCCCACAGTGCTGGGATTACAGGCGTGAGCCACCACACCTGGCCTTTGGGGTGCTTTTTAAAACTACTCCATTTCAAGCCCATTCCCAGAGATTCTGGTGCTCTTGATATGGAGCAGGGCCTAGAAATCTCCATTTTAGGAAGTTATCTGGGGGACTCATTTGTATGCATCAGATTTAAAATCACAGATTTATCATGGAGGAGATACAAAGAATGCCTTTTTTATACTACTCTTATCAATCCTGGACTGTTATGTGTATCGATTTTATAGAGCAACCAAAGATATTTTGACACAGTTGAAATTTGCATTTCTCTTGGTCCCAGAAAAAAAAAAAATTAGTAATTTTATATAAATTTTTGTATTTTTTTTTAAAGGAAAACAGCAGACAAATCCCAATTGAAGGACACTGTACAAAACACGTGGCCAGGTCTCCTCAAAACTTTCAAGGTTGGCTGGGCACGGTGGCTTATGCCTCTCCAAAAAAATAAAAAATTAGCCAGGCATAGTGGTGCATGCCTGTAGTTCTAGCTACTCAGGAGGCTGAGGCAGGAGGACTGCTTAAGCCCAGGAGGTTGAGGCTGCAGTGAGTCATAATCACACTACTGCACTCCAGTCTGGGAGACTGAGTGAGACCATCTCAAAACAAAACAAAAAACCCTCAAGGTCTTCCAAAACAAGGAACGTCTGAGAAATGGGCACAACCAAGAGGAGCCTAAAAAGACATGATGACTAAATGTAATATATATTTGAAATGGGACCATGGAATAGAAAAAGGACATCGGGTAAAAGAAATACTAAGGTAATTTGAACAGAGTATGGCCTATAATAATTATCAACATTAGTTAATTGTGACGAATCATACGAATGTAAAATGCTAATAGAGAGACTAAATGTTGGGTATGAGAATGCTGCATTATCTTCACAATCTTTCTATAAATCCATAACTATTCTAAGATTAAAAGCTTATTTTTAAAAAATCAGAGCTGATTATGGAAAGTTTATTCATTTTATTGTATGTAAATTTCACTCAATAAAAATTATAATAAAGAAATCAGCTGGGTGTTGTGGCTCATGCCTGTAACTCCAGCACTGTGGGAGGCCAAGGTGGGCAGATCACAACGTTAGGAGTTCAAAGACCAGCCTGGCCAACATGGTGAAACTCTGTCTTTACTAAAAATACAAAAATTAGCTGGGCTTAGTGGCGCGCACCTGTAGTCCCAGCTACTCGGGAGGCTGAGGCAGGAGAATTGCTTGAACTCGGGAGGCGGAGGTTGCAGTAAGCCGAGATCGCGCCACCACACTCCAGCCTAGGCGACAGAGCGAGACTCTGTCTCAAAAATGAAATAAAATAAAAAAATAAAGAAATCAGTTATGTTTCTATATGTAGCAACAATCAGAAACTGAATATTTTAAAGTACCATTAACATTAGCATAAGAAATATGAAATTTTTAGGGATAAATTTGTCAAAAGGTGTGTAAGACCTAGAAACTGAAAACTACAAAATACTGTTACAAGAAATTGAAGAAGATCTAAATAAATGAAGAAATAAAACATATTAGTGGATTAAACTCAATACTGTTAAAATGTCATCAATTCTCTCAAAAAGACTTATAGATTCAAGGCAACCCTAAGCAAAACTCAAGCAGGTTTCTTTTTTGAGAGAAATAACATACTGATTCTAAAATTTTCATGAAAATGTAGAAGACCTAGAATATCCAAAATAACTGAAAAAGATGAACAAAGTTGGAAACATTATACTGCCAATTTCAAGACTTATCTAAAAGCTACAGTAATCAAGGCAGTCTGATAATGGTGGGTGTAAATAAATAATAAATGAAACAAAATACAGAGTCCAGAAAAAGACCCAAATTTATAGTTAGCTAATTTCCAACAAAGGTGCAAAAACAGGTCAATGAAAATAATATTTTTAACAAGTGGTACCAGAACAATGTTATAGCCATATGCAGAAAAAAACAAAAAACAAAAAAATCCTTGACCTTTACCTCACCCCATAAACAAAAATTAACTCGAAATTATCACAGACCTAAATCTAAGAACTACAACTTTAAAACTTCTGAAGAAAATACAGAAGAAAATATTGGTAACCTTGAGTTTGGTAGATTTAATGCAACAAAAAATGCACAAATCATAGGAGAAAAAAATAAATAAGTGAATCAAAATTAAAACCTCTGCCCTTCGAAAGACACTGTAACTACAGGGCGACCATAGACTGAGAGAAAATATTTCCAAAGCATATATTTGAAAAAAGACTTGTACCTACAATTTTTTTTTAAATTCTTACAACTTGAAAATAAGACAATTCACTAACAGGCAAAAGGCCTGGGCGTGGTGCCTCACGCCTGTAATCCTAGCACTTTGGGAGGCCTAGGTGGGCAGATCACCTGAGATAAGGAGTTTGAGACCAGCATGGCCAAAATGGCAAAACTTCATTTCTACTAAAAATACAAAAATTAGCTGAGTGTGAGACAGGCGCCTGTAATCCCAGCTACTCGGGAGGCTGAGGCAGAATTGCTTGAACATAGGAGGTGGAGGTTTCAGTGAGCCAAGATTGCACCACTGCACTCCAACCTGGGCGACACAGCAAGATTCCATCTCAAAAAACAAAAAATAAAAAATAAAAAAATAGGCAAAAGATTCAGAGGGATCTTGGAACCAAAGAAGACACAGATGGCAGATAGGCACTTGAAAAGATGCCCAACATTAGTCATTAGAAAACTGCAAATTAAAAACCACAGTAAGATACCACTACTTATCCATTAAAATAGCTAAAATTAAAAAGGCTAACTATACTGAGTATTGGTGAAGATATGGAGCAACTGGAACTCTCATATACATATTTGTGAGAATGCAAAATGAACAAGTTGAAACCACTTTGGAAAGCTGTTTGGAATTTGTTTTTAAATTGATGCATATACCTAGCATATACCTAACCATTCTACTACTAGGAATTTACTTAAAAGGAATGAAAAGCTTAGGTCCTTCATATGAAAGCATAGCACATACAATTATGTAAAAGAGAGAGAGAGAGAAAGGCCTATGTCCTCATGAAGATTTATACATGAATGTTCATAATAGCTTTATTTCTAATAGCTGACAAATGGACACAACCCAAATATCTATCAAAAGGTAAATGGATAAATTGTGGCATATCCACAATAGAATACTCAGCAATAAGAATGTATGCATACAACAAAATAGATTAATTGCAAGATAATTATGCTGAGTGAAAGAAGCCAGGAAAAAATGCATATTTATATAAAAATCTAGAAAATGCAAACTAGGCCGGGCACAGTGGCACACGCCTGTAATCCCAGCACTTTGGGAGGCCGAGGTGGGCGGATCACCTGAGGTAGGGAGTTTCAGACCAGCCTGACCAACATGGAGAAACCATGCCTCTACTAAAAATACAAAATTTTTAGTGGGGTGTGGTGACGCATGCCTGTAATCCCAGCTACTCGGGAGGGTGTGGCAGGAGAATTGCTTGAACCTGGGAGGTGGAGGTTGCACTGAGGACCTACTATGTGAGCCGAGATAGTGCCATTGTACTCCAGCCTGGGCAACAAGAGTGAAACTCCATCTCATGGGAAAAAAAACAAACAAAAAACAAACAAACAAAAACAGCAGAAAATGCAAACTAACCTAAGTGATATAAAATAGATCAGTGGTTGCCCAGGAATGAGGCAGAAGAAGAGAGAGGATTACAAAGGAGCATGAGGAAACTTTTGAGGGTGGTGAATATTCATTTTCTTAATTATGGTAATGGTATTATGATTACATATATGTTAAAATTTCATCAGGCCAGGCATGGTGGCTCAAGCTTGTAATCCCAACACTTTAGGAGGCCAAGGCGGGCGGATCACCTGAGGTCAGGAGTTCGAGACCAGTCTGACCAACATGGTGAAACCCTGTCTCTACTAAAAGTACAAAATTAGCCAGGCATGGTGGCACCCGCCTGTAAGCCCAGCTACTCGGGAAGCTGAAGCAGGAGAATTGCTTGAACCCAGGAGGTGGAGGTTGTGGTGAGCTGAGATCGTGCCACTGCACTCCAGCATGGGCAACAAGAGTGAAAGTCCATCTCAAAAAAAAAAAAAGAAAAGTCATCAAATTGTACACCTTAAATATGTGCAGTTTACTGCTTATAAATCAGTTATATTTTAATAAAGCTGTTCAAATAAGATATATACAAACTATATATATATATATATATACACATACACACATACATGTGTATATATATAAATATCTTAAAAAATAATGAATTTAGCCAGGCATGGTGGTGCCTGCTTGTAATCCCAGATACTCAGGAGGCTAAGGTGGGATTACTTAAGCCCAGGAGTTCCAGACCAGCCTGAGCAACACAGTAAGACTCCATCTCAAATAAAAAATAAAATAAATGAACTTGTTAACTATTAATAAAATACAACAGAATAAAAATATATAAGGTATTAGAACTATGGCCTTTTGAAAACCACCCCATTGCATCTGCCATCCAATGAAGATATTAGAAGCAATTTTAAGCTTAAAAAAGTGGAGCCATAGGCAGTCCTCATACTTCAAAGCATATCAAATAATTTAATCCAACCTCCTCATTTTATAGTAGAGAATGTGAAGCCTAGAGAGGTTAAGTCAAATGCTGAAGGTGACACTAAAGTAGAGCCCAGACTATAATGAAACCTGTACAATTTTAATTTAAGAGGTATTTTAGGATCAGTTACCATTCCATTATCATACTGATAAATTTTCAGTTCAACCATATTTACTGAGCATTTACTAGGCATTGTAGCAGTATATGGCAACTCTTACCCTCAAGGAGCTTTCAGTGTAAATTTGTAAGACTTAGCATATATTCCAGGCATAAACATTTTCTTTTTTCATAAATTCTGCCTTTGTAGCTCCTAAGAAAACTAATAGTGTGTCTGTAATCCAATAAAACTTTGTTTCCAAAAACAGGCAGTGAGCCAAAGCAGGCCCTCGAGCTGTAGTTTGCTCCCTGCTTTACACAAATCCCACATGCCCCATCCCTGCTGAAAACTCTTCAAGAACCCTCTTCTCTACTACATTTTGGATAAACCCCAAACTCCCCCAAAGCCCAAAAGCCCTTGCACCATCTCCCTTAGTATCCCTTGCCTTCTCTCCGTCTGTTCCTAGAGAAGGCCAAACTTTCTCCCCTGAGAACAGTTGAACATGCAGCTCCCTGTGCCTGGCATGCTCTTCACCCTCTCATCGTTCTCATCTCTTAGGTTTACCCTAATTCATCACTCCTCCAGAGCAGCTTCTCTCCTCTCTCCTCCCCTCCCATGCTCTGCTGGCTTCATCCACTTTGATCTTCCTGGTCTATCAGAATTTGCAATTACTTGCCTTCTTACATGTTTGCCTCTCCCCAACTAGAAGATCAGCTCCAGGAGAGCAGGGATCTTGTCCTCAGTCCCTGGCAGAGTGTCTGAGAGATTAAAGGTGTTGTACATTCAACAAATATTTACTGAAGACCTACTATGTGGCAGACACCAATGTGGGTGCTTGGGATGTATGAGAGACCAGACAGACAAAGATCTTTGCCCTGTAGGGCTTACTATAGTCAGGGCAGACAGAGCCAAAAACAATAAAAAAAAAAATGGTATTTTAGAAGGAACTGAGTGTTATAGTGTATATGGAAACTCTCTAACCATGTTTTTCCTCTGCTCACACAACAATAATCATCAACACAGAAAAATTCTGTGACTGTGTGTGTCGAGTTTTCTCCCCCACACACCAAGCAGTGGACACCAGCTGGGTGCCCTCTAATTCAGTTCAGACACTGTCTACCTGGAGATAGTTTCAGATCCCAAATCCCACATGCTGAGGCTCAGTCCCAAGACTGCCCTCCGTCACCCCAGTCCTCGCCCACCAAAACAGTTGCAAGTCTGGGCCTCCAGAACTTCTGACGGACAGGCTCTTTGAGTATGATTAACGTCAAGGCATAAATTTTTTAAACTAAAACCTACAATGTTAATGGAACAAGAATCAAAGTATGCTCCCAATGGTTTAAACTGCCTTTTTTTTTTTTAATGCATTCTCAATTTACACAGAGTTTGTTTGGCTTGGTTATTTTTGTAATTATGCGTGTAATGAAAAAAAATCAATCACATATAACCAGTTTTTCCAAATAAACATTTAAAGAATGAAAGAATGCAAACTGGCAGCCTGTAAGCTGTCTGCCCACAGATACTATTTGGCCCACACAGTGTTTTTAAAAATCTCAATTTGTTGTTAACCTTTAAAATAGGATAGGCATTGTGGCTCATGCCTGTACCCACAACACTTTGGAAGGCCGAAGACAGAAAGACTGCTTGAAGCTAGGAGTTCAAGATCAGCCTGGGAAACATAGCAATACCTCATCTCTACAAGAATTTTTTTTTTTTTAATTAGCCAGGCATGGTGGTGCATGCCTGTAGACCTAGCTACTTGGGAGGCTGAGGCAGGAGGATCACTTGAGCCAAGAAGTTTCAGGCTGCATTTAAGTGTGCACTATGATAACACCATGCACTCCAGTCTGGGAGAGAGAGTGAGACCCTGTCTCTCAAATAAATAAATAAAAACCATTAAAAATGGGTAGACCCAGGCAGGGCACAGTGGCTCACACCTGTAATCCCAGCACTGAGGGAGGCTGAGGCAAGGAGGACTGCTTGACACCAGGAGTTTGAGACCAGCCTGGGCAACACAGAGATCCTGTCTCTACAAAATATTAAAAAAAAAAAAAAACTAGCTGGGCATGGTGGCTCATGCCTGTGATCCCAGCACTCTGAGAGGCTGAGGAGGGTAGATCACAAGCTCGGGAGTTCGAGATCAGCCTGACCAACATGGTGAAACCCCGTCTCTACTAAAAATACAAAAAAATTAGCTGGGCGTGGTGGCACACGCCTGTAATCCCAGCTATTCAAGGAGGCTAACACAGGAGAATCACTTTAACCCAGGAGGCAGAGGTTGCAGTGAGCCAAGATTGCTCCACTGTACTCTAGCCTGGAAAACAGAGTGAGACTCAGTCTCAAAAAATAATAATCATAAAAATAAAAATTAGCTGGGCATGGTGGCACACACCTGTACTCCTAGCCACTTGGAAGGCTGAGGCAGAAGGATCGTTTGATCCCAGGAGTTAAAAGTTGCATTGAGTTATGATCACACCACTATACTCCCACCTGGGTGACAGAGTGAGACCCTGCCTAAAACAAAACAAAACAAAAAACATATATATATATATGTAGATCTTACATTATATATATATATATGTAGACCTTACATTATATATATATGTAGACCTTACATTTTATTTATTTATATATATTTATATATATATATATATATATATATATAGACCTTACATTAAAATCTGGGCATTGAAGCCGGGCACAGTGGCTCACGCCTGTAATCCCAGCACTCTGGGAGGCCGAGATGGGCAGGTCATCTGAGGTCAGGAGTTCCAGATAAGCCTGGCCAACATGGTGAAATCCCATCTCTACTAAAAATACAAAAATTAGCCAGACATGGGGGTGCACGCCTGTAATCCCAGCTACTCAGGGAGGCTGAGGCAGGAGAATCGCTAGAACCCGGGAGGCAGAGGCTACAGTGAGCCAAGATTGTGCCACTGCACTCCAGCCTGGGTGACAGAGTGACCGGTTTCCATCTCAAAAAAAAAAAAAAAAAATCTGGGCATCAGGCTGGGTATGGTGGCTAATGCCTACAATCTCAACACTTTGGGAGGCCCAAGGCAGGAGGATTACCTGAGAGCAAGAGTTCGAGACCAGTCTGGGAAACATAGGGAGACCCCATCTCTAGAAAAAATTAAACATTAGCCGAGCATGGTGGTGTACCTGTGGCCTCAACTTCTTGGGAGGGTAAAGCAGAAGGATCACTTACGCCTGGGAGGTCAAGGCTGCAGTGAGCTGTGATCACGCCAGAGCACTCCAGCATGGGCAACAGAGTGAGGGGGGCAGGGCAGGGCGGAAAATATGGGCATCCAGATTTTATTGAAATATCAGAAGATCTGACACAACTAGACATATATCTTTCATAGCAAAAACTGAGTGCCTACTATTTGCCAGTCACTCATTAGGCTCTTGGGAAATTTAAACAAATAAGAAACAGTTACTGTTTTTCAAGAACTTCGCATTTTATTATTAGAAGCAAGCGTATAAATAAATCATTGCAATATGTTATGATCTTACTATGTGCTGGGTACTATGTGATAGGTCACACAATAAAAATGGCAACAGGATAAAATGCAGTCACAAGGAAAAGGGTGATGATCAATTCTGTTAATAGTAAAGTAGATATCTGGGTGCAGTGGCTCATGCCTGTAATCCCAACACTTTGGGAGGCTGAGGTGGGAGAATCACTTGAGCCCAGGAGTTCGAGAACAGCCTGGGCAAAAGAGTGAGGCTATCTATTAAAATAAAGAAAATAGTAAAGAAGACTTTGGGAAGGCTTCCTAAAAGTAGGCAGCACTCAAGCTACGTTTTTAACAGTAAGTTTTTGCCAAGTGAATAAGGCAGAGAGAAGGACATTTCAGAGGCAGTGGCAGCATGTTCAAGATTATAGGGTCACACACAGTAGGCACAGATGTTAAGATGAGGCATCAGGCAATTTGGAAAGAAACAATATTCCTTGAGAAGCCAACTGAAGTCAGATCATGAAGGACTCTTGTTTTCCATGCCAAGGAATATGGGTTTTAACCTATACATCAATGTTGTTCCCACAGTGCCCCTAAGAAGACTGCTCATGGTTCAACTCAAGTGGGAGGAGAAAAAAAGAAAGAAAGAATATGCCAAAGGAACCACCACCACCCACCATCCAATTACTGATTCAACTAGAGGAGCTCTACTTTTGTCTACTTTACGTAGTAAAGTTCTCTTTTAAAATCTCTTTGGGCACAAAAATTCTACTGTTACAAACAAAATTTTTTTAATAAAAAAAAGCTTAAACAGGAGCCATTAAAAGATTTTTAGCAAGAAATTAAACGTTAAGATTAGCATTTTGGAAACATCTTTCTCTTACAGTGCCAAGGATGGAATACAGAAGTATGAGACCCAAAGGAGATGAAAATACTTAGCGTTTAGTTGCAACAACTGATGCAATAACTAACTAATGAAATCTGGTAATGAGAGATATTCAAATCTTACTGATATCTACTTTATTCCAAGCAGCCTGCTATGTCCTAGGTTCAGGATAAAGAAGATAAGTTCAATAGTTATTTCAATATAATCATGACTGATTAAAACAGGAAGGTAAAGAAGAAAAAGGAATTAATCTTGGTAGGTGATTTGAATAAACACATGGATAGCTGTGGTTAAAACTTGGAATACAATCATAACACTTCACCTTGAATAAGCTAAGCATAAACCAGGCCAAAAAAAAAAAAGATATGTTTTAAGGAGGTATAATCTAGAAAAAACAAAGGGCTACAATTGCGATTATAGTTCACGAGCAAGTGTCTCAGAGGATTTGCTAGAGGTATACACAAAATCAGAACCATACTTGAAAGCCATTTTAAACAGTAAAAGACCTTAACTATTAATGTACTAAAGTGAATCTCAAAGGTTTCTACCTGAGGTTAAAGCTTGGCACCTTTCCCTTGGCGATTCTGTTTGGGATCCAAGTTCCCAAATGAAAGCATGGAATCAATGCAGACAAGAACATAAAACAATATTTAGGCCACTAGGCCTATACAATTGCTTTAGCATACAGCCAACAAGTTTCTCAGTTGTCCATTACTCTTAGGTAAGTATGTAATAAGTTGCACAATTCTACTTGTGGCGTTTAACAATTTATTACAAGACTTTTGGAAGTTCAAAGTATTTATGTGGATAAATTTCCCAAGAATTAGAAGTATTCAGTGATAGGAGTTTCTAGGTTTTTCACTGAGTCTTAAATTCAAAGAAATTCAGCACCATTTCCAAGAACCTGGTTTTATAACATAATCGCTTTCCCTGATAATGAAATTTTTAAGAAGACAGGAGAGGGTAGAAGATAATGCGGTAAAACCCTCAAACTCTTCAAAAATGAATCCTGGCAGAGCATGCTGGTGCATACCTGTAATCCCAGCACTTTGGGAGGCCTAGGTGGGAGGACTGCTTGAGCCCAGGAGTTCTGAGACCAGCCTGGGCAACATAGTGAGACTTCATTTCTATAAAAATTTAAAAACTCAGCCAGGCATGGGGTACATGCCTGTAGTCCCAGCTACTCTGATGGCTGAAGCAGGAGGATCACTGGGGCCCAGGAGTTTGAGGTTATAATGAGCTGTGACTGCACTACTGCCCTCTAGCCTAGGCAACAGAGCAACACCTTTTCCCCCCACCACCCCCACCGCTTCAAAAACCAAAAAAAGAATCCCATTTGCACTACTGTTTGTGAGACTTATTTCAATCTCTTTGATAAAGATTATAACTATCATTAAATACACAAAATAAATTCTTAAATCCCTCAATGACGAATGAGAGAATTATTCAAAACAGCCTCTTTATCAAAGGAGCCTTCGTACCTCACTAATTACATTAGACTAAGAAGCATTACCCATTCATTTAAAAGTAGATCAAATGCTAACTACTATTTCCAAACAGCTGGCAGGAAGTTACAACACTCTCTTGCAACATCAGGAAGAGATGGTTATAACTTTAAGTATGTTGCCAAACCTTATCTGTTAGAAAAGACACTGACTACAGGGCGAGACTCCGTCTCAAAAAAAAAAAGAAAGAGAAGACACTCAGAGAGGAATTACATGAGTCTCTAGCTACATAGTAAAGAAAATGAAATAGGTATCTGACTAAAACAGTACGAAAATATTCTCAAAGTATCTTTATGCGGGGCATTATTAAGTGCTTGCATTTACAGAATAAAAAAAAAAAAGGATGGGGAATAGACGTATTACCTGAGGGCAGGAAATTCAGAAAAAGGTCCCTATTCCTGGTGAAAGCAAGCAGTCAGTTGCCAGGGTTTCTTAGACTCCTCTGGTACTCATTTGGGTGATTATGCAATTCACAGCACACCAATCTCCACCACAGCCAGCAGGGAACGCTGCAGGGAATGGGTACACAGGGGACACAGAAGGGAGCAAGTTTAAGGGAAGGAAGAGGAAAGGAATGATGATAAAAAAAAATTTAGCTGTGGTGCCCTTTGGAAAAAAAATACAGTTGCATTTCACATTGGATTAACTAAAGGCAAACTGCCTAAATTCTAAGATGAATTAACCATTTAAGATTTTCTTCATTTTCTCTATCACTGTTACTACTACTCCCCAATTACATTCACATTATCTTTTTAATTTTATATTAAACTGTCAATTAACAAAAATGAGATACTATGTCGTAGAAGTTATACAAAAGCTGAACTGTATAATTTACATTAAATGAAATCAATTAAACAAGCAATCTACAAAGCAAGCAATCTACACATACAGATTATCAAACTGGTTTAAGTGACAAAAGCCCCACTTTTCATTGTAATTCTCATTTCACCAAGAATACTGAGGCATAAAGCTACCCATAAAAACAATCCACAAACCAAAGAGATATCCAGCAATAGGCCATATCTATATACTCAAAAATAAATTGGAAAACTATAGTATTCTTGGGGGGGGGGGGAGAAAAGCTTTTAATCTAAATTTTCTGGATATGAGTCAACTAGTTAAACCTGCCAAAAATGTATTCAGGGCAACCAATTTATGTTCTATGTATTCTATGGAGGCCAAAGTAGTACAAATTTATTTCTCCGGTCAGTTAAAAATGTTTTTGAACTACTACTATGTACTGCAGTCCTGTGGCGGATGCTAAAGATACAATGGTGAACAAGACAAGCAAAGTCCCTGGCTTCTAAAACATGGTCGGGGCAATTCTGCCCTTAAAGAGATGACTATCCACACAATTAACAAAAAACAAAGCATTTGTTTTAATAAAACAGGATATGCTTTAAGACCTAAAGGAGTTTTAAAATGGAGGCCAATGATTAGCCTCGTTAAAGCTGCCCATGGAAAATGTACTACTAAAATAAAGCTGAGAGAAGAAGGCCTATTATGAAGAGATGCAGACAATTTGGCTGCAGGAATAAGACAACAAAAGATGGGTGGAACAAAAGGAGAAAACTGTAATATTGGAAATTAAAATTGCAGCCAAATTTGGAGGACCTAAAAAATTACCCTTAACTTCTCTGGATATTTGCCTTAAATATTTCCTTTGTATACATGCCCTAGTCCAGGAAAACAGATTTAATAACTATTTTATTACTCTCAAGCTGTTATTTATGTCCTTTTTTTTTTTTTCCTTGGGACAGAGTCTAACTCTGTTGCCCAGGCTGGAGTGCAGTGTGGCATGATCTCGGTTCACTGAAGCCTCCACTTCCTGGTTCAAGTGATTCTCCTGCCTCAGCCTCCTGAGTATCCGGGATTACAGGCATGCGCCACTACACCCAGGTAATTGTTTTGTATTTTTAGCAGAAACGGGGTTTCACCATGTTGGCCAGGCTGGTCTTGAACTCCTGACCTCAAGTGATGCACCCGCCTTGGCCTCCCAAAGTGCTAGGATTACAGGCGTGAGCCACCACACCCGGGCCTTATTTCATTATTTCTTTACAAGCTTTTCTGACATTCAGACCACCTCTGTTTCACCGTCTCTCTGTTAAGGTTGCATAGCGTTTTGCTTGTGACTCTCTCATAAGATTCATTATCTATCTTGAATTCTATTTATTCACCCATCTACCAGACTGTTTCCAGAAAACATTCCTATATCTTAATTTTATTTATATATTTTACAGAACCTTCCTTAAGTACTGGTAGGAATGAACAATCTACCAACAGGGATAATCAAAATCATACTCAATAATACCTATATTCTTTAAAAATAAGATAAATCTTACATTTTATGGATGCCCCTCTTTATAGTGCATTTCAGTTATATATAAAGTTGCAGCACAGCAAAAGTAACAAGTTGGGGCTGGGCACGGTGGCTCATGCCTGTAATCCCAGCACTTTGGGAGGCCAAGGCAGGCGGATCACCTGAGGTCAGGAGTTTGAGACCAGCCTGGTCAACATGGTGAGACCCTGTCTCTACTAAAAACAAACAAAAATTAGCTGGGCGTGGTGGCAGGCACCTGTAATCCCAGCTACTTGGGAGGCTGAGGCAGGAGAATCACTTGAACCCAGGAGGTGGAGGTTGCAGTGAGCTGAGATCGCTCCATGCCTGGGCGACAAGAATGAAACTCCATCTCAAAAAAATACATACATACATACATACATACATACATACATACATATAGTTTTTTGCCATATCTTAAAATCACTGAATTTTCTGGTATCATGAAGTTTATTCCCAAATACTCATCCCTAACAACAAAAGTACACACAAAAGATTTACAAATAGTGGCTCATGCCTGTAATCACAGCACTTTGGGAGGCCAAAGTGGGTGGATTGCTTGAGCTCAAGAGTTTGAGACTAGCCTGGGCAACATGGCAAAATCCCATCTCTACCAAAAATACAATAATTCACCAGTCAAGGTGGTGCACACCTGTGGTCCCCACTACTCAGGAGGCTGAAGTGGGAGGATTGCTAGAGCCTGGGAAGTCGAGGCTGCAGTGAGCTGTAATCATGCCACTGCACTCCAGCCTGGGTGACAGAGCAAGACCCTGTCTAAAAAAAAAAAAAAAAACTAATTTAAACTTTTAAAATATATATTTTTTTAATTTATTAAAAAAATTTTTTAAAGATTTACAAATAGACAACAGTAAAGGAAAACATTTGATGCTATACTAGTAGTGGTAAAAAGAAGGCAGGTCTCTTTCTTAGTAGTATTTTTGGGTAGAAAAAGAGTAAATATGCATAGAGTTCAAATTCGACCTAGTTGATGACTAATATGGAAATTCAAAGTTTATACACAACATTCATCTTGGCTGGGAATAATCTTAAAATAAGTCAATAAACTGTCAATCAAACTATTAGTGAATATAATGTCTGAAAAACCAAACAATAAATTATATCCTGAATCATACTGGCTTCAATTTTATTTGAATAACTTGATTTTAATATAACTACTCGAGTTTCACTTATGAAAATAACCAAAAGTCTTTTACTTGTAACTTACATTCAAACTAAACTCCAGCCACTAATACCCACTGTTTTGTTTTGTTTTTGAGGTGGAGTCTCACTCTGTTGCCCAGGCTGGAGTCCAGGGGCACAATCTCAGCTCACTGCAACCTCTGCCTCCTGGGCTCAAGCAATTCTCCTGCCTCAGCCTCTTGAGTAGCTGGCACTACAGGCATGCGCCACCATGCCCGGCTAATTTTTTGTATTTTTACGTAGAGATGGGGTTTCACCATATTGGCCAGGCTGGTCTCGAACTCCTGACCTCAGGTGATCTACCCGCCTTGGCCTCCCAAAGTGCTGGGATTACAGGTGTGAACCACCGCGCCCAGCCACACCCACTGTTAAAAAAATTATTCATCCTAAGCATACAATATGCAGAATTTAAAACACATGTATTTGATAAGAGATCAACTTATTTAAAAAGTGTTTAAACTGCAGTACTAAAGCAAAGTGTAATACTGCAAAAAAGGAAAATTATTCAAAAAAAGAAAAGAAAAAAAAAGACAAATTACGTTTTCCTGCTAGAGTCTGAATATGGTTTATTTGTCCCCACCAAAATTCATGTTGAAATCTGATCCCAAATGTGACAGTGTTGAGAGGTGGCACCTAGTAGGAAGTGTTTGGGTCATGGGGGCAGAGTCTTCATAAATGGCTTGGTATTGTTCTTGCAGTAGTAAGCTCTCACAGAAAATAAAGTAGTTCCCACACGAATAGGTTGTTATAAAGCCAGAACATCCCTCAGGCTCTCCCCTCTTCAAGTGTTTGCTTCCCCTTACCTTCTCCACTATGTTGTCATGCAGCATAAAAGCCCTATCTGGAAGCCAGCACCATGCCCTTGAACTTCTCAGCCAGTAGAACCATGAGCTAAATAAACCTCTTTTCTTTATAAATATACCTCTTTTTTGGCCGGGTGCAGTGACTCACGCCTGTAATCCCAGCACTTTGGGAGGCCAAGGCAGGTGGATCACTTGAGGCCAGGAATCTGAGACCAGCCTAGCCAACACGGTGAAACCCCATCTCTACTAAAAATACAAAAATTAGCCAGGTGTGGTGGCACATGACTGTAATCCCAGCTACTCGGGAGGCTGAGGCATAAGAATTGCTTAAGCCTGAGAGGTGGAGGTTACAGTGAGCTGAGATTGTGCCACTGTTCTCCAGCCTGAGCAACAGAGTAAACTCTGTCTCAAAAATAAATAAATAGGCTGGGCGCGGTGGCTCACATCTGTAATCCCAGCACTTTGGGAGGCCGAGGCAGGCGGATCATGAGGTCAGGAGATCGAGACCATCCTAGCTAACATGGTGAAACCCTGTCTCTACAAAAATAAAAAAATTTAGCCGGGGGTGGTGGCGGGTGCCTGTAGTCCCAGCTACTCGGGAGGCTGAGGCAGGAGAATGGCATGAACCCAGGAGGCGGAGCTTGCAGTGAGCTGAGATCACGCCACTGCACTCCAGCCTGGCAACAGAGTGAGACTCTGTCTCAAAATAAATAAATAAATGAAATAAATAAATAATAAAACCTCTCTTTTAAAATAAATTACCCAGCCCCATAATCTTTTATAGCAACACAAAATGGCCTGAGACATCCCCCAACTTTCAAGAAATGCTGAGTCAAAACATTATGTTCCTCTAACTTCAAAGGACTGCAGAGTCAAATGATTCTCAAGTCATAAAAGAATCTCCTAAGGGATACTACAGCAGGATGGTAAAACAAGAGTAGTGTTGAAAACTGGGCAAAAAGAAAAGCAAACTGTTGAGGTGGGGTGGGGGCGAGTAGGAAACACCTTAATAGGCAGCACAGAAAAATCAATGAAAAGAGTACTGGATCAGTGACTTTACCATTCAACACTATCTGTGAGACCTTGGACAAGTCACAAACGTCAATGTTTTAATAATTTCCTTCTCTGAGATAGGAACAAATCCCTTCTGATTCCAGGATTCTAGTATGCTAATATTGCAACATCTCCTAGACCAAGCACCCAACAAGAATCAGTATCCAGTTTTAGTTGGAAATTAATATGAAAGAGAAAGACACCTGCTGTATACAGTAGTCCTCCCTTACCCAAGATTTCCCTTTCTACGGTCTCAGTTATCTGTGGTATAGTACGATAGTCTGAGAAAGAGAGAGATCACATTCACATAACTTTTATTACAATATACAGATATTGTTATAATTTTTCTATTTCGTATTAGTTTTTGTTAATCTCTGACCATGACTAATATATAAATTAAACTTTACCAGAGGGATGTACATAAAGAAAAAAACACAATATACATATTGTTCAGTACTATCTGCAGTTTCAGGCATCCACTGGGGGTCTTGAAATGTGCTGCCCATGGAGGAGGACTACTGTAGTGCATGTACTTAAAAGTAAAAAAAAAAAAAAAACAATAGCAAAAAATCCACCCCTGAAAATTCAACTCACAATTCACTTCCCAGTAATTATTTATTGCATAAGCTAAAGGATAACCACAAACATACTTCCATTGTTGTCAGACTAAAACATGTATAGTCTAAATTAGATTACAAATAAAAGGGAAGACATCTCCAGTTAAATATCTAACATTCGGGCTGGGCCCAGTGGCTCAGGCCTGTAATCCCAAGCACTTTGGGAAGCTGAGGCAGGTGGATCACTTGAGGTCAGGAGTTTGAGACCAGCCTGGCCAACATGGTAAAACCCCATGTCTACTAAAAATAAAAAAATTTAAAAAAAAAATTAGCCAAAGATGGTGGTGGCTGCCTGTAATCCCAGCCACTCGGGAGGCTGAGGCAGGAGAATCACTTGAACCCAGGAGGCAGGGGTTGCAGTGAGCTGAGATTGTGCCACTGCACTCCAGCCTGGGTGACAGAACGAGAATCCGTCTCAAAAAAAAAAAAAAAAAAAAAAAATCTAACTTTCATCCAACTTAACATATCCAAAACAAACTCCTGATCTTCTCCCATAAGCTGGCTCCTCCTGCAGTCTTCTCCAATTTTCCGATTTTGTTAACAGCAATTCCACCTTTTCCATTGCTTATGTTGCTTATGTCAAACACTGGATGGTCACCCATTACTGCTCTCCTCTCTTCTCTATCAATCCACATCTTACCTGTTGGTCAATCCTGTCTCTACCTTCAAAATACATCTAGAACCTGACTATCACTATCTCAACAACTCCACTGCATCTGCCTTCGTTCAGTCCAATTTCTCTCTCACCTGAATAGTTAACGTCTCTTAATTGGGTTCCTGTTTCTGCCCTTGTGCTTCTATTATTTAATTCCCACATGGCTGCCAGAGTGATCCTTGGCTCAAGGCATTCCAGTGGCTTCCAATCTCAGAGTAAAAGTCAAAGTCACTACAAGGTCCCACATGATCTGGCCCTTGTTTTCTCTTTGATCGCATCTTCCTCTTCTCACTTTACTCTCTCCACTTATATTGGTGGCCTTCGTATGTTTCTAAAATATCAAACAAGTTCCCAGTTCTGGACCCTTTGCATTTGTTCCCACTATCTCTCTCAGGTCTCTTCTCAAATATTGCTTTTTTTTTTCGAGACAGGGTCTCACTCTGCAGGCTGGAGTGTAGTGGTGCTATCACAGTTCACTGCAACCTCTGCCTCCTGGGCTCAAGCAATTCTCCCATCTCAGCCTCTCTAGTAGCTGAGACTACAGGTGTGCACCACCACGCTCGGCCAATTTCGGTATTTTTAGTAGAGACAGGATTTCACCATGTTGGCCAGGCTGGTCTCAAACTCCTGGCCTGAAGTGATCTGCCCGCCTCAGCCTCCCAAAGTGCTGGGATTACAGATGTGAGCCACCACACCCGGCCTCAAATATTGCTTTGTTAATTAAGCCTTCCCAATCACCAGATTTAAAATTGCAAACTCCATCCCCAATTTATTGTACTTCTCATCCCCTTTCCCTGTGTTACTTTTTCAGTAGCATTTAACACACTGATATACTGTACTTACATAGTATTTCACCTATTTATGTACTATCTGTTTCTGATTAAAACGTAAACTCCACGAGGGCAGGGATCTTTGCCTAGTGTGTTAACTGCTACATCCCCAGCAGTATGGTACAATATTTGGTACAAGGCAGGCACTCATTAAATTATTTTAAATAAGCAACTAGTATATACAGTGTCAAAATCCACATTATTAGAGATTATTAAAAGTGAATACTGTCAGCCAGGCACGGTGGCTCATGCCTGTAATCCCAGCACTTTGGGAGGCCAAGGTGAGTGGATCACAAGGTCAGGAGTTCGAGAACAGCCAACATGGTGAAACCCCATCTCTACTAAAAATACAAAAATTAGCTGGGTGTGGTGGCGCATGCCTGTAATCCTAGGTACTCAGGAGGCTAAGGCAGGAGTATTGCTTGAACCCAGGAGGCGGAGGTTGCAGTGAGCTGAGATTGCTCCATTGCACTCCAGCCTGGGCGACATAGCGAGACTCTGTCTCAAAAAAAAAAAAAAAAAAACACCTCAAACCTACTCAAGTAAATTTATAATCCAAAAAACAATATTTAAGTCAGTTTTTTCCCAGTTGCAAAATCTAACAAATTTCATATGGCAATACAATTTTTTTTATTTTTTATTCCTTTTTCACATCACCTGCAATGAGACAAGTAGTCCAATTTAGAAACAGGTTACAGTTAGTGATCCTACTCATGCTTCTTATATTAGAATAGGAATCACTGAAGCTTCCCACAAACTGAAGCCATGTCTTACTCATCTTTGTATCTCTAATGCCCACTATGTGGCATATATATATGTGCTCAAAAACGTTAAATACATAAATTCTCAAAAATTATTTACTGAGCTTTACCATAAAAGTTTATGATACAAATATTAGTCTATCAGTAATGATGTGAAGTTAGCATTTGAAAAAATAATGTCTGGCAGACTAAATAAGCTACACTGCATTTCCTTTTAGGAATGGTCAGTACTGGAAAGATTTTAGACCTAGCAGTATTGATCTCCAATTATATGCACCTTAACTTTTCTTCAGCAACTCACTTCTATGGCCATATCAGATAGCTTTTCTTTTTTTTCTTTTTTCTTTTTTTTTTTTTTGAGATGGAGTTCCGCTCTTGTTGCCCAGGCTGGAGTGCAATGGCCTGATCTCCGCTCACTGCAACTTCCGCCTCCCGGGCTCAAGCAATTCTCCTGCCTCAGCCTCCCAAGTAGCTGAGATTACAGGCATGCGCCACCACGCCCGGCTAATTTTGTATTTTTAGTAAAGACAGGGTTTCACCGTGTTGGTCAGACTGGTCTCGAACTCTTTAGTCACCTGAGTTAAGGATGTTTTGAAATATGAAATAACTAAAAACTCAAGTGTCCCAAAAACTCATCTCTGAAAAAAAAAAAAATCCTCATTTTGTAAAAATACAAAATTAGCCAGGCGTGGTGGCGCATGCCTGTAATCCCAGCTACTCGGGAGGCTGAGGCAGGAGAATTGATTGAACCCAGGAGGTGGAGGCTGCGGTGAGCCGAGATCGTGCCATTGCACTCCAGTCTGGGCAACAAGAGCCAAACTCCGTCTTAAAAAAGATATAAATAGCTGGGCGCGGTGGCTCACGCCTGTAATCCCGGCACTTTGGGAGGCCGAGGCGGGTGGAATCACGAGGTCAGGAGATCGACACCATCCTGGCTAACACGGTGAAACCCCGTCTCTTTGTATTTTGTAAAATACAAAAAATTAGCCGGGCGTGGTGGTGGGCACCTGTAGTCCCAGCTACTCAGGAGGCTGAGGCAGGAGAATGGCGTGAACCCGGCAGGCAGAGCTTGCAGTGAGCCGAGATCATGCCACTGCACTCCAACCTGGGAGACAGAGTGAGACTCTGTCTCAAAAAATAAAAAAGATATAAATAAAAAATAAAATAAAAACTAGCCCTAAGGACTCAATTTTCAATATATGGGTGTTTTCTATCTCATGCAGTAAGCCATTACATCTTTGTTCTTAATTTTTTTATTATACTTTGGTATGCATGCTCTTAATTTTTAAGAGCCCCTCTCAAATGGAGTTCTATAAAAGAATTAAACTCTAATGCACTATTTGTTGATTGAATTAACTTTTCCTCTAAGCATCTAGAGTGGTACTAGCTATGCAGCATCATCGTTGGACGAGTGAGAAAATAGGCATTCAAATCATTTTCTGCAGATCTATATTTTCTTGTGGAGCTGGGTATGAGAAAGGCTGGAGGACATAAATTAAAAATAGATAAAACCTTCCAAAATAAGATAGTTCAGGATTGGACCATATACATAATTTTAAAAGAAACTTTCCAATGAGTGATAACATTAAGAAATACATACTCATGCAGGGTGTGGTGGCTCACACCTGTAATCTCAGTACTCTGGGAGGCCAAAGAGGGCAGATCATCTGAGGTTGGGAGTTCAAGACCAGCCTGGCCAACATGGTGAAACCCAGTCTCTACTAAAAAAATACTACATATATACACATATATATGTATGTGTATATATATATGTGTGTATATATGTATATATATGTACACACACACACGCTGCTATACTTTGCTACTTTTAAGAAAAGTGCTATATCTTATTCAGTATTATAAGTGAGGAAAATATTTGCTGAATCACAGAAGTAGGAATTCTGTTCCCAATATATAACCTGTGGTATAAGACAATCTGGGGAATCAAGAATTATGTTTACTATACAAGTCTATCATCATACCCAAGTGTCTTCCCAAAATTAGTTAAAATTAACTTACAAATCGAACAGAAAGGGATCCTAACCAAGGGCTTTGAGTTCGCTGGTAACAACTTGGAACAAGATCATACATTTAGCCTGTGTCTTGAGACAAACACGGAGAAGCCAAGAGCAGTAACAAACTGCCAGCTTTACTGAGTCATGTTTCTGACTAAAACCGCGTTATGAAATGGAGAGAATGACATGTCTTGGGTTTAATCACCACAGATGTTAACTCCCTGAATTTTAGAGTTGCAGAAGAAAAAGAGCAAAAAACAACAACAAAAAAATGTTCAGTAATAATCATGTGGGTCTCATAGGACTCCAGAAAGAACTTGCCAAAGCTGCGAACTCTGCTTATTTACCTAAAACAAATCCTAGCTGTGCAAACAGGCACACCCTCTGATGCCTCAGAGCGGGAACGCCAAGGTGGGAGGAATTCAGAACAATCACAAGGTTAACGTTTCACTGAGAACATAGCCTCCACTGAGAGTCCACACCGCGCCAGAAGCCCTCGGTTAACGGAACCACTCTGCTCCAAGGGGAAGGAGCACCGAGCGCGAGTTAGAGCCCAGCACATTAACCAGACACCTGGGTGACGCCAGGCAACCTCCAACCTCCGCTCAGTACCGCACAGAGCGGACCCGGGACGCCCCCAGACGCCGCGCCGGGAGCGATCCCAGCCCGCCGCGCTCCGCACTCCGCGCTCCTCCGCGCGCCCGCCCTGGGAGAGGACGCGTCAGGGGTCGACTCGTGAGGCCAGCCCCCGGCGCCGCCGGTGACAAGAGATCCAGGGCCGCGACCTCTGCCCTCGCCAGAGCGGGGAAGTCCGAAGGTCGCCTCCCGCACAGCCGCCAGGCGCCGCCGCTACCGAAGCCGCAGGCTGACTCCAGTGCGGGCTGGGGCGGAGGCCGACTGGCGCCGACATCCGCGGCGCTCACTGACCTGGAGAGGTGCTTCAGGATTTGTTTCTTGATGATCCCGGCCATGGTGCCGAGACTGGAGGCGCCGCGCTCTCGTCCTGTTGCTCACTGCCTCCTCTCTTCGTGGCCGTCTCCTCTCTGTCCCGGCTAGCCCGGCCGGAGGAGAGGCGCTGATCGCTCACGACCGGGAGAGACCCGAAGCCCCGGCCAAGGCCACAGCCACCGCGGAGAAGCCGGAGCATCGCTCTCAGGCCGCCACGGCCGCCGCGGGCGCCATCTTGGCTGCAGCATCACCTAAGAGACTCGGGGGAGGGCGGGGGCGGGGCGGCTCCAGGCGGGGCCGGCACGAGGCGGGGCGGGGCCAACGCCGGCTCTGGGCGGGCTCTGGGCGGGCTCTGGGTGGGGGCGGGAGGTTTACATCCCTAGCGCCAGGGTCCCTCTTAGCCCTCGCGACACAGGGCCCTTGACTCCCAATATACCAACCTTCTTGGCCTTAATCCTCCCTCCTTCCCTCTGCTGGTGTCGTTCCAGCCTCCATCGCTGACCCGTCGCTGATTTTTCCTTCCATGTCCTACTTCCCTTATTCATTTCCTCAGAATGTTTTTTTTTTTTTTTTTTTTTTTTTTTTTTTTTTTTTTTTGAGACGAGTCTCCCTCTGTCACCCAGGCTGGAGTCCAGTGGTACGATCTCGGCTCATTGCAACCTCCGCCTCCAGGGTTCAAGCGATTCTCCTGCTTCAGCCTCCTGAGTAGCTAGGATTACAGGTGTGCACCACCACGGCCGGCTAATTTTTGTATTTTTATTAGAGACGAGGTTTCACCATATTGGCCAGTAGGTCTCGATCTCCTGACCTCATGATCCGCCCGCTTCAGCCTCCCAAACTGCTGGGATTACAGGCGTGAGCCACCACACACGGCCAAACCAGTGTATTTCTTAAATGTATTTGATTGATGTCTGTGCCTCCCTAAAATGTATAAAACCAAGCTGCACTCCTACCACCTTGGGCACATGTTCTCAGGACCTCCTGAGCGCTGTGTCATGGGCCACGGTCACTCATATTTCGCTCAGAATAAATTTCTTCAAATAGTTTATAGACTTTGATTCTTTTTGTCCACAAGGGTAGTTTGAAATCAGCCATGATGACAGTATTTACAACATAGAAAGCAGGGTTTTTTCCCCCTAGAGATCTAGTTGTTAAACATTCACCAGCACAAGACTATAAAATGAGCTTAGGCCGGGCGTGGTGGCTCAGGCCTATAATCCCAACACTTTGGGAGGCCGAGGCTGGTGGATCACTTGAGGTCAGGAGTTCGAGACCAGCCTGGCCAACATGGTGAAACTCTGTCTCTACTAAAAATACAAAAAATTAGCTGGGCATGGTGGCGGGTGCCTGTAATCCCAGCTACTTGGGAGGCTGAGGGAGAAGAATTGCCTGAACCCAAGAGATGGAGGTTGTAGTGAGCCAAGACTGCACCACTGCACTCTAGCCTAGGCAACATGAGCGGAACTCCGTCTCAAAAAAAAAAAAAAAAAAGTTGGAGGGAGATGAGATTGTAAATGTAAATATATAGACGTCATTTTATAGGAAATAGTGAGTCCTGAAGACCTCTATGATGGGTTAATTGGGGAAGATGTTCATATTTCTGAGTTAGAAAAGTAAATATTTTTCTAACAGACAATTATGCTGTCAGTTCAGAGGATGGAGAACAGAATGGAGGCAGAAAGGGCATTGAGAAGGTGGTGGCATTATTTCAGGTGAGAGGTAAGACAGTATCAGTAGAGGTGAAAGAAGGTAAAGGACACATGCCAGAGATTAAATCAAGGATAAACATTGAAGGTAATTGAGGTTTTTGCTCGGGGCACGCCACTAGTTAAGTAATATAGTTGGACAGGCAGTTTTGGAGATAAGATCCTGTTGAATTTCTTGCTGTTAAGGCTTTCTGAGGATTTTTCAGTGGAAATTTTGTAAGGTTATAGTTTTGGGTGGAAATTCCGGCTTACGAATCGTGGTAGCTGAAGCCAAGAACAAGAATAATCTTGATCAAAGGGTATGTAAGTCATGAGGAAAGGAAAAAGAAGCTTAAATGAGAAAGGGCGGATAAACAGGAGAGACCAGATGGAAAGAGCATTTGTTTTTTTGTTTTTTTTTGAGATGGAGTCTAGTTCTGTCGCCCAGGCTGCAGTGCAGTGGCGCAATCTAGGCTCACAGCAACCTCTGCCTACTGGGCGATTCTCCTGCCTCAGCCTCCTGAGTAGCTGCGACAACAGGAGAGCACCACCATGCCCAGCTAATTTTTTGTATTTTTAGTAGAGACGGGGTTTCGCCATGTTGGCCAGGCTGGTCTCGAACTCCTGACCTCAGGTGATCTGCCTGCCTCGGCCTCCCAAAGTGCTGGGATTACAGGTGTGAGCGAGCATGCCTGGCCTGAAAATAGCATATTTTAAAGGATGAGAGATAAATAGAAATGATGGCTGCTCTATGATGTAAGATTTACAAAGTATTCTTTACTTGACTGGAGTAAGAGATCTTATAAGTTTTGTTTTTAAGGGTTTTTAGATAACTTTAATATTAAATTGGAGAAAACAGAATGACTATGAGAAAAGTAGCTCAGAGCAGTCTGGAAAATGTGAGGTATGTAAAATGTATTAGACCCCGAGAGACATGAGAATAAGACATAAGTCACATTCCCCCACCCATGTCTAGGGTTCTTTAAAGGCATTTTGTTTTTTTATCTCTTACCCTGTAGTTTCCAGACTAACAAATTACTTAAAAATTTTTTTGTTTGTTTTGTTTTTTTGTTTTGAGACAGAGTCTCACTGCGATGCCCAGACTGGAATGCAATGGTGTGATTTCGGCTCACTGCAACCTCCGTTTCCCAGGTTTAAGTGATTCTCCTACCTCAGCCTCCCAAGTAGATGGGACTACAGGCACATGCCACCACGCCTGGCTAATTTTTGTATTTTTAGGTAGAGACAGGGTTTCCTCATGTTGGCCAGGCTGGTCTCCAACTCCTGACCTCAAGTAATCCGCCCGCCTCAGCCTCCCCAAGTGCTGGGATTACAGGTGTGAGCCACCCAGCCTGGCCCAAATTACTTAAAATGCTACCACAAGTTGCACAGTGTACCCTCATTCACTATCTTCATGTTCCTGGAATTTCTGATACAAAGAGCAACATATAGCCAATAAATTGCTTATGTTATTTTAATGAACCAATGTAAATTCTTGGTAAGCAATTTAAGAACTTTGAGATGGAGTTTCACTCTTGTTGCCCAGGCTGGAGTGCAATGGTGGGATCTTGGCTCACCACAACCTCCGCCTCCCAGGTTCAAGCAATTCTCCTGCCTCAGCCTCCCGAGTAGCAGGGATTACAGGTGCCCACCAGCATATCTAGCTAAAATTTTTTTTGTACTTTTAGTAAAGAGGGAGTTTCACTATGTTGACCAGGCTGGTCTCAAACTCCTGACCTGAAGTGATCCACCTGCCTCGGCCTCCCAAAGTGCTGGGATTACAGGCATGAGCCACCGTGCCCGGCCCTCTTTTCCTTTAAAAACCCACTTGTGGCCAGGCCAGGTTTGTTGGCTCCTCCCTGTAATCCCAGCACTTTGGGAGGCTGAGGTGGGTGGATTTCTTGAGCCCAGGGGTTCAAGACCAGCTTGGGCAATATGGTGAAACCCTGCCTGACTCTATAAAAATAATACAAAAATTAGCCAGGAGTGGTGGTTTGAGCCTGTAGACCCAGCTACTTAGGAGGCTGAGGAGGGAGGATTGCTTGAGTCCGGCAGGTCAAGGCTGCAGTGAGCAATGATCACGCCACTGCACTCCAGCTTGGGCGACAGCGAGACACTGTCTCAATAAAACCCCAAAAAACCAACAAAACAAATCAATTGTAGCTGCTGCTAGTTGGAACATACATTCAAGGAAACTTAAATCTATGTCTTCAGGGTTGCAGTTCTCAAACTTGGCTCAAAGAAACTTTCCACTGTGAAAATAAGTAACTGGCTGTACGTGGTGGCCCATGCCTGTAATCCCACCACTCTGAGAGAATGAGGCGGGAGGATTGCTTGAGCTCAGGAGTTGAAGACCAGCCTGGGCAATATGGTGAAACCTAGTCTCTACAAACAATAAAAAAATTAGTTAGGTGTGGTGGCTCACACCTGAGGTCCCAACTACTGGGGAGGCTGAGGCAGGAGGATCACTTGATCTCACAGGCTGCAGTGAGTTGAGATCATGCCACTGCAGTTCAGCCTGGGTATCAAAGAAAGACCCTGTCTCAGTTTTTTAAAAAAGAAAATAACTCCAAATATGAATTGTTGGAACTTTAAAATATTCTTAGCCTTAAAGGAATGTGATTACAGCACCTGAGTCAAAAAACAAAGGGTAGTTATAACCTAGGCAGCTGTAGCCTTTGTTTCTCTGATTATAGATGAGCCTTATTCTTTACCTACATTGTTTTGTAAAATGTTGTAAATAACTAAAGAGCTCCAGGGAAGCCTCTTTGTTTGTTTGTCAGAGACAGGGTCTCGCTCTGTCACTCAGGCTGGAGTGCAGTGGCACAATCTCAGATTCTCATTGCAACCTCCAATTCCCAGGATTGTCCCTCTACCTTCCTACCCCAACCCTTATTCATGGAGCTCACCTGGGCCTTGCCCCCTCTCAGTCTCACACTTCTGCTGATTATAAAGAGATACCCCCCTTATTTGTCTGACTTTGGAATCTTCACCTCTGGTCCACAGCCATCCTGGGCTCTGCCCCTTTTTGTACACAGAGCCTTCGTCTTCTTAGGAAAATGACCAGGTTCTGCCCATAAAAGTATCCTACCTGAAAGGGAGGGGGAGAGAGAGTGCCTCATGGAAAATCACAGAAACATATTTCTTTGCATTTGAATGCTTCCAGGACCTCACTTTGGCAGCAAACCTACTCTGGGTTAGACCCCAGCATCCTTAGCTTTTTGTTTGTTTGTTTTTTGAGACGGAGTCTTGCTCTGTCGCCCAGGTTGGAGTGCAGTGGCGCAATCTCAGCTCACTGCAAGCTCCACCTCCCGGGTTCATGCCATTCACCTGCCTCAGCCTCCAAAATAGCTGGGACTACAGGCACCCGCCACCATGCCCGGCTAATTTTTTGTATTTCTAGTAGAGACGGGGTTTCACTGTGTTAGCCAGGATGGTTTTGATCTGCTGACCTTGTGATCCGCCCACCTCGGCCTCCCAAAGTGCTGGGATTACAGGTGTGAGCCACCGCGCCCGGCCTCCTTAGTCTTTTTGTGCCATGGACTTCCTTGGTATCTGAGGAAGCCCATGGACTGCTCAGAATAGATTTTTTTTTAAGTGCACAAAATACAGAGAGCAATGGAAATAAATTATATCAAAATAAAGTTTATGAAAATATTTGTGATATTACATGATATGCTTTATTGGCACATTAAATAACAAGATCCAAAGTTGGGTCTAATTACTATAATTTTGAGGTAATGATGAGCAAAAATGCTATCTCAAGATGTCTGCAACAGCTGCAGTGTAATATGAAAATATCTGTGATTTCTGTTGGTAACAAAGTAACAGGTGCTGCTAACACTAATGAGGTTTGTTCCTAGCAACATTCACCATGGAAGGAAAAGCTCAGTTTCAATTAAAGTTTAGAGAAAATCAAGATGCAATCGCCCTCCTCCTATCTTTCTCAATTTTTTAAATTATTTTTTATTTATTTTTAGGCATGGTCTTGCTCTGTTGCCCAGGCTGGAGTGCAGTGGCACAATCATGGCTCACTGCAGCCTCAACCTCCTGGGCTCAAGCAATCTTCCCACCTCAGCCTCCTAAGTAGCTGGAACCACAGGTGTGCACCACCACACCTGCCTAATTTTTAAAGATTTATTAATTTTTTTTTAACTTTGAGACAGAGTTTCACCCTTCTCGCCCAGGCTGGAGTGCGGTGGCACGATCTCAGCTCACTGTAACCTCCACCTCCCAGGTTCAAGTGATTATCCTGCCTCAGCCTCCCAAGTAGCTGGGATTACAGGCACGTGCCACTGTGCCCAGCTAATTTTTGTATTTTTAGTAGAGATGGGGTTTCACCATGTTGCCCAGGCTGGTCTTGAACTCCTGATCTCAGGTGATCCACCCACCTCAGCCTCCCAACGTGTTGGGATTATAGGCTTGAGCCACTGAGCCCAGTCATTTTTTTTTCTCTTAGTAGAGATGGGGTCTTGCCTCCCTCCTGGGTACTGTCATACCTGCTAGTGTGGGGTCTTGCCTCCCTCCCGGGTACCGTCATACCTGCTAGCGTGTGACTGAAGGCAGTGTCCCTGGCCCCAGCTGAAGGACCATAGCCAGCTAGTGCGCTCAGGCACCTTGGCCTGTTGCTCCTAGGGGTCGCCTATGCTATTCAGCCAAGGGGACGACAGTGCCTGCTGGCTTGGCTGAGCTCCAGCCAGGCTTCCCCCACCACTGACTCTCTCTTCTTTTCCCGGCAGGAAGGGCCCAGCCTCATCTATGACCTGTAGCCCCCCAACCAGCTGAGGCTCCCCTCTTAGACTTGTAAATCTATGGCCACTGGCATCTGGCTGCCTGCCCTTTCTGCTTCTCCCAGGGTCCCTTCACAGGGTCCTGGGCTTTCTGACTGCCCAGAGAGGACTCGGACACTCCCTCCAGCCATGCATCCCTTTTAGCTTCATCCTCTTGGTTCAAGCAATGTTCTTTGTCTATCAGGCCTGGTGGCTGTTGTGTAGGGCTCCCCAAAGCGAGGGGTGGCCCTGGGCCAGTGGGTTGGAAGACAGGGTGACAAGTGGGAAGCCCGAGAGGGCTGAGTATCGGTCTGGACTGTGGGTGCACTGCCTAGATGCCGTGTGACAGGCCATGTGTGGGGTGGGGAGGGCCGCCGCAGCCCCCAGGCATTATCTGTGAAGCTCCGGCTCCTCCATCTTCCTCCCCTTTCCCTTCTAGCCCCTCTTTTCCAGGAATCTTGCCACATCCACACTTGTGTCCTCCCCTCCCTGGCCCTCCCACCACTGCTGCAGCGTGTTGCGCTTGCCTTACCAGCTCTCTCCTAGCTTTTCTCTCTCCCGTTTTCTGCTTTCTCTCCAACTGCCAGCCAATGGGGTCAGGCAAATCCATCCCATCCTGAGAGCCCCAGGGCCCTCTTCTACCTCTAAACAGATCCCTCCTCTTCTCAGAGACCTTCCTTTCCAAGCCTGCCTGGACGACTGTTCTGTGACTTGACAGTGGCTCCCCTAGCCCCAAAACCAGCCCCCTTCATCTGTGATGGTCTGTTATAGTGGTGAGCTGACACATCCAGGCATGACCTTTGGTGAAAACTTGTGCCCCCTCTGTGGTACACCCCTGCCCTGTTCTATAAATACTCATATATATACATATACATATGTGTGTGTATATATATGTATATATACGTATATATATACGTGTGTGTGTGTACATATATGTATACACCCCTACACATGGCCGACTGCCTCGCCTCCAGCGCTGGGAATCAGTCACCGTGCTGTCCTTGTGGAGTCTTGTGACCCAACTACAAGAGAACACTGTCCCCCAACAATCCCCATCCAAAGTCCACCACCTCCAGTGAGCCTCCCTGTCATGCCTGGCCTGTGGACAGCCAGTCCCTACCATCCCTCCTGCCCCCCGACAAGCTTGGGGGTGCTGTGCAGACAGCCGTGTGGCCTGACAGTCTCTACCAGTCCTGCTGTCCCTTGGCTGGAAATAAAACCCATTTCTAAGTCACGGGGAATGTGTCCTCTGCTGGTTGCGTTCTCTGTGGAGCTCAGGGGAGGGGAAGGGCCAACCCATTACTAGGGTGCTACTGGGAGCGGTGAAAAGGCCACATCCTTTCCAAGGGACACTTCCTGGAAAGCCTCCGGAGCTCAGCAAGCTCTCATCCTGTGAAGCCGGCTCTGGCCACTAGGGGGCAGGGCCATAAACTCAGATTGGAGGGAGCCTGTGGGGCAGCTGGCAATCTGGAGGGACAGACAGAACAGGCTACCAGGCACAGAGAGGCAAGGGAGGCAGGGGAACAAAACGGAAGACAGCTGGGCTGGATGGAAGTCAGTGCCCTTGGATGCTGGCACCTGCCCTCCTTGCCACTACTAGATCAGGCTTCCGAGCCTGTTGGCCATCAGGGTCCCATGGTCCCCCATAGGTGCCATGGCAGTTCCTGTGGAATTCCCCAGGTGTTACCAGGCAGCATACAGGTAACAGGCCTGGAAGGTCCCCAATACCCCAGCTGGACATGCTCACTTTGGGGCTCCCTGTTCAGTGACACAAACTCCATGACCCAGTGAGGGAAACAGGAACACACCAGGCCAAGCAGTGTATGGCTAAATACATTCCAAAATAAAAAGCAAAATAAACAGGAGTCGCATCACCATGGTGCCACGACCCCATCTCTGCCTCCTTCCCCTGTCCTATGCTATCAATAAATAAGTTTTCCAGCCCCAAATAACTATTAGAACTTCCTACCCATATCTGCTATGTATGATACAGGAGGTGGCCCTACCACTGGAATATACAAAATGTTACACAGATATAGTATGTACACTAAGGGGGGCCACTCCAGAGCCCGTGCCCTCACCTGGTCTACATTAGCCCCATTGTCCTACCTCAGCTGCCTCTCTGAGTAAGAAAATGGGAGCCCCCCTGAGGAAAAAATTGCTTTGGTGAGAGTTAAGGAGGCCATCAGGCCTCCTTCAAAGAAGCCAATTCTATGAGCCTCTGACTCTTAAAACAATAATCATCATCCAGAAATTTAAGGAGTCAGCTCTGGCCAAGGTGGCAAAGGGTCTGCATGTTTGCCTCCCCCTGATTAGACACGGGTCTTATTTTGCTACTGTGGGGTAAAGGGGTGACTGGGAAGGGGTGGCTGGGACATGATGGGGACGGAGCCTCTGGCCCCACACTTCTCCAGACTTTGCTGACAGTGGCCCACTTTTAATCACATTTTTATCCTTTTTTATGCTTTTCATAACTTTTTTTTTTGAGACAGAGTTTCACTCTTGTTGCCCAGGCTGGAGTGCAATGGCACAATCTCAGCTCACTGCAACCTCTGCCTCCCTGGTTCAAGCAATTCTCCTGCTTCAGCCTCCCCAGTAGCTGGGATTACAGGCATGCATCACCACGCCTGGCTAATTTTGTATTTTTAGTAGAGATGGGGTTTCTCCGTGTTGGTCAGACTGGTCTCGAACTCCGGACCTCAGGTGATCCGCCCACCTCAGCCTCCCAAAGTGCTGGGATTACAGGCGTGAGCCACCGTGTCTGGCTTCATAACTTTTATACCAAACTCTTTTATCCCATAACATTTTTAATCCCATAACTTCTTTTATAATCCCATTTTTTTAAAATCCCATACCTTTTTAAAAATTTTTATTTTTTTATTTAGTGGCCTGCTTTTAGATTATGGTGATCTTCACCTCATCTCCACCTGTCTCCCCACATTAGACAGGGGTCTTATGCTTGCTACTGTGAGGGTAAAGGATTGACTGGGAAGGGGTGGTAGGAACTGGGAAGGGGTGGTAGGGACTTGTTAGGGGCAGAGCCTCCAGCCCCACTTCCCCAGGTTTTGCTGACAGTGGCCGGCTTTTAGATGGTGATCTTCACCTCATCGTTCTCATCAGTCTGGTACAAAAAAGGAATGCAAAGGCTGCTGCCCAAGCTCCTGGAGGTTCTGCATCTCATGAAGCAGCTGCATGATCTGCTGCTCAGTGGGGTTGTCACAGGGAGAACCCTTCCCCGCCTCTCCTTGTGCAGGCTCCCCGCTGCTGGCAAGGCTCACCTCGCAAAGATCTTTGGAGAGAGGGAGGCAGGGTGCTGTGCGAGCCCTACCCTGCTCCTGTGTACCCACCCTGCCTGAGGGCTCTGCTCACTACCCTGCTTGTCGGTAGCCCCAAGCTACTGGGGGGCTGGGGCCCCTGGAGTGGGCTCATCAGCAGGGTTCTGGGTAGCTGCCAGGAATCTGCCATGCCACTTGTTGCAGTCGTCCACAAGCCGCAACGCCAGCTCCAGCAGCTTCACCTGGAAGGGAGGGGTGCTCAGCTGCTCTGCCTGTGCCTGAGACCATCCCCAACCCCACCCCCCACCCCCCACCCCTACAGAGATGTTCCATGCCCTACCTTCCCCTCTCCCTTGTCCTGGGCCAGCCTGCTGATGCACTCCTCCTTCTCCTGGTGCTCCTCCTTCAGCACTGCCCTCTGGCTCTGGTACAGTGCGACGTACTCTCCTGCAAGAGGACAGGGCTCAGACGCTGGGGCCCTTCTGACCGATGTGCAGCTCTCCTTGCCGTGCCCTGGCTTCCCACTCCCCGATGGTGTCCGTCTCTCCAGACAGCTAGATGCAGCAATGTTCCAGTTCCTCCACCCTCTCCTTCAAGTCCACCTTCTCCTGCATGAGCTCCATAAAGCGGCTCTGGAGCCAAATAATGGGGTCACATTAAGGCAGCGACCTTCCTGCCCCAACCCTTCTTGGCCCATGCCAGGAAAGACTCACCTACAGCTTCTCTATGGCCCCCTGCAGGGCCTGGTGGGTCTCCCCACACATGGAATCGCTCCCAGTTCTTGGGGCTGGGGCTGCTGCCTCAGGTTCCTTCTGGGCCGAGGCCAGCAGATGAGCCAGGCGCTGGCAGTGCACTCCTTCAGCTGCCCACATAGCCATGCCTGCTCCTCCTCGGCACTAGCTACAGCTGAGTTGAAAAATGCCACCTGCAGGCAAGAGGTACGCATTCTTATAGGGGGATACACAGGACGAACGGGGCAGGAAGGTAGAGAGCAGCCCTTGCCTCAGAGGGGGGTCTCAGAGGATGCACCTGTTAGTCACACGTGAAATGGTGTCTGACCACTGGCTCCCAGGAAAGGGATGAGGGACCAGAGAAATCAGAAGGCCAGGGACCCAAGAGCAGAAGGGGGTCTGGGAGGGACCACAGAGGGAGGCAGCAAAGGTGGGGCAGGGGGAATCAGGCTCACCATGGCCTTCTGGCTCTCTAGATCCTTCGGGATGCTTGGCATGGGCTGAGGTACCTCCTCCTCCTCCTCACTGTCCAGTCCATCTCCTGTTGGGGGTGGCCAGAGAGGTCCTCAGACAACCCAACAAGGGTAGAGTGGGCCCACCTCTGCCTCCACCCTCACTGTGTAACCCTAGGCCAGCCCCTCCCTAGTGGGGAATGAGCAGCTGTTCTTTATTTTGAAACAGAGTTTCGTTCTGTCTTCCAGGCTGGAGTGCACTGGCGTGATCTTGGCTTACTGCAACCTCCGCCTCCTGGGTTCAAGCAATTCTCTGCCTCAGCCTCCCGAGTGGCTGGGATTATAGGCGCCCGCCACCACACCTGGCTAATTTTTGTATTTTTAGTAGAGACGGGGCTTCACCATCTTGGCCAGGTTGGTCTTGATTGAACTCCTGACCTCATGATCCACCCGCCTCAGGCTCCCAAAGTGCTGGGATTACAGGCATGAGCCACCGTGCCCGGCCTCTTTATTTTTTAAAGAGCCAAGATCTTGCTATATGTTGCCCAGGTGCAGTCCCACTACCAACAGGCATGGGAGTTCCGACCTGCTCCATTTCTGACCTGGGCCAGTTCACCCACCCTTAGGCAACCTGGTGGTCCCCTGCTCCCAGGAGGTCACCATATTGGTGCTGAACTTAGTGTGGACACCTGGTTGGCATAATGACCAGCTGTTCTAAAAGTCTGTTTCAGCTCCTCAATCCTATGCTGCTAACAGTTCCCCCTTCCTCCTGGGGCTCTCTCCTCTTCCTGTGAGCAGTCTCCGGTACCTTCCGCAGGGAGAGCCATGAGGCTCAACTGGGCCTGAGGCTGCTGGTTCTGCTGGCTGATAGCTTCCAGGCGCTCCTAAGGGGCCAAGAAAGAGAGTGAGAAGGCACAGAGGTTGCCAGGTCGTTACCCTCAGGGCCCTGCCCTGAGCAACTCCCTCACCTGGGTCTCCCGCAACTCTTGGCAGCCCATCTTGGCCACTGCTTTGCTTTGAGCTTCCTGCTGCTGCAGCCAGTCCACAAGCTGGGTCTGCGGCAGTAACTGGTTGTGCAGCCTCTCCTTCTCAGAGGTCAACTGCTGATAGGTGGCCACATACTGCTGCAGGTGACCCAGGTACTGGTTCTGCTGCTGCTGCAGACTTTGAGCCTCCTGGCTCTTCAGCTCCACCTGCAGAAAGACCCTGGGTGTGAGGGCAGCTGGTGGCTGGCCCATAAATAGGGTAGCAAGGTCACTGTGCGGCTCTGTTGCCTACCCAGGCCCCTGGCCCCTTGGCTCCAGGTCTAAATGACTGCCACCCTTTCCCAGAGTCCCATGCCTCCTTCCCCAGCTGTAGAGTTGTGGCGGCCACAGGCCTTGACTAGCGGCCCTCACGGCATTTATTCAGCACAGACTTAATGACAAAGGCTTTGAGTCAACACACCTGTGGGTAATTAACTTTGCCGCCCACCCCCCACCCCCGCCCCCCGCCCCCGCCCCGCCCCCGCCCCCCGCCAAGTAGAGCGCAATCATGCACTTGTGGATTATCAAAAGGTTGGTCTTAGGACCACATGAGTAAACAAGCTATTCAGATAAACTCCCCCACATTCCCATATTATTTGCTCTATTGCTATCAACTCAAGGTAAAGGGGATTAGGGGTAAAAAGGATTTCAGCCAAATCCTTTACTGAAGCTATGCAAACCTTCTGGCCTTCCAAGAAGGTTTGTATCTATATCCTATAACTTCATCTTACAATTTTCCAACCACACTGACTGATCCCCTAAATCTCCCCCTTTTCTGTTTTTTTGCATTCAGTCTTGTTCATTGGAGAGTACAGGTGTGTGCAGCAACAGGTCTGTCAGGCATGGTGGTCATTGCTCTTATTCTGGCTTTGCATCCTAAAAGTAGTAAATAACATAAGACAAACATGAGTATAATTAGCAGCATTCTTTTCCAATCAAGGAGTGACCCCCACACACACACACACCCCCCTGCCCCAGGAGCGGTGGTCTATCCAGGAGAGATGATCTCACACACCCTTCCATATGGTTGTTTGTTGGGTGTGTAGATCTACAGTTTGAAGGGATTCTAAAATTGTATTTTTAAGTTGCCTTATGTCTACTGTTAAATTGTCATGAAAGGTTCCCCAGAGTTGTTGTTTCACCTCATCCCAACTATGTATTGATTGATTCCACGGTAGAGAAGTGACACAGATATGTTTATGCTCCCAGTCACAGTTTAATTGCTGTTGGAATGCCAGTGCATCTTGTCGCTCCCCCACATATTTCAAGGGCAGCCTTAAGGGCTTGCAGATGCGCAAGAATCTTTTGATCTATACCTTGCTGTAAGAGAAGTTCATTAGAAACATTTCTGGCCAAATTATCTACAAAAGCAGCTGTTTGTACTGATTCAGTAATAGATGCCACAGCCACACTAGCAGTTGCTAGGATTACTCTGGCTGAGACTATAAAGGCTATAAGTGTGCCTATGAATCTTTTGGGTCTGACCTGGGACAGGACACGATCTAAAGTGGGAAGGGCAGAGGAACCTTAACAACCGCATGTCAAATTGACTGGTGGGAATGCCTCAGATTGTCTCCTTAATACCAAGATTCTAGTAATATTTATAATTAGATACATTGTAATTAGTAATACATGAGGTGACCCAAGGCTGTCCCTGCACCTGGGTCACAAACGTGGAGTTTTAGGGTATAACAGAAATATTAGTTCCCACAAGGAAAACATATGGATGGGTAGTGCAAATCAGGCACATGATCAGTGTGATTATGAATAAAGGTTATAGTATAGCTGTGACTGGAATTATGCTATGTCCAATGCCAGGTGTCAAAGGAGGTGCTAAGATGTCCCAGGTGCCACAAAGTGTCTTGGGGTGGCATGGACTTTACTTGGGGTCTGGAATATCCCATCCCCCCATAGGCCCAAATCATAGGGAAATGGGACATGGCTATGAAACTGTGATTGGTGCCATGATGGATGAGGACATTAGTAAGGCTGCCCTGCAAATGGCTGTGGGGGCTCCAGTCTAAGATGTTATAATTGCCTAACTGGAGGATACAGGCTTATTCCCCGTGACAGATCTCCCAGCTAAAGTGGAATCCATTACCTTCCCAGCTTTGTTCTTTAGCACAGGAAGGAATGTTTGGGAAAGTGGCATTGATTGCATCGCCCGGTTTGAGGCTACCTGCAGCTAGGAATGTTAAGGCATCTCCTTTGCCATGATGTAGCCATAATTGTGCTTGGGCAGGTACACAGTAAGGGCAGGTACACACAGTGGGAGGATAGTGGAGTGATATGTAGTGTTACCTGGCACCTTAGTCTAATGTGTGCCATTAATGAGAGACCCCACTGGGGGTAAGTCTATCCCTCCTAGCCAAACAGTTATGTTATTAAAGGCTGAGAAGGAGGTGTCTGCCCAGGTGACAGGGCAAAAGAAAGGTGGATCTAAGATATGAGCCCAATAGAGTGTACCAGGTACAGGTTGCAGACAAAGCAAGAGCATATGAAGTATCAATACCCTATGCAAGTTGCAACGTACAACAGAGAGCATAGCAAGGAACAGATTATCTGGAGTGAATGGTGTCTGTGTCCGGAGCAGGATTCATTCAGCCTCCTGAGTTGCCTTCTTCAGCATCCCCCAGGTAATGTCCAGGGCTTGTGCCGTCCGAGGAAGCCGCATCATCCAGGGTTGTGAGTCCTGTAGGGTCAGTTCCTTCATTTCTGGTACCAGGTTGGGTCCTAGTCACGTCATGGTATGGTTTGATGCATCGTGCTGGAATCCAAAGAGGGACTGAGGGGGTGTGAACACAAGCATACCCTCTTCCCCAAGTTAACAATTCATGTGGACCACATCATCCATTACTGTTCACATCTTTCCATAAAACTGCAGTTTTATGTCTTGAGAGGTTTTAGCAAAGTGCTTTTCTACAATGGACTGAAATTTATCATCTAAATTTTAAAAATTAAGGGTAAATAAGGCTTGTGCCAATAATGTTGCAGGGTCCTTACCCATACTCCCCTTTTTTGTTTTTTGAGCATATTTTTAAGGGTGGAGTTGGCATATTCTATTATGGCTTGTCCTTGGGGGTTATACGGGATGCCTGTGGAATGTTGGATGTTCCACATGTGACAAAATTGTTGAAATTGTGAGCTGGCATAAGCTAGATCATTATTAGTTTTAATTTTTGTGGGTTGCCCCATAAAGGCAAAAATTAAAAGATGACATTTAATGACATATCCAGTAGACTCTCCAGGAAGGGCGTGTGCACTAATTAAATGAGAATTGGTATCAATGGATACATGTACGTATCTAAGTTTTCCAAATTCAGGGATGTGTGTAACGTCTGTTTGCCATAACTTATTAGGTTCCAATCCTCTAGGGTTGAAGGAGGGGACGTGCCTGTGAGCTGGCAATCTCGGCATTGCAGGATAATTTGTTTAGCCAGCCTCTGGGTAAGTTGAAATTGTTTAGACAAGTTTCTCCGGTTTTGACAGAAAAATTGATGCGATTGGGTGGCTTGGTCAAGCATTGATGTCATAACCTGAAGGCCTGCTTCATCATTGCCATAAGCCAATGGGCCAGGCAGTCAGCTGTGGCCCTGAATGTAATAAAAATAAGATGTGTTGTATACATATGTAACAAACCTGCACATTGTGCACATGTACCCTAAAACTTAAAGAATAAAATTAAAAAATAAAAATTTTAAAAAATAAAATTACTTGGAGACTTTAAAAAAATAAATAAATCAAAATAGGATGTGTACACTGATCTAGCAATTGCTGAAGTCAAAGAGCACACAGGGTGGGCTCCAGAGTTGACTTAATTAGGGCTGTCTCAAGGTTCTGCAGTAAATAAACAGAGTAAGCCGAGTAACTAACAATATTGAGGGGCTGAGTGGAAAAAGTTTCCAAAGTCAATATCAAGGCCCCACCCTCAGCTGAGTGTTAGTAAATCCAGATCGATTGATGGAATTATGTGGTCTCCACCAGACTGCCGCTTTTCCATGTTTACTAGAACCATCAGTAAATAGTGTTAAAGCATTAGGTATGGGGGAGTGAACTATTTTTGTAGGGAAAATCATAGGAGTATGAGGTAAGAACTGAAGGAGTTTATCCGGAGGAAGGACATGCTCTTTTTGACCTGTATAATCAGAGAGTGCTGTTTGCAAGGCCATTGATAAGGGCAATACTGCTTTGAATTCCTTTTTACTTAAAGGAATCCTGATGATATCAGGATCACAACCTAGCAAGTGACTGCATCATCTGTGGCCTGAATATATGACTTTACTGATTAACTGGATATAGGGAGAGAGTGTTTTAGTCTCGGTATGTGAGCAAATAATCCATTCTAGAAGGCATAGCTCTGGGTCCATTTGTCCTATTAACCCTGTAGGGGAGTGTTTAGTGGGAAAAATAAACAATTGAATGGAATATTCTGGATCTATGAGATTTAGTTGTCTTTGAGAAATAGCCTGTTCTATTTCTTCCATCTCTCTTTTTTTTTTTTTTTTTTTTTTTTTTGCTGCAGGGGTTAAATATCTGGGAGAATCCAGGGCTGTGTTGCCCATTAAGATAGAAAACAGATTTGCAGCTTATAAGTAGGAATGCCCAAGGTGGGGTGAAGCCAGTTAAAATTACCTAGTAATTTCTGATAATCATTTAAGGTGTGTAAGTTGCTAGTATTTAATTTAACCTTTTGAGGCCTTACTGACCAGGAAGTATGTACCCAAGATATTTCCAAGGAAAGGACATTTGTGCTTTTTCAGGTGCAATGATTAAACCACTTAGCTGTGCATTCTTTATGACAGAGGTATATAAACTTAAAAGAATTGGCTCCATTGGGGCTGCTAGTAGAATATCATCCATAAAATGAATAACCTCGCAATCAGGAAATTCTTTCCTACTGGGGAACAAAGCTTGATTTACATGATACTGACACATGGCAGCACTGTTTAGCATTCCTTGAGGAAGCACTTTCCAATGAAATCGGCAAGCTGACCTTTCATTATTGATAGCTGGTATTGTAAACGCAAATTTTTCTCTGTCTTGCTTTGCCAGGGGAATAGTGTAGAAGCAACAGTGGCCATTATTAGAAAGAGGTGTTTTAAATTCTTAAATTGTACTTAAATCTTAGCAGAGAATTATAATCTGGGATGTCGCTTATATACAAGGAACACATGAAATTTTGCCGTGGGCCACCCGCGGAGCCAGAGAGTCTAGCCAACGGGTCCCGGGGCGGCGGCCATGTTGCGCTTGCTCAGGCGCTGCTTTTTGTCTGTGCCGCCTTTTGTCTGCGCTGCTCCCTCACCCTGCTGCCACCGGGCAGCCGCTGCCAGCTGGGTGGACCTTCGTGCACACCTCCTGCCCCTCCCTAGCAGGCCAGCTCTGGTGTGCTGGGCCTGGCTCCTTGTCACTGCTGCCTCTGTGCAGGCCGAGTTCCTGGAAGCACTCGCTGGCTCTGTGTCTGCGAGCTTCCTTTGCTGCCAAGCATTTCCTTCTGCCTACCACCAGCTTGGCCACGCGGCTTCAGCCTCTAATGCTTTTTCTTAACTTTTTATAAATGTTAAAAGAAATGGGTTTATATACCCAATTGCCTTGTCAATCTTGCATTACCAGGCAGGCTAAGAGCTCCCCTTGTAATGCCCCTTGCCTAAGAAAGGGTCCCATAGCTGTAGCATAGCTCTTGTCTTTTTTCCTATTTATTGGAGGAGGGGGCTCAGGCAAAACCTCCATCACCTCTTTGTTATTTTGGCCTGGTGATATTGGGGCTGAGGGAAAAGGAGGTGGTAAGGCAGGTGACGGTTCCTCCTCTTTCCCCTTTTTAGACTCTTCTGTGTATAACGGAGCCAGGGCTGCCCTAAGGCCCATAGCATTAAAGATGATACTGGGACCCGTTGCCCTTGCGCATGATGCTGATTAAGATTTCTCCCCACTTGTTCCCAGAGCTCTACATCTAGCATTCCTTTTTCTGGGAACCATGGGTTATGTGAGACAACAGTTTGCATTAGGTCCCTTAATCGAGCCTGTGAAAACGAGGCTCCATTAGTTTTAAGCAGCTGCTTCAATACTTTTATATACTGTTCCTGTTGAGCTGATAACTGTTGTCCCATGATGAAACCCTAGCCTGAACAATCCCCACCAAACTTGGAAATTCTGAGCGGGTATCAGTGACTTACTGACTGCACAGTTCTTTTCACCTTTGTTTTCAAGGGGTCCGTTGTGATCCTTCACAGCGTGCCTCACGCAGGGCACCACTTGCAGGGGTCTGTCCTGCAAACCCCAGCTGCACTGCAGATGAATAACATACTCAGACACCGATATTCAGTGACAGAGCAGCTAAGGGGCCAGACCACGCACAAAAAGAGTTGTGCACCTTGACTAGCTGGCCGTGACGGCATTTATTCAGCACAGATTTAATGTCAGAGGCTTTGAGTCAACACACCTGTGGGTAATTAAATTTGCCGACCACAGAGTAGAGAGCAATCATGGACCCGTGGATAATCAAAGGTTGGTCTTAGGACCACATGAGTAAACAAGCTATTCAATAAACTCCCCCATGTTCCCATGTTATTTGCTCTATTGCTATCAACTCAAGGTAAAGGGGATTAGGCTGCTTTCAGCCAAATCCTTTAATGAAGCTATGCAGACCTTCTGGCCTTCCAAGAAGGTTTGTGTCTATATCCTATAACTTCATCTTACAATTTTTCCAACCACACTGACTGATCCCCTACACCCAGCCTTAAATCTCACACACTTCCTCCCACCATTTAAACTAGGCCACAGAATGAGGGAAAAGCAGAAGGAGCCAACCACCATCTGCTAACTGTGCTACATGCCTAATGCTTTCCACATATTATCTCATTTAATCCTCAGCACCTCCAAGAGGAAGGTGCTAACTTCCCTTTTAAGTTAAAGAAACCGAGACTTAGAGATGAAAAGTAGGTAACCAGTGGAGCCAAGGCCGGAATCTAGTTTGACTCTAAGGAGCCTCTTATACCACTGTCTCTTTCCCTATGTTTGGGGGGGCTCCATGACTCTAGCTGGGATGATGATGTCCAGACCTGGCAGGAGTCCACCACTAAATGTCAGAGGGCGGGAAGCAAGAAACAGTCACAGGACTGCCCTGGAGGGTGCTGGAGTCACCTGTCCCCCAGGCTGGAGCTGCCTCTGGCTTCACACCTCCCCTCCCCAGAGGCTGGTGCCCGCCTTCCAGCTCTTCTTGGATGGGGCAGGGTTACCGTCTCCTTTAGCTTGCCCAGCTTCCTTCCCAGCTCCCTCTTTATGTGCTATTCCAACTGCAGTGCACTGGTGATCTCCATGTTCTCGTTAGTCTGGACAGAGAGAAGCAATTGGCGGCCACCCACTGCAGCTGGAGACCCTAGAACTTGGTGTCTGCCTCCCATGGCACCGGGAAGGGTGGAGGCAGGTTAGAAAAATCATTCCTTCTTCCCCACAGCCATCAGAGCAGGGCTCTGGTTCACAGGTAACTTCAGAAGTACCATCTCACATTAGGGGTACACTGCCTCATTTTATGGGTGAGAAAACAAATGCCAGCAGGGCTAGGGAGGAGGGCAGGCTTTCCAGATGGGGTCACGCACCAGCTTTATGAATCCGTTCTGTAGCTGAGACAGCTGCTCTTTGAGCTCGTGGTTCTGGGTGAGCACGTGGCTGATGGTGGTGCATTTGTGCTGCATGGTCTCCAGGATTTGCCTGCATGACTCTGCCTGCTCCCCCAAGAGCTTGGCCACCTGCTCCAGCTCCAGCAGCCTCTCCTCCTACTCCTGGTTCAGGTGACTGAAGCCCTCAGTGTCTTGCTCCTGGGCTCAGAGCTGCCAGACTCTCCAGCTCCTTCTGCAGGTGGTCAGCCTCTGCTTGTAGCTGCTGCTCCACCTTGGAGGGCCCTGCTGGGAGTTCCAGGGGCAGGGGTTCAGGTAAGAAAGGAAGCAGACAGTAAGGGCCTCTCGATTCTCAAAAAAACCCTCCTCTTGGTCCACAGCTCCTCTCAGGCTCCCCAAACTTGGCCTCCCTGCTAATGATTCCTTGCAGCCAAGTATTAGCCAATCTTCCAAGCCACTTTCTGATAGAGACAACTGTGGATGGCTGACAATGGACACGCTTCCCTCTTTGCTGATGGGAACACTGATTCTTATGGAGATTACCAGACTTGCCAACTCCTGGCACAGACCTCTCTCCCTTTGCCCCAAAGCCCTCCATCCACCCACCTCCCTGGGGCATTCTAAGCCACCCCCACAGCCCTCTGACACCAGTCCTGCTCCCAGGTCACCACAGCCCCAGCTTACCCATCTGGTTACTCACTTCAGCCAAGCTCATCTACAGTTCTTATACCCAACTCATGCTATCCTCCTTCTCCTCTCTCAATGTGCACACCTGCCCAAAATACAGAGAGAAAGGGCCCTGAAGAGAGGGGCTGGTGGCTGGACGGGCTACCATCTCCCTCTCTGACCCTGCCTCCACACAGCCCAGACCCATGACCAACTCTGGCTATAGTCTTCCCATTTTACAGATGCCTAGAAAGATCAAGTGATCTAAGGTGGGGGGCTGAAGGGTCAGGTCTCACCTGCTCTGACATCTGCTGCATCCTCTGACACCACATGGCACTCCCTCCTTTCAGATTTTCAGCATACGTATCTCTCTCCATTTGTAGTTATCTAACTGACTCCATTACCTTCAAGAATGGGTATAGAAGTTACAAAGGGCTGTCACTGGCCCTCACCTACTCCTGGCCACCTGGGGTCATCTTCCTTCCACATCCCTCCCCTGCAAAGCCTCACCTGCCCTAGGTGTGCTTTCAGCTGTGCCCGCTCCTCCATGGCCTGCGGTAACTGCTGTTTAGCATCAGGGGCTTCACAGTGCCTTGAAAACTGGATGGTGAAGAGTGAGAAGTTTAGATTTGGGGAGCCCGGGCTATTCCACACAGTGCGCCTTAAAAGGGCTAGGGCTAGGCTCAATGTACAACTCAGTCAATACAACTCTGCTGTCAAGTTTCTTTGCTTTAGAAATAAAAAATTAAATAATTTTAAAAAGATCTCAGGCTAGGCATGGTGGCTCACGCCTGAATCCCAGCACTTTGGGAGGCTGAGGGAGGTGGATCGCTTGAGCTCAGGAGTTCAAAACCAGCCTGGGCAACGTGGCGAAGCCCCATCTCTACAAATACAAAAATTAGCCAGGCGTGGTGGTGTGTGCCTATGGTCCCAGCTGCTTGAGAAGCTGAGGCAGGAGAAGCGCTTGAGCCTGAGAGGTAGAGGCTGCAGTGAGCCGAGATCACACTACTGCACTCCAGCCTGGGTGACAGAGAGAAAGAGAGACCCCGTTTTCAAAAAAAAAAAAAAAAAAAATCTCTACTATTATTACCCATGGAATAGTGAAAATGTTGGCTTGAACCTCAGATGGAAATAAACAGACTCATTAGCTAGCCATACAAATGTAGTTTACAAAATAATGGTTTTCATCTATGATGCTTTAAAAAAAATTTTTTTAAGCCCTAACCCTGAGATTCTGATTACCCAGTCTATGGTAGGGCCCCAATTTGTAGATTTTTAGCACTCTCTAGAGGATTCTATGGTAGGATCAGAACAAGGACCCAAATTTTCCAACTCTTGGCTAGAGCCTCCCCATACCCCGCATGATCCCTAGACCACGGACCAGCTGGATAGGGCTCCAACCACCCCCGGAGCTGCACCCCCTAGCCTGTTGAAGCAGGAGTGCAGTCATTTGTAATTTCTTTTGTGGCTCTTCTAAGATAAGCTGCATGCCAGCCTTCTCAGTCACTAGGACTTGAAGCTTCTCTTCCAATTCTGATTTCTCCTGCTTCAGGTCCTCATTGCTTGGGTTATGGCCAGAGGCAGTAGAGAAAGGAATGAACTAAGAACAGAAAGGACTGCTTTGGTGATCAACCCTCCACCCTTGCCTCACAACCACAGAACCGTAGCATTGGAAGGAACCCCAGGAATCCAAAGTCACAGATGGCAGGCCCGAGAGAAGGCATGAGTTGCCCAAGGCTACACCATGAGTCACCAGCACTAGAGCTTAACTGTGCACACATGCAAACCTGTATGACCACCTCACCATGCTTACCTATACCCCCTCAACCTCCCAGCACATCATCCATGCTAAGGGCCCCCAGACCTCCCATCCCACCTTCCCCCATGCTACCTGTTCTTGTATAACTCCAGCCTGAGGGTGTCTCTCTCTCTGGTTACCTCCTTGTTGTACTGCAAATACAGACCAAGGTTAAGTCAGGATATAGCAGGCAGAGGAGCAGCTGGCTGACCGGTAATAATAGCTACAGTAACTATTCCACAGTAACACTTCCTCACTCTGAATCACACTTGACATTTTTTCAAGGCATTTCCAAGCCCATGGTCTCATTTGTTTTTTGTTGTTGTTGTTTGTTTGTTTGTTTTGAGATGGAGTCTAGCTCTGTCACCTAAGTGGAAATGCAGTGTCATGATCTTGGCTCACTGCAACCTCGGCCTCCCAGGTTCAAGTGATTCTCCTGCCTCAGCCTCCTGAGTAGCTGGAATTTACAGGTACCCACCACCGCACCCAGCTAATTTTTGTATTTTTAGTAGAGACAGGGTTTCACTGTGTTGGCCAGGCTAGTCTCAAACTTCTGACCTCGTGATCCGCCCACCTAGGCCTCCCAAAGTGCAGGATTCCAAGTATGAGCCACCGCGCCCAGTCAAGTCTCATTTGTTTTTAAAAGAACTTAGTAAGGGTGAAGGGACAGGGAAAGAGATTGAATTTATAGCTGGCTAACAGAGGCCCAGAGGGATTACATAATATTGCTTTGTTTTACCGTTATTACTACCACTGTTTGAACCTTTATTAAGTGCTTCACCAGCCACCATGCTAACAATCCCATTTAATCCTCACAATCACCATATCAGACAACTACTATCATTACCTCTATCGTGTCGACAAAAAACGTGGGGTATTAGAGGTTAAGTGCTTGCCTAAGATCACTCAGACAGAGCTGGGACTTGAAACCCAAGGTATATCTGATTCTCTAAGCCCATTTGTTCACTGGGGGTGGGGGCACAGATAGGAAGGGGGAAATCAATCTCTTGTTCACTTTTTGAAAGGGTGATGCATTCACATAGTCCAAAGCTCAGAAGGTACAGAAGGGAAATATCTCCCAGCCACCCTGTTCCTCTCTCCTGAGTTTTTTGTGCTTTATTTATTTATTATTTTACTTTAAGTTCTGGGATACATGTGCTGAATGTGCAGGTTTGTTACATAGGTATACATGTGCCATGGTGGTTTGCTGCACCTATCAACCCATCATCTAGGTTTTATGCCCCGCATGCATTAGGTATTTGTCCTAATGCTCTCCCTTCCCTTTCCCACTAACCCCCTCCTGAGTTTATGAATCCTTGCAGACATGTTTTATGTATATGATCATAGTATGTATGTACACACACACACACACACACACAATGTTCCCTCTCTCTACACAAATGGTAACATACTAAAGATACTCTTCTGTACCTTCACAGTACAAGTACCATATCCCCCACCTAGCACTTGGCAAAGGCCAAAGCTAGTTAAGGGCAGGGTGAGCACTTGGCCTCCAAGCTCTGCGTCCAGTGCTCACTCCCCACAGGGTCCCTAACTCACCCATAGCAGCTGACTCAGCCCCAGGCTACCTCTAACAACCACACACAAAAGCAGCAAGAAATGGCCCATGCTGCCTTCTGGGCAGGACATTCCATCCTGCAGAAGGAAACTTTAGGCTCACTCCGCCATCTGGGAAGCCAGGCTGCCAGGGGATGGGGCAGGCGGTTGGACTCACCCTGTCTGCTTTCTTCTGCTGTATGGAGACAGCAGAGAGCCTGCTCCAACTCTCCCACACACTGCCAGGAATACTAAAGGTGGCTGGCCAGATCTTCAGACTCTCCTGGAATGAGAGAGGTTCAGATGGGGCCCAAAGGACTCCCCCTAATGGCCTGTCAAAGTGCCAAGTTGAAGGATGATGGGGTGCCCAGATTCCCACTTTCTTTCGGCCTGGCAGCATGCTGAGTGTAAGCCAGGGCTGTCTTTAACTCAGCTTTCTCTGATACAAGGATTTCTACATTCTGAATGTGAACCTTTGGTAGAAAAGCCAAAAGCTGATAGAGAAGGAAGGAAACATTCTCCAGAGGACAGGAGAATATAACAATTACTCACCTGTAACTGCTCCCTTGGGGCTCCCTGCTTTTGGTGGCACTTCTTCTTTTCCTATAGGAAGAGGAAGACAGAGCTCTTACTAGGGGGAGGCAGAGATGGTACAGCAAGGGACATGCCCCCAGAATGGCACCAATGCCCCAGGACAGTTCCACCCATGGGACCAAGTTATCAGGGAACTTATGGGGATGGGGTGGAATCTGGGGGGTGAGCCTTCTTCCCCAGGCTGGGAGTGGGTGAGATGAGACTGAGGCCTCTACATCTGAGTGTCCCCCAAACCCAGCAGTCATGTTGTGAGCAAAGAGTTACTTCTTCCAACTGATCCACCATTTCTTGGTTCTGTTGTTTCTGTAGAGAGTTAAAAGAAGGTGACTGAGGGTGGCCCCCTTGACTCTGTTCCCCAGATCAGGAAGCAGTAGGCAGCAGCCAGGAATGGATTTTAAAGGCAAAGTTCTCAGACTCAATGGAAACATGAACTGGTAAACTCTCCTCAAGCTCCCAAGGAAAGAGGATTTGGGTCTTTGTTGGTTTTGGCCCACAGCCATAGAACTGAAAGTCTGAATCTGGATTCTCTCAAAGGGACAGTAACATAAACCTCTAGAGATGAAGTGTGAGAAAAGCCCACCTTTCTTCTGCCAGCTTGTAATTTAGAAAGGTGCATTCATTCAACAAACATTTACTGAGCACATATGCGCCAGGTATGGTTCTTAATAGCAGGGATATAAGACAGAAAAAGACAGACAGGAGCCCTTGGCCCTGAGATTTTCATTCTAGTAGGCTTTTTTGTTTTTTTTTTTTTTTTTTTTTTGAGACGGAGTCTTGCTCTGTTGCCCAGGCTGGAGTGTAGTGGCACCATCTCAACTCACTGCAAACTCCACCTCCCAAGTTCAAGTGATTCTCCTGCCTCAGCCTCTCAAGTAGCTGGGACTACAGGTGCGTGCTACCATGCCTGGCTAATTTTTGTACTTTTAGTAGAGACGGGGTTTCCCTGTGTTGGCCAGGCTGGTCTCAAACTCCTGACCTCCTGATCTGCCCACCTCAGCCTCCCAAAGTGCTGGGATTACAGGCATGAGCAACCATGCCCAGCTCTAGTGGGCCTTTAAACCTTGGACTCTCAGAGCTAACAGAGACCTTTGATATGCTCTAACTTTACCTCCTCAGGAAATGCAAGCCCAAGGAGAAGAGGTGGCTTGTTCAGAATCAAAGAACAAATTAGGGACTCAATCAAGGTAAAAATACAGGGCTCCTGACAACTAGTCAGGCTAGCGCTTCCCCAACAGGCAACAACCCCAGGCACTCAAAGTACCCTAGGTTGAGATGATATTAGGAAGATTCAAACTGTCAAATTCAATTTCCCAAGATCTGTTCCACAGCAGATAAGCAGATCTTACTCCAGAGACCACTGAATGAAGGGCATTCTGGTCCTAGAACCATGGAGAATTCGAATATGAGGTGGACAACGCAAAAAAAAAAAAAAATGCTAAACTCTCTGGAGAGTAGAAGTCTGGGAGAAAACCAAACCAAACCCGTTCTATTGCTACCCAGAGACACTGTCAACATTTTGAGCTCATGGGGAAAGTGTGGGCTTTTCACATTGTCAATGCCTATGCTAAGGGAGTAAGGCAGCCTGAAATCTCTCGCTCCTAGGTCCCATAGTCCCCATTCCCCTTCCAGCTGGAAATCTGTGCTGTGACCAGAGGAACCAGAAGCAGGGTGAGAACACTTAGTGGACTGGGTCCTAAGATCAAAGGCCGGTCTCGTGGCAGTAATGACAGTTCCTAGGGGGACTGTGATGTCACTATATTTTACTCCTCCCTGGGGTGGGGGCTGGCTATCAGCATGAGGCCCGAGTCACCACTTTGAGATGTGGGAGGTGGGTGCAGGGCCAGGACCCAGGACCTTGGAGATGTCAGCCCAAAGACCCCAGGGAGGTCAGGCTTGGGGCAGCAGAAGGTGAAGACTGAGTATGGAGCAGGGAGCCCCAGAAGTCACCCACCCAAAGTCACCCTGGGGCGACTGGTGAGGGCAGAGGCTGGGCTGCTGAGGGGGAGGGGCTGGCTGACAAGATTTTGGTTGAGGGAGCCCAGAGGCACCGGGTGGGGCCCAGCCCAGTGTGCCTCAGGAGTGGCACAGACTCTGGCAGCAGTCCTGCCATCGGAAGGGGCCTGGGACAGGGTGGCCACAACCTAGTGCATTTTACCTTTTTCTTGGCCATGGCCAATTTGCTCTGTCAGATTTCTTCCGATATCACAGAGCAGGGAGAGGCGGGAATGGGGCCACATCAGCATGATCCCAGTGACAACTACTAAACACTTCTAGTAGCCTACCACACAGCTGTGTGACTGAGCCAGAGGAGATGTAAACAAGGTCGCACTAGAATGCATAATAGGGGTATGGCCTTAATGCTCCAAGCCTATTGGTCTATTAGAAAGATGAAAGGGAAAGGAGGCGTGGCCAGGCAGCAGCGCGTCCAGAGGGACCTGTGGCCTCACAAGGAAAACTGCTCATGCAACCGCTGTCTCCGCTCACTCTGGGAGTGTCCAAACTCCCAGATGGATGGAATGTCCAAACTTATTAGAGAAAAAAAAAAATGGAATCATTGGTTATATTTTCGAATTGCATTCAACACGAAATTAAAAGTTTTGAAATTGTTTCACCTTCATAATTCTAAGTTAATAGAATTAAACCATAATACTCCATTCTTTCAAAGCCTCTAGCCAGGCAAAATTTTACTCTATTACTTCTTGCTTTAAATGGATACAAAGGAGAGTCCTGGTAGGCACATTTTGTATACCTGCAAAGATGTAGAGCAGTTCCATCTGTTCAATATTAAAACACAAGCCCTGTAAACCTTAGATGGTGAGTGTAATACTTCAGCACTAAGACCAAAGCCTCAAATGTGAAAAGATACCAAGAACACCACTAGCAAACAAAAGTAACTCTCAACCAGGAGCAGTAGTTCACACCTGTAATCCCAGCACTTTGGCAAGCCAAGGTGGGAGGATTACTTGAACTCAGGAGTTCAAGACCAGCCTGGGCAGCATAGCGAATTCATATCTCTACAGAAAATTTTAAAAATTAGCAGAGCGTGGTGGCCCACACCTGTAGTCCTAGCTACTTGGGAGGCTGAGGCAGGAAAATCGCCTGAGCCCAAGAGTTTGAGGCTGCAGTAGCTATGATCATGCCACTGCACTCCAGCCTGGGTGACAGAGCGAGACCTAGATAATTACATTCTGTCCTGCTCCAGTTTACACTAAAATCACTACGTTAAAATGCTTTCATTCAGCAGGATAAAAATTAAGTAAAATGTGACTTTGGAGTTTGGCTAGCAAAAAACAAAGAAAGAAAAAATAAAGAAAAATGACAAATTACTTACTGGGAGAAAGTTTTTGTAACTTCAATAACAGATAAAAGGTTTGTATCCTTAGCTTATAAAGAAATCTTTAAAGTTACTCAGAAAAAGACAAATGACAAAAAAAGAGAAAATATTTTATAATTTTATAAAATTACTCAGAAAAAAACCAAATGATTTCCAACAGGAAGTGGGCAATGGAGAAACTGGCACTTCCTAAAAAATAAAAATGGCCAGTAAGCACGTAAAAAATATTCAAAAGCACTAGAAACCAAAGAAATGTAATGAAAACAATATTTTCTGCTTAAAGACCAGCAAAGATGACAGATGGAAGGAGGAAACTGGAACTCTGTCACTGTTGGTGGGAGTATAAACTGAACCAATTTTCTTGCAGGATAATTTGAAAATTTCTATTAAAATCCCTAAAATTGTTTTATATTATTTTCCTCCAGAAATTCTACTTCTATGAAATCTGTCCAAAAATGCTTGCTTGAGTCCATTAAAATGTATATATAAAGTTCATTGTAAAGCACTTATGAATTTCAGTTGGCATAAAGTTGAAACAATGACCTTTAGTTTTAAGTTGGTAACAAAAATAAATTCTCTATATATCACTTACTCCTTTCAGAAAAACAACCCAATACATACCTCTGTAGAAAATGTTTCTTCTGGATTTACCCAAATAACATAATAAATTCTCATTATTTTATTGCTTTTTTAAATTTTTTATTTATTCATTTTTTTGAGACAGAGTCTTGCTCTGTCACCCAGGAATGCAGTGGCGCAATCTCGGCTCAATGAAACCTCCGCCTCCAGGGTTCAAGCGATTCTCCTACCTCAGCCTCCTGAGTAGATGGGATTACAGGTATGTGCCACCATGCCCAGCTAATTTTTTCTACTTTTAGTAGAGACGGGGTTTCACTGTGTTAGCGAGGATGGTCTTGATCTCCTGACCTCGTGATCCACCCACCTCAGCCTCCCAAAGTATTGGGATTACGGGCGTGAGCCACAGCGCCCAGCCTATTGTTATTTTTTTTAAAAGACTAAAACATATTATATTACAGACACCACTGACTCAGTATGTTAAAAGGCTTAAGATTGAATTAGATCATCTGCTGAACTTTAAACTTAGTACTTACCTCTATTTGTAGATGAAGTTTGAAGCAACTGTTTGGCTTTGAGCGAAGTATGAGGCAAATTTTTCAGCCTTTGTGAAACTGTTGAAAAATAAGGAATTGTAATATTTTCCTGGAAGTACAAGATAAAGGCTATCACTTCTGACACAAACTTGAAAATTTATCAAAGAGTAGAAACCATAAGGTGCAAATATGTTAGAATCCTAGAAGCAAGAGACCCCGTTCTCCACAAAAAGAAAAAAAAAGTCAAAAAGAAACAAAAAAGTGATGCTTAGTGCATTAAGTTAGAAAGAAAAGGGGATGGAACATAAACTTTTAAAAATAGTTTCTTATAGATGAGAAAATCTGCAATGTGTCAACTGGTCAAAATAGCAAAGAGAAAACAAACCACCAGCAAACATGCTACAGATGCAAACAATACAAAGATAAAAGTGATAAACACAGCACACAGTATAGAATAAAGTAAGTGCAGCACTTGTCCAGTGCAAAAAAGCAGATTTTGGCAAAGCAGTTATTGTTAGATGAATTATCCTAATGTGAAACCATAATCTCCAGACTACTCGAAAAGGAGAAGAAGACTCAGAACCAAGCAAGTCCTCAGAAAGTCACAATCTAGTAGCTTCACTATGTTCAGTATCCTGTAGTGTACAACTAATTTTTTATCTAGGCTGTGCACATATGTATGTAGGTGGAGGGTTGTATGTAATATTGGTGTGGGTTGAGGGGTCTGGAGGAGTCAGACCATCTGCCTTTTAAAGTTTTCAATGAGGAAAGCTAAGCTTTCTTCCAAACTCCCAATCTATTAACTAAACTGAAACTCAAAATTAGCAGGTAAGCAGCAGCCCAGGGCTATCCAGAGATAAAGTAGTTGCAATTTCTCCAATATACAGTTACTATGGCTCTGACGGACTGATGAGTCTCACACCTACCAGCGTAGTCATCTATTTAAGTGGCTCTAAAATATTTTAGTTACTCTATTGATTTGAAAGTCAGACTTCATATACCTCTAGGATTTACGTGCAAAAAAAGAGCTCTAATCATTATAAATCTAGCCAGACTGCATAAACATTATTGGGATGATAAAGGGACACTTGACATATTATCAGAAAGAATTAAGATTTCTCAGCCAGGTGTGGTGGATTACAACTATAATACCAGGACTTACAGGCCTTTGGGAGGCCAAGGCAGGAGGATTCGCTTGAGCCCAGGAGTTTGAGTCTATCCTGGGCAACACAGGGAGATGCTGTCTCCACAAAAAATAAAAATAAAAATAAACGAATAAGCCAGCTGTGGTGGTGTACCTGTGGTCCCAGCTGTTCAGGAGGCTGAGGTGGGAAGAGTGCTTGAGCCCAGGAGGCTGTAGTGAGCCATGATTGTATCACTGCACTCCATCCAGCATGATCGATGGAACAAGGCTCTGTCTTAAAAAAAAAAAATTCTGTCCCCTGTATTGCTTAATTCTATAAAAACTTGAAAATTATTCTTTTCTCACACATAATAAACTTTTTAAAAAGTAACCAATGTATTTGATTACAAATTTTATAGCACTCCAAACATTACTGTAGCTAAATAACATTGGATACCAACTTAACTTAAATATTGCCAGGCAGGCAAGCAAAAAATTATCCATCTCTAAAAACTCAATTTTTAAATGGGTTATCTTATTTCTACTGCACAAAAATGCAGGTTACTATCAGAGTATTTTTTTTTTTGTTTTGAGACGGAATCTCACTTTCTCGTCCAGGCTGGACTGCAGTGGCACAATCTCAGCTCACTGCAACCTCTACCTCCGGAGTTCAGGCGATTCTCCTGCCTCAGCCTCCTGAGTAGCTGGGACTACAGGCACACGCCACCACCACACCTGGCTAATTTTTGTATTTTTAGTAGAGACAGGTTTCACCATGTTGGCCAGGCTGGTCTCGAACTCCTGACCTCATGATCCGCCTGCCTTGGTCTCCCAAAGTGCTGGGATTATAGGCGTGAGCCACTGCATCTGGCCTTAGAGTACTTTTCATCTACATATTTATTCATATATGTTTTCAACCATTTATATTTTTATTCATCCACTCACTCACTCGTTCTTGTTTTTTTGTTTTTTCATTCACTCAAATAGTTTAGTATCTGCTTTACTCCAGGTACTGTTTTAGGTATAATGTATTCAGTAGGCAACTAGGTGGATACAGTTCCTACTCTCATGAAACTAATATTCTAGGAAAGGGGAGAAAGACAATGAGGCAGTGAAATATAGGGCCTGCCAGATAGTGATAGTTGCTAAGGAGAAAACTAAGTAGAAAAGAGGGACAAGAAGTAGGAGATTTAAGTTGCAATTATAACTAGGGCAATCAGAAAATATTTCCCTAAGATGACATTTGCACAAAGATCTGAAGGAAGATAGGAAGTCAGTTATGCAGATATGTGGAGAAAGCATTCCAGATGGAAAGAACAGCAATTGTAAAGGTTACTGAGATAGGAGCATGCCTTGTAGGTTTGAAGAACAGAACCTAGGCCGGTTGTTGGAGTAGAATAAATGAGGGCAGAAGGTAACCAACTGAACATACAGTGGCAGTTCACAATATCTATTAACCATTAAAACAATTTTTAATAAAGATTCAATATCAAATACTATCTATAATAAATGCTTCTGGAAAGATCCTATTTGAATTAATAGCTACGGTGACTCCAGTGGACCCTACCCTACTCTACCCTACCCTACCCAACCCTACCCTACCCTAATGGACACACCTATTACGTGTGTTGTAATAACAACAGCGTCTACAGACAAGTAAAAACTGTGCATTGGGAATCTGAAGAATAAGATTACACACAGAACCAGGTCATAAACTCTAAATGTGCCTGATACAGAAAGAATGAAATGATTTTCCCAAAATGCCACAGTCATTTATAACTCAAATAACAAAAATCCAATGTTATTCTGAATTATCAATCTTAATTTGATGAGTTTTCTAAAGACAAAATCTTTTTTTTTTTTTTTTTTTTGAGGTAGAGTCTCGCTCTGTTGCCCAGGCCGGAGTGCAGTGGCGCAATCTCGGCTCACTGCAACCTCCGCCTCCTGGATTCAAGCAATTCTCCTGCCTGGCTAATTTTTGTATTTTTAGTAGAGACAGGGTCTCACCATGTTGGCCAGGCTGGTCTCAAACTCATGACCTAGTGATCCACCCACCTCGGCCTCCCAAAGTGCTGGGATTATAGGCATGAGCCACCGCACCTGGCCCTGATCATTTATATTAACTATACAGTTTTTTAAAATCAATATTTCCATAAAGAGGATCGTGACTTCCAAGTGTTTTATTTCCCAAAAAATTTTGAGTCATTGGACTAGACAGTCATTTATTTCTTGTAACATTTATTAAATAATTTGTCAAGCCTTTATGTTTTAAGTCCCACAAAGGAAATGCAAGCCCCAATCAGGCCTTACGCTTCTAGAAATACCTGCTAATAAAGTGTCTCCCACATCACTGGTGGTTAGATGGCAGTAGAGAGAATGACAGACAACAGGAAGTGTGTTGATACCTTTGTTTCCTTCAGGGATTGGCTTCTTCTTTTCTTCCTGTACTATGGATTCCTCTAGGTCCTTAGGGGTTGGGTCTAAAAATTCCCACTTTTCATTAGCATAAAACACAGACCTCCGACTATCATTATGTCCATTCCCAGGATGGAAAGAAGACATCAAATTTCTATTGGGAAAAATGATATGTGTTATTAACAAAAACAAAAGCAAAACAAAACGTAATCTTATGTATATAGGATTGGCAAAAATTAAAATATCTGATAATATCAAATGTTGGTAAGAATATGGAGAAACTGGGATTCTTATACACTGCTGGTGGGAGTATAAATTGATAATATTACCATGGAGAGTAACTCAGCAAGGTACTGCTAAGTTGGAGAGGTGCCTGCCCCTAACACCCAGTATTTCCTAAAAGAAATCCTTACATACGTGCACAAGGAGACACAAACAAGAACATTCACTGCAACACTGTTCATATTACAAAAAAAAAAAGGTACAACAACCTAAACATTCATCAACAGGAGAATAAACTGTGGCATATTCATATAGTCAAGTACTATACAGCACTTAAAATCAACTCATTCATTCAACAAATGTTGATTGAGCCTACAACATGCCAGACACTATCTAGATGCTTGGAATATCCTAGTGAACAAAACACAGCAAGATTATTGTTCTTGTGGAATGCACATTTCAGCTAAAGCTATCTGTATCATAGGGATAAATATTTTTTAAATATGAATGAAAAGTGAAAGAAAATGGAAGAATTATAGGAACAGCATGATACTATTTTATGTCTTCAGATAATACTGTTAATAGAGACTATTTATAGATACATACATATGTAGTAAAACTATTTTTTAAAATCCACACATGAATGACAATAATCAAATACAGAATACTGGCTACCTCTGTAAAGGGAAAGAAGAATAGGATTAATAAGAGAGGATTTGGCTGGGCACGGTGGCTCATGCCTGTAATCCCAGCACTGTGGGAGGCTGAGGTGGGAAGATCACTTGAGGTCAGGAGTTTGAGACCAGCCTGGCCAACATGGTGAAACCCTATCTCTACTAAAAATACAAAAATTAGCCATGTGTGGTGGCACATGCCTGTAATCTGAGCTACTAGGGAGGCTGAGATGGGAGAATTGCTTGAACCTGGGAGATGGAGACTGCAGTGAGCCGAGAGTGCACCAATGCTCTCCAGACTGGGCAACAGGGTGAGACTCTGTCTGGAAAAAAAAAAGAGAGGATTTTAATTGTATCTGTAATGTTTTGTTTTTAAAAATGCAGTGGAAAAATGACAAAACTATAAAAATGAGTCATGGCTATCTGAGTAATCAATATACTTGCCTGTGTGCTAAAAATATTTCATTAAAAGTTTTAAAAACTAGGTTGGGATTTCTGTTTCCGGTGAAGATGGAATAACAGGAACTAGATTTACCTTCCGCCGTGAAAACTAAAGAACTGAAAAAAGTATAGAAACCGTGGTTTCCGGTCATTGGCCATCAGGCAGCAAAGGACAGTGATCCTGAGAGAGAGAAAGCCAATGAGGTAAGCCCACCTTACTGCCCGGGGACAGTTTCCAGGCCAGGGTGCAGGCAAGGGGCACCCAGGAGGAGCCCAGCATCTCTGAGCTGAGAAGATAGAGTGGGGAGTCTCAAGGCAGTTGCAGCTCACAGAGCAGAGTAATAAAGAGAAGGGGGCTGCACAGAGGGAGTGTTGCAGAGATCTTAGATGGTCCCCCAAATCTTCAACTGAGTACTGATGGGTGCTTGCATGTAAGAAAGCTATCTGAGAACAGAGAAAGAACCCCCTGAGAGAAGCAAAGTAAACAATCCCCGAGCCTCACACAGGACCGGAAATAGTGCCTAGTCTCCCCAGACAGAGTGGAAAACCTCATGATTCACAGGGCATCCGAAAGAGTACTCGGAAAGGCTACCAACAGTATCCCTAAAGCCTACTCTCATCTTACCTAGCAAAGCTTAAAAGCAAACTTCAAAAGGATCAAACTGTTTGAGTAATTTAATACATCCAAGAACAAAGCTCAAGAATATTTATAGCAACACCAAAAAATCCAGCACACAAAAAGGTAAAATTCACAATAGCTGGTATCCAATTTTAAAAATGACCAGGCATGCAAGAAGTGGGAAGTACAACTCATAATGAGGAAAACAATCAATCAACAGAAACAGGCCAGAAACAACAAATGATAACATTAGCAGACAGGGACTCTAAAAGTTCTAACTGTATTCTTCATGTTCTCAGAGCTAGAAAAAAAATGAACATCTTAGAGACATGGAAGATATTTTTTTAAAAACAGATTTAAATCAAATTTCTAAAGATAAAACTACAATGCCTATGATGAAAAATATGCTAAATGGGAATAAGAGCAGACTAGACATTGTAGAAGGAAAGACTAGTGAATCTGATGACCCTGCAATAGAAATGACCTAAAGTGAAACAGAAAAAAAGACAAAAGAAACGAAGGAAGGAAGGATGGATGGATGGATGGATGGATGGATGGATGGATGGACAAATGAGCCAGTCACTGAAGGAGAAGGGAGGAGATGGAATAAAAGTATATGAAGAAATAATGACCAAAAAATTTTCCAAATTTGATGAAAACTATAAACTCACAGATTAAAGAAGCTCAACAAACTTCAAGCACAAGAATCATGAAGAAAACTGTATCAAGGCATATGATAACCAAATTGCTTAATATAAATAATATTTAAAGTTGTAAGTATAATCTTAATTTGCAAAAGAGATAAAGGAATAGTCAAATTTGAAAAGTTAAACTGTCAAAAGATGAAGAGACATCTTAAATTAATTCATTTGAGCAGTCAGTAAGTGGAGTGGTGAGGAAGAGAACATGCTAACATGAACCACCTACTTATATGCACACACACACATATGCTTATATCCTCTTACTTCATAGAGCCGTACTCATTGAATACTACTCAGCAAAAAAAGGGATGAAATACGAAAACACCAAACAATATAAATAAGTCTCCAAAAGGTTAAGTGAAAGACGACACACAGGCTGGGCACGGTGGCTCACGCCTGTAATCCCAGCACTTTGGGAAGCCGAGGCAGGTGGATCACAAGGTCAGGAGATCGAGACCATCCTGGCTAACACAGTGAAATCCCATCTCTACTAAAAAATACAAAAAAATTAGCCGGACGTGGTGGCGGGTGCCTGTAATCCCAGCTACTCGGGAGGCTGAGGCAGGAGAGTGGTGTGAACCAGGGAGGCAGAGCTTGCAGTGAGCCGAGATTGCACCACTGCACTCCAGCCTGGGTGACAGAGCGAGACTCCATCTCAAAAAATAAAAAAGAAGACACACAGGAGACTACATAGAGTAGGATTCCATTTATATAAAATTTTTTCTAAGTCAAAGCTATAATGACAGAAAGCAGATCAGAGGTTGTCCAGGGCCAGGGATTAAGGAAAAGGATCAACTGCAATAGAGTGTGAAGGCATTTTTAAAGGTGATGGAAATGTTCTATTTATCTTGATTATGGAGGTGTTTACATCAATGTGTATAATTTCTAAAATTCATCAGCCTATTCACCTAAAATAAGTGAACTTATTGGAGGTAAATTATACCTCAATGAAGTTACTAAAATAAACATGCAAATACACACAGAAGAGGAAGAAATGTATAATGTGGTGTTTTCTGAGGTAGATTAAATGTAAGGAGGGAAAAGGTAGTTTCATCTCAGGCAGATGATGTTCTCATGTAAAACAGTCATTTCTCAATGTGTATGGTTTTTTGTTTTTGTTTTTTTGAGATGGAGTTTCAGTCTTGTTGCCCAGGCTGGAGTGCAGTGGTGCGATCTTGGCTCACTGCAACCTCTACCTCCCGGGTTCAAGTGATTCTCCTGCCTCAACCTCCCCAGTAGCTGGGATTACAGGCGCCTGCCACCACTCCCAGCTAATTTTTGTATTTCTAGGAGAGACAGGGTTTCGCCGTGTTGGCCAGGCTGGTCTCAAACTCCTGAACTCGTGATCTGCCTGCCTTGGCCTCCCAAAGTGCTGGGATTACAGGCGTGAGCCACTGCACCCCGCCCCTCAATGTGTTTTTTAAAGCATATCGTGTTTCCTTTTTACTTGTACTTTAAACGTTCAGAAGAATGCAGAGAAATTACATAACACACTTATGTTCTCATCACACTGTTACAACATGTGAATGTATAACCTTTTGCTAACTGCTTTAACAAAGAGTCACTGTTTAGAACTCATATTCACTTTCTCATGGCTTATTTACTTAGGACCAAGAGGGAGCTGGTCAACAACATAAAGCATCTTGCACATGCTATTTATTTCCTAAGTCTCTTCCAGAGCCTGGCATTGTGCCACACATCTTCATAGAACACTGCATAAAAGGATTCTAGTCAATTCCCATGTAACCTAATGAGCAAGATACTGTATAAAGTCTGATTTTAAAAAAATTATAAAAATTATAAAAGTGTAGAGAAAGCTATTTCAAAATAGCTTCTCAGGAAGAAAACTCTCACAAATGCTTGCTATACTTTTGCTCGTTTTTTTGACACGCAGCTGGACTCACTGTACGATGACGTTTCAGTGGCCCTGCCTACGGCAAGGATCTCACAACAGCCTTCTCTTAGGTGGTATGTGACTACTAACACCATCAATTTTAGGAATTCAGTTCTCCTTGCCACTTGCCCTAGCCATCAAACTGTGCTCCTTGGCTCTGGTTCCTAAAGGGGGAATGCAGGAAAGAGGAGTAAGAACAGGGACACCCCACATGGCCTGGGGAGAAAGAACAGCAATTTCAATGACTTAGAACTGCCACACACCCTCCTTCCTCCCACAGTGGTTCTGTGTTTGCAGCCTGTCGCAAGCCTACTCACACAAAGCTGTGCTCTAACCTGCAGCTGAGGGACAGCCTTGCTGGGGGTGCAGTGCCACTTGCCAAGCCCTGGGTAACAGAGAAATGGAATCAGGCTCAAAGTGAAAGCCTCCTGACACTGAAACACTATATAGCCAATTCCTGTTTTAGCTCTTATGTGGCGAAACCCAATTCTGGGACTGTGCAACAAGGGGGTCATTGGGGTGCAGACTTTTCAGACACACTCACCCCCATCTGCTCTGGCCCACAGAGGCCTCGGTGGTGACCATGTGTCCTGCCTGTGCATTCTACTGCGGAGCTCAGAGCTGGTTTAAATGGAGGCTATTTTTTTAAGCTGGTGTTAGAGTCTGTTCTGTGGCAGTATCTGCTGTTTAAAGATCCCAATTTCATTTGACAGATCTTTGAGAGGGCCTTCTGTGTTCTCCCAGGCATTGTGCTAGGTGCCCACCTATAAACACTCAGCTGCTCTGAAATAGAAAGTGCCAGCAAGCAGCAAAACAGCAGCTTGGTAGGGGCTGTGTTCAGCCTGAGCTTTTTTTAAACAAATACCAGCGATCTGTGTCATCGTTAAGAAAACTGCTTTCTATGCTTACATATTTCAGATGGAAGTCTGAACAGTTTAAAAATGTCTTAACTGAAACAGTAGTAATTTTTTTGACATGCATTTTTTGACATGCGTTTGAATTCTGATAACCAGCTGGAATTTACGAGTTGACAGAAATGTTGGGAAACGTTCCATCAAACCTCTTCCGAGTTAACTCCTCCACAAACTGCTTGCATAGCCACATTTTAGGCAATGCCACAACCTCTTCAGCAGCGGGATGACATGGCCGAGGCAGAGGGTTTGTGCCTCTACCACAAACACACAACTAAGAAGGCAGGCCAAATGGGGAATCTGTCAGGTGGCAGGCCTGCAAGCCAGAGGTCACTTGCTATGGTTTGAACGTTTGAACATTCGTGCCACTTGCTATGGCACGAACTTGCCAGGACTTCGTGCGCAGGAGGGAGGTAGGCTACCACTGCTGCCAGCTCCCTCCCTCCTTCCAGACTACAGGCCCTGTTGAGGGAAACAAAGGTTGGGGATGCAGGGAGGAGGTTGTTGGGGGGGTTTCCTCTGTAGCCATCCCAATAAAGTTGACTCAGTATTTCCTCCTCCACAAATTAATTCCTCAAATATATTCTCACAAGGACACAGATATACATACATATATACACACACAAGGATACCAGAAAAATACTATTTGAAATGACAAAAAAGTAGAAACAGGCAGATGTCCATGGCTAGGAAACTGGTTAAATTAGGGCACATTCATATAACTGAACTCTGTTAGAACAAGAGCTCTAATAAAGACTAACAAGTTAAGACATTCCAGATAAGTGCCTATATAACGCCCCAGTTCAAAGGGGCACGGCAAGTGGCCCTACACTCCCCACCATTGCTAACCCCTCCTGACTCACCTGCAGGTAAGAGCACAGCTTTGGAACAAGTGGGCCTCATGACATGGTAAATATAGAGAAACTCTGTTTGAAGGAAGAGTGAGTAGAATTCTAAGTCACTGAAATAGCTATACACTAAAACAGTGGATACTGTATGATCTCTCTGTGTAGATCACATATACACTGAGCAAATTTCAGGGTGCATACATAACCAATTTCAGTTCTAGTGGTGAATTCTGGGAAGTGGACTTAGAAGGACTTTCACTTTTAACTGTGCACCCCTCAGCAATGGCTGATATTTCTTTTTATACGCATGCATGCCTTTTACAATGAAGTACAAACACACAACTAAGAAGGCAGACCAAATGGGGAATCTGTCAGGTGGCAGGCCTGCAAGCCAGAGGTCACTTGCTATGGTTTGAACGTCCCCTCCAAAACTCATGTTGAAATGTAATTGTCACTGTGATAGTATTAAGAGGTGGAACCATTAAGAGGTGATTAGGCCATGAAGGCTCAGTCCTCACTAATGGATTAACGCTGTTATCTCAGGAGTGGGCCTAGATTCAACTGCAGAAGAGGAGATGGCAATGTGGCCAGGGAAGCAGAGATTACAGCAAGCCAGCCATAGACCAAGGAATGCCAGCAGCCACCAGAAGCTGGAAGAGGCCCAGAACCGACTCTGTCCTGGAGCCTCCAAAGAAACCAAAACCAGTCCTGTCGACACCTGAACTTAGGCCCTAGTGAAGCTGATTGTGAACTTCTGGCCTCCCAAACTATCAGAGAATATGTGTGGTTTTAAACCATCAAGTTTATGGTAACTTGTTACAGCAGCCACAGCAAAGTAATACAATCACTCTCTAATAAGCTATTGCCCTTCAAACCAAGGACTTTGAGAGGCTGCTTTCTGCTGTGGTCCAGGCTTCAGGTGGCATTCAAGTTTGGAGCATTAATGTCCAAAGTCAGAATATATTTACTTCTGATATGATGTCTTTTGGTCCTGAGGATCTGGGAGGGTGTCATCAGAAAGACCCTTTCCAAAATACTCTAGACATTTACCTGGACAGATGAGTACATCGTCTTTCCAATTCTAACACATTAGAGCAAACACCTAATAAAACATGCACAGCCTCAAATAAACCAAACATCTAAGAAACAATACTCTTGTTGTAGAACTTTCAGACAGGTATAGCGCCACTGGTTCCCTACTACCCAAAGGGCAGACACCCCTACCCCTTCACTCTGGGTTCCCTGGCGTCCTCAGCTCCTCTTCTATCCTCACCCCCTTAAGCATCCTATGCACTGGGCACAAGAACCCATGCCACTTGTGAGACACACCATTTTGACTTCCTTGCCTCTGCACGGGTGTCCTTGAACTTGGATTTCCCTTTGGCCAGTCCCTCTCCATCTCTCAAGCCCTTTAAGTCAAAACTCATCTTCACAGCAAAACCATCACTAGCCTCTCCCAAAACCCACACTGCAAAGAATAAGCCATTTATTCTGGTGCACCCCAGGAGGCTGTGACATGCTGGGTTCAGCCTTGAACTGCACCCTACGGCACCTGTGGCAGAGGACTCACAGGCCTTGCCTGCCTGTCTTCCTGAGAACCCTTCAAACTGCTGAAGGCAGGGAGGAACAGCCTCTTAACCAAGGGAACAACCTCAGCCCCATCCCACAATAGGGGGGAGAGGAAGATGCAGTGGGGAGGGAGGGAGCGCCAGCTGCACAGCCAGGCAGTCCTGCAGAATGGGCTTCTCTAAACTTGAGTGGTGACCCACTGGGGGCCAGGATATCAAATTAAGAAGATATGAAATCAATTTTGAGGGAACAAGCATTTTTTTTTTAGTATTAAAAGAGAAAATAGTACTTAGCTTTACTATATGTAGCAGTGACATTTTTCTTTCAGTTTTATGTACATACCGACAGTATACATTTATATACAAACATGTATTATCTGCTGTCAGTTCCCAGTCAAAAAAGTGAACAACACTGTGTCCGAAGGTAACATCTTCCCAGTGCGTCCAGAATTGGTTCCTTCTGGTGGGTTCTTAGTCTCGCCAACTTCAAGAATGAAGCTGCGGACCTTTGCGGTGAGTGTTGCAGCTCTTAAAGGTGGCATGGACCCAAAGAGTGAGCAGCAGCAAGATTTATGATGAAGAGTGAAAGAACAAAGCTTCCACAGCGTGGAAGGGGACCCGAGCAGGTTGCCGCTGCTGGGTGGGGTGGCCAGCTTTTATTCCCTTATTTGTCCCCGCCCATGTCCTGCTCATTGATCCATTTTACAGAGCGCTGATTGGTCCATTTTACAGAGTGCTGATTGGTGCGTTTACAATCCTTTAGCTAGACACAGAGCACTGATTGGTGCGTTTTTACAGAGTGCTGATTGGTGCATTTACAATCCTTTAGCTAGACATAGAGTGCTGATTGGTGCATTTTTACAGAGTGCTGATTGGCGCATTTACAATCCTTTAGCTAGACACAGAGCGCTGACTGGTGTGTTTACAATCCTCTAGCTAGACACAAAAGTTCTCCAAGTCCCACTGGACCCAGGAAGTCCAGCTGGCTTCACCTCTCACCAGGAGGCCAAACAAAAAGGACGGTGCTGAGAGGAACTGTCGTCCTGCTAGGGAAGGGAGTGTGGCACAAAGGCAGGTGGGTGTGGGCAGACCCCCCCCTGCCACGGGTGTGCAGGGCAGAGGATGACGAGCCCCAAGCAGCAGGAGCAGGAGCAGTAGAGCAACTCTGCCCCTGGAAGGGTCTGGAGCCTTCCCTCATCACTCTTCCTCAAGTTGGTGCTGGACACCCACCATGTGTCAGGCCTTGTGAGGCACTGGGGTAAACTGGAGACAAGACAGACAGGGTCCCTGCCCCACGGAGCTCCCATGGTCTAGCTTGCAAGGGAGCTACAGACCACAGATGAGTACACAAAGAAATACAGTAACTACAGGCAGCGGTAAGGGCTGTGAAGGAGAAGCACAGCAGTGAGGAGTGGGAGGAACAGGGAAGGCTTCTCTGAAGAACGAGCAGAAGTAACCAGAGAAAAGAGAGCCTGCCCTGCAAAGGGACAGCCTGAGGCAGGGCCTGTCAGGAAGACGATACATCTGAAGAACTGCAAGAAGTCAAGTGGGCCTGCAACAGAGGAAATGACAGGTGTCAGACCCCATGGGACCCTGAAGGCCATGTTCAGCAGCACAGCCTTCGGCCTAAAGCAATGAGAGGCCTGTGAAAGGCTGAGGCAGTAGATGGAATTGGTTCAGGTCCCTTAGAATTGGGTCCCTGCAACAGGTGGACCCAGGACCGGCAGATAATGCAGACAGGTGCCCCTCGTCAGCCCCCAACTCTAAATACAACAGAAGACATGGCCCGATTGCTCCCTTGGTGGCCCTGGACAAGAGAGGCGGAAGTTCTCTGAGCCTCAGCTTCCCATGCTGAGTCATGGTGAAAGGTCTCTGAGTCTACAGGCCGAAGCCACTGCTCCTCTGATGACTGCGGTGATTTCCATGGACAGTGTCATGCAACGGCGGCCCTTCTGATATGTGGGGCCTTGGGAGCGTGTGAACTGATAGAGACCAAGAGGACTGACGGGACACAACTGCTAAGCACAACCTCATGCTCCTGGGAGCTATCGAAGACCAGGCACCAATGCAGCAACACACACACACAGCCCAGCCAACTTCCTGCAACTGCTGAAACTCCACGGGCCCAAAAGCAAGTGGCCTTCCTTCCTGGTTCCTTCTCCAGAAGGCCTGGCTTTAAAAATGTCAATGTGAGGCAGCAGCATGGTGACTACATGCCTTGTCTTTCTTGGCAGACAGAGCCATGCCTTCCAACGAGGAAAATTACAAATACCACGTTACGGCTCCTGGACAGGAACAACTTCCCCGAATTCACCAAACACCTGGGTGCCTGCTTTGGGCTGGTTTGGGCCCTCTGCTGCAAATGGGGGCTGAAGAGATGAGTCACTGTCACGACTTTACAGTCCTACTAAAACCATAATAGATTCTTGGTAACCCCCACCATGCTCACAGATAACTCTTTCTACCAGGCCTGAGTGGTAGAATGAAGTAAAACTAAGAGTCAGAGCAGGGCCAACTGCAGGGCCCACAGAAGACCTATGGGAGGGAGGCCTGGAAGGAAGAGCACACCTTCCCGGCCAGCTCAGCCCTCACAACTGCTCTTGAGAAAGGCACCCTGTCCACTCGACTCAAGGGAGTGGAGACGTACTTCACCTACCGGCTCAAAAGAGTCAGAGGGGCAACAGTGGCAGCAATGCCAGCAGGCCTGGGTTGTGTAGCCACCATTTACAGAGCACTTACTGTGTCCGGAATTGGTGGGTTCTTGGTCTCACTGACTTCAAGAATGAAGCCGCGGACCCTCGCGGTGAGTGTTACAGCTCTTAAGGTGGCGCGTCTGGAGTTTGTTCTTTCTGATGTTCGGATGAGTTCGGAGTTTCTTCCTTCTGGTGGGTTTGTGGTCTCGCTGGCTCAGGAGTGAAGCTGCAGACCTTCGCAGTGTTATAGCTCTTAAGGTGGTGCGTCTGGAATTGTTCGTTCCTTCCGATGTTCAGATGTGTTCAGAGTTTCTTCCTTCTGGTGGGTTCGCGGTCCCGCTGGCTCAGGAGTGAAGCCTCAGACCTTCGCGGTGAGTGTTACACTTCTTAAGGCGGGGCGTCTGGAGTTGTTCATTCCTCCCGGTGGGCTCGTGGTCTCGCTGCCTTCAGGAGTGAAGCTGCAGACCTTCGTGGGGAGTGTTACAGCTCATAAAAGCAGTGTGGACCCAAAGAGTGAGCAGTAGCAAGATTTATTGCAAAGAGCAAAAGAACAAAGCTTCCACATTGTGGAAGGGGACCAGAGCAGGTTGCCGCTGCTGGCTCGGGCAGCCTGCTTTTATTCTCTTATCTGGCCCCACCCACGTCCTGCTGATTGGTAGAGCCGAGTGGTCTGTTCTGACAGGGAGTTGATTGGTGCGTTTACCATCCCTGAGCTAGACATAAAAGTCCTCCACGTCCCCATCAGATCAGTTAGATACAGAGTATCGACACAAAGGTTCTCCAAGGCCCCACCAGAGCACCTAGACACAGAGTGTCGATTGGTGCATTCACAGACCCTGAGCTAGACACAGGGTGCTGATTGGTGTGTCTGCAAACCTTGAGCTAGATACAGAGTGCCGATTGGTGTATTTACAATCCTTGAGCTAGACATAAAGGTTCTCCAAGGCCCCACCAGAGCAGCTAGATACATGTCGCTAGAGCAGTGTCAATTGGTGCATTCACAGACCCTGAGCTAGACACAGGGTGCTGATTGGTGTATTTACAATCCCTGAGCTAGACATAAAGGTTCTCCACATCTCCACCAGACTCAGGAGCCCAGCTGGCTTCACCCAGTGGATCCTGCACCGGGGCTGCAGGTGGAGCTGCCTGCCAGTCCCGCGCCGTGCGCTCGCACTCCTCAGCCCTTGGGTGGTCAATGGGACTGGGTGCCGTGGAGCAGGGGGTGGCGCTCGTCGGGGAGGCTCCGGCCGCACAAGAGCCCATGGAGGGAGTGGGAGGTTCAGGCATGGCAGGCTGCAGGTCCCGAGCCCTGCCCCATGGGAAGGCAGCCAAAGCCTGGTGAGAAATCGAGCACAGCGCCGGTGGGCTGGCACTGCTGGGGGACCCAGTACACCCACTGCAGCCGCTGGCCTGGGTGCTAAGCCCCTCACTGCCTGGGGCCAGCAGGGCCTGCCGGCTGCTCGGAGTGAGCGGCCCGCCAAGCCCACGCTCACCCGGAACTCCAGCTGGCCCGCAAGCGCCGCGCACAGCCCCGGTTCCCGCTCGTGCCTCTCCCTCCACACCTCCCTGCAAGCTGAGGGAGCCAGCTCCCGCCTTGGCCAGCCCAGAAAGGGGCTCCCACAGTGCAGTGGCGGGCTGAAGGGCTCCTCAAGTGCTGCCAAAGTGGGAGCCCAGGCAGAGGAGGTGCCGAGAGCAAGTGAGGGCCGTGAGGACTGGCAGCACGCTGTCACCTCTCATTACAATCAGTCAGGCAGTGTGCTAGGCATTTCTTATTTGTAACCTTAACAACACTCTCACTAATCCAGAGGGGGAGAGGCTTACACACACACACACACACACACACACACACACACACACACACACACACTCTGTCTCCAAGAGGATATGAGGGCTTAAAGCTTGGGTTAGGCAACAAGCATCTGGCATCCTCTAAGCATGAAAGGCATAGTAGTGAACTACACTGACAAAATCTCCTCCTAGGAGGTGATGCTCTAGTAGGACACAACAGCAGATGCTCAAAGACTCGATCAGGGAGCAAAACCATCCTGAATCTCTAGCCGACTGAAGGCCCCCTGTGCTGGCTGGTGAGCTACTGCCTACTGGACAATCATGAAAGCCACAGTCTCCCTAGGGATCCTCTCAGCTCCTTGCCCCTCACGTGGTCTCACACATCCGAGTGCTCAGGATGTTTACTGAACTGAGCACTCCAGGCAGAGTATTTCACAGAACACTAGTTAGAAGCCACTAACTAGTCACGACTACCTAGTTTACCATTTCCACAATGCATTCACTCTGTGAAAGCAAACGAAACCCAGCTGAGGGCTGGCCTGATCCGATATAGGTAAACACCCAATCAAATATCATTAAGACCCCACTACATAAATACCAGAACTGAAAATTGCTAATGAAAATGCCTTTCCCTCTCCCAATCTGAGATACAATGGCAGGGTCCTTTTCTTTCTTTAGAGGAAGGGGGTGTTACTGTTTGTATTTTGTTCTGACTGGAGGTAGGAAGTCTGCACCCCAGTGCCTCAAAGGTAAAAGCATCTGTCCAAGGAGACCTGTCTACCCCCATCAGATGCCTCAGTGAGGTGGGAGCTGGTACACCTCCACCCCGAATGCATCTGACTCCTCCTTTCATTTCTCAAGAAATTGTTATCTCCATGGCAGAAGGAAACTGGCAATATGCATACGAGCAAAGCAAGTGCAGCAGGAGAGAAGTCAATGCTAGGGCCATTAGGAATGCTTCAGGAAAGGAAGTCCACCAGGGTGGGGCTGGCCCCAGCCACGCATACCTGCCAAAGAGAGCTTCATCCATCACAGCACCCCCAACTCAGAAACAATTAAGAAGCAACTGCTCCAAATAGGTTCAGCTTTGCATTTATCTACTTTTAAATCTGTTTGCCAGTACATAACATATAAATACTTCAGTGCTTCATACACAAACAAGATAATCCTCCAACCTAGTTAAATAAAAATACTAGGCATGACCAAACCATCAATGCCACGGTCTGAATGTCTGTGTCCCCGCAAAATTCCTATGTTGAGACCTAGTCCCCAAGATAATAGTAGTAAGAGTGAAGCCTCGTGGGAAGTGATTAAGTCATGAGGGCAGAGCCCTCTGGAATGAGATCAGGGTCCTTATAGAAGAGGCCAGAGTGGTAAAAGGGATTTCAGGAGAAAAATACACTTAGCTAGGTAGCTAGATACATACATACATATATATGTATGTGTGTGTGTGTGTGTGTGTATATATATATATATATATATATATATATATATGTCTACCCCCATCAGATACCTCAGTGAGGTGGGAGCTGGTACACCTCCACCCCGAATGCATCTGACTCCTCCTTTCATTTCTCAAGAAATTGTTATCTCCATGGCAGAAGGAAACTGGCAATATGCATACGAGCAAAGCAAGTGCAGCAGGAGAGAAGTCAATGCTAGGGCCATTAGGAATGCTTCAGGAAAGGAAGTCCACATATATGTATGTGTGTATATATATATATAAGTCCATATATATGTATGCATATATATGTATGTATACATGTATGTATACATATATATGTATGTATACATATATGTATGTATAGATATATGTGTGTATGTATACATATATGTGTGTATACATATATGTGTGTATTATACATATGTATACATACATACATATATATGTATACATAGATGGAGGCCCCAGAGGGAACTTGTCTGTCCCTTCTGCTGTGAGAACACTCCTAGAAGGCATCATCTCTAAAACAGAGAGTGAGCCCCCACCAGACACCAAATCTGCTACTGTCTTCATCTTGGACTTCCCAGCCTCCAGAACTATGAGAAATAAATTTCTGTTGTTCATAAGCTACCTTGTCTATGGTATTTTATCACAGCAGCCCAAATAAACAAAGACAATCAATTTGGGAGAAGAAGAAGAAAGAAAAAAACTATTTGTCAAACTCTGCTTAAAACTCTTCACTGACTCTGTAGCTCTTAGGACAAAGACCAAAATCCTGCCCTGGCCCAAGCCCTGCCTCTTCCAAAGACTATGTCCCCTTCACCCCTAGCTGCCACCAGACACTCCTTGAGTCCCACATGCAACCAGCACCCCCACCTAAAGGCCTCTGTTTATGCCACTTCCTCTCCCTAGAACACTTTACTCCCCCTCTCCACGCCCCCGAGTCAACACCAACTCATCCTTTGTGTCTCAGCTGGAATGCGCTTCTTCAGGAAAGTCTTTCCTAGCCCTCCCCAACCCCTAAACCACATCAAGATCCTGAATATACATGCACTGCCTCTCTTTCCTTTCAAACTCTCTAGCACTGGTTGGTGTTTGTTATATTTTATTAATATCTGTTCCCTGGATACTGGCAGATCCACAAGGACAGGGACTATCTTGTCCAGTCATATCCCTAGTGCCTAATCACACACAGTGAGTGACTGAGTGGGAAGCTCCCGAGGCCCTCCTAGAACGCAAGTCAGTGAACTACAGCCTGGGGTCATTTCCAGCCTCTGCCTATTTCTGTACAATCTACAAGCCAAGAATGGTTTTAACATTTTTATTTTGCTATTTTGTTTTTTTGAAACAAAAAACAAACAAAAAACAGCCTGTCACCCAGGGTGGAGTACAGTGGTGCAAACACAGCTCACTGCAATCTCTGCCTCTTGGGCTCAAGCAATCCTGTCTCAGCCTCCTAAGTAGCTGGGACTACAGACATTTGCCACCCCATCTGGCCAGTTTTAAAATTTTTGTAGAGATGGGGTCTCACTTTGTTGCCCAGGTTGGTCTTGATCTCTTGGGCTCAAGTGATCCTCCCACTTTGGCCTCCCAAAGTGCTGGGAGGAATACCGGAGTGAGCCACTGTGCCCAGCTAACATTTTTAAATGGCTGAAAACAATTAAAAGAATATTTTGTGAAATGTGAAAATTACATGAGCTCCAAATCTCAGAGTACATAAGTAAAAATCAGAACGCAGCTATACTCATTCTACGGTTGTTTCTGTACTACTACGGCAGAATAGTGACAGAGATGGCAGAGTGTGCAAAACTATGGCAGAGTGTGCAAAATACTATGACAGAGATGGCAGAGTGTGCAAAATACTATGTGGCCTTTTACATAAAAAGTTTGCCCCTGCTGTAACAGTGTCCTTGAAGTCCTGACTATGGGCATGAAATACAAGAGACCTGAAAATACAGAACTGACTGTAAGTAAGCTCTCTCCTCGGGGGAAGGGTGAGTCATATAACCCCCTTTTGGATTCCCAGTATGTCTTCTATTCAGTGGGCATTTACTGAATGGCTGCTTCCTCTATGACATGAGGCAAGAATGGCATGTAATACATCTATACATTTGGGAGTTCTGGCTGATCAGTTCTAAAGGGTCACCAAAACCAGTGCTTACTGGGTAACCATTTTCTATTCATTCATTCAACAAGTGTCTACCTGGGCACCATACCTTAGTCAGTTTAGGCTGCTATAACAAAAACACCACAGACTGAGTGGCTTAAACAACACAAATTTACCCCTTAGCTCTGGAGACTAGAATGTCCAAAATCAAGGTGCTGGTCAATTTGGTTCCTGGCAAGGGCCCTCTTCCTGGTTTGCAAAGGAATGCCTTTTCGCTGTATCATAGGTGGAGAGGGAGATCATCTCTCCAGGGCCTCGTTTATAAGGGCACTAATACCATTCATGAAGGCTCCACCCTCATGACCTAATTACCTCCCAAAGGCCCCACTTCTAAATATCATCACATTGGGAGTTGGAGCGTCAACATATGAATTTTTCAGGAACACAAACACAAACACTGGTCAGTAGCAAGCCTCCTTTGTGCCAGATACTGTTGCGTGAACTGAGGATACAAACAGTCCTTAGGGAGCTCACCTCTGGCGGGTAGGAAATAGGTTGGGGACTCCCCTGCAATGAGGACTGTGTGAGAGGCAGTGGAAGATGGAATGCCATTGTGGTATCACAAGCACAATACTGGACTTGCCTTGAAGGAACTTACTAATTGGAAAGCCTTGAAAAGTTTAAGTCCCCATAACTTAAAGTTTAAATAATGCTTCAAGACTGAGCAGATGCCCCAGGGTAGAACAGCTTAGAAGAACCATACAGCAAAGAATGCTGGTTCACCACATCTATTTTGTACTGAACACACTCTGATTACCCAAGCCAATAAATGTTTGTCATTAAGAGCAATTTCAACAACATGGAATGCACACTCCCACAAAAGTGGATTAAGAATAGGTGTACATAACTATTCAGTTACGTGTGGCTCGGAAACCAACACACATGTCCATTTGAGCACCAAGCACCTACAAGAAGGGAGTAGAGGAAGGAAATCATTTGCTGACTGTCTGATGACACTCTCTTGCTCCAAAGACTGCAGAGATCTGGAAGAGCAAGGCTGTTTAAGCTTCACCCTCAGTCAATCACATGCTCTCCTTCCCCTAAGTGCCTCAGATTCCAGTAAAGCTCCACGAGAAGCCTCCAGCACCCCTACACACACAGAGAAACACATACGGTAGCATCAGCCTCTGCTAGGCCCTTACAACAGTTTGCAGATATGTCCAGTAAAAGGTACTATGCATCCTGGTAAAGAACTGGGCAGTAAAATGTTCCTGGTGATACTCACTGTCCAAAAAGGACAGCTATCAAATACAGTAAAAGACTACCTTATCTGATCCAAAACAATTAATATCCAAAGTCAAAAAAAAGTAGACTTGTCAGACCAGACAATACAATTAGATATTCCACATTTTGGAAAATCACTGTTCCTGGAGCCTCTACTTTCAGAGAGGGTCTGAGTCTAGCTTCATGACATCAGCAAAATTACCTACCCTCTCTAGCCTCTATTACCTCATCTGTAAAATAAGGCACCAGATCAGATCCCTAAGTTTTGGAATAGAGGAGTTTACCAAGAAATTCTTGTATCAGCTGTCATTAAGACTCACATAGCAAAACATTTTGGAAAAGCCCAACAAAACCACAGCTTCTCCAGAGAAGGCTCAAAGATGCTTTAAAATAAGAAAAACATATAATAATATAATAAGAAAATTGCTGATTTTTCTTTACTTTTTAACCCTCTGTGAAAAGAAATGGTATTTGTAAAATTACACACAACTAGCTGAAGTCTGAGCAGGGCTAAAACCTAACTTAAAAATCCTTAGAAATCAGGGTCTCCTCTATGGCTGGGCAGCCCTAAAGTGAAACATTAAGGCTTATGGGAATCAGTTCTTGGATCTGAAAGACGAAAAGGAAGATAAATTGGTAATTTCCTTACTTACCACCATAAAGTTTTTACTTCTAGAGCTCAAAAGAAATAATGGTACAATGAAATTTATCTTTCTTAAAACACACCCCTGTCCAGGCACAGTGGCTCATGCCTGTAATCCCAGCACTTTGGGAGGCCGAGGCAGGCGGATCACCTGAGGTTGGGAGTTCGAGACCAGACTGACCAACATGGAGAAACCCCGTCTCTACTAAAAATACAAAAATTAACTGGGCATGGTGGCACACACCTATAATCCCAGCTACTTGGGAGGCTGAGGCAGCAGAATTGCTTGAACCTGGGAGGCAGAGGTTGCGGTGAGCTGAGATCATGCCATTGCACTCCAGCCTGGGCAACAAGAGCGAAACAACGTCTCAAAACAAACAAACAAACAAACAAACAAAAAACACCCCTACTCTAAAACCCTGCTCCCTTGGAAAGCCTTGCCTGTTTCCATTTCCATTGTTGTAAATAGCCAACACTTGAGGCCTCAGGTACTATCTTACTCTGTGACCAATTTAATTTTACATGTCAAAATATTCCTCCATTGTCAGTAACCCAAAGGAAAATATTTCCTTTTCTTAAAAAAAAAAAAGAAATACTCTGAACCTACAATGAGATGGATAGCGGCCAGGCACAGTGGCTCATGCCTGTAATCCAAGCACTTTGGGAGGCCGAGGCGGGTGGATCACCAGAGGTCAGGAGTTTGAGACCAGCCTGATCACCATGGTGAAACCCCATGTCTACTAAAGATACAACATTAGCCAGGCGTGATGGTGCATGCCTGTAATCCCAGCTACTTGGGAGGTTGAGGCAGGAGAATCACTTGAAGCAGGGAGGTGGAGGTTGCAGTGAGCCGAGATCGTGCCATTGCACTCCAATCTAGGCAACAAGAGCAAAACTCTTGTCTCAAAAAAAAAAAAAAAGATGGATAGCATAACACAACAAACACTGATGCACCCACCACCCAGTCCAAGAAATAAAACACTGCAAAACAACAGTGGAAGCCACAAGGCACCAGCCCCAAGGCAGCCATTCCCAGTAACATCCCCCCTCTTCCCATCAGAGGCAACCACCACCTAGAAACCAGAGCTCATCACCCGCTTGCATCTCTTCCCGTCCTGACACAGTATATATCCTTACGATCTGTAGCACTATTTTACATGATCTTCTTAACCTTTCTATAAATGGTATCATTCTGAACAGAATCAGTCTGCAACTTATTTCTTGCTCAATTTTATGTTTGTGAGAGTAATCCACATTGACACCTATAGCTCTAGTTCCTTTGTTTACTACCACATAATATGCCATTATATGAATATACTACATATTTGGCCAAAAACACTGCTTGATGTTTCATATGCCATGTAGTGCCTACTATTTTCCATACCACTATGGAAAATTTGCCAGCCATTTCCATAACATTCTCCAGAATCCTCACAACCACTAATGAGAAAGGTAGGATTCCCATTGAAGATGAGGAATGAGAAGACCAAAGAGGAACTGGGACGTAGCGTAACTTGTCCAATACGTGTGAGCAGCAGACTCCTGCTTCAAGTTCAAGCCCATCCAAGTCTAAAGCCACGCTCCTGACAATATGCCTTGTAACCCCATTTAGGTAGATTCAGATTTTCTTTTTAAGGCTCTACAGTCATCTGAGAAAAATCTGAAACATGACGCTCTATTTTCTTTGTTAACAAATACCCTACAGGAAATTCACCTGACATGGGGACAGTCCGTGTATACACTGAGGAAGAGCCTCTACCTTTGGCAAAGGTCCTCCACTGGGGTCATTCCCACGTTTATACAGGCGCAAAGTAAGCCTGAGTAGGACTGCAACCCTAGTTGGCTTCCTTCGGGGAAACTGGCTGCACCCACTTACAGACAGGACAGAGGAGCCCGAGAGAAGATGGGAAACAGATCCTGCTTGAATTGGCAAAAGCTGAGTCGACAAAGCTCTGAGAACATCTCCAGGGGCAGCTCCAGCTGTTAGCAGCTCTGGAGGTCCGAGGAACAGTCCTGTGCTCACAAGGCCAAGATCCTGCCTACTCTGCTCTCCGCATGGCCAGCTTTAAGAGTGCTTTCATACATCCCAGCCCAACCCTGCTGCCCTGGAGAAAGCTGAGCCTGCAGTGCAGAAAAGGAGTGAGAGTGAAGGTGGAGGTTCACAGGAACCAGGCAGGGAGCACAGCCTGGAGAAAGGATACTGGCTCCAGGCCTGGGCCCAGATCCCTCCAGGTGCTTGAAGCAGGTGGACCCCTAGGAGGTGACAGAGTCTAGCCCGCTAAGGACTCCCAAGGAAAGGGGAGGCTTCTCAGCACCAGGACTCCTCACTCTACTCTCCTGCTTCTGCATTATTTTTCCCATTATGTCTCTTCGCTGGAGGATTAAAAGAGCCTCAAAGGAGCAAGGCCTAACTGGCTTCAGTGACCCCCTCCCACCTCTCCTGGACAAAACAAGGAGCAAGAAAAGAGGCTCTGCCACTCACTGGCTGTGTAACCTTAGCTGGAGCATCCCTGCCCACTCTTGGGGGAAATGTAGTGGAATATCTCTAAGGGCCCTGCCATTTCTGACTCTTTGTCTATAGTGCTAAATGCACTGTGGCTCACGTCTGGAATCCCGGGAAGATGGGTGGAGAGGATGGTTTGAGCCCAGGAGTTCGAGACTAGCCTGAGCAACATAGCGAGACCCCCATCTCCACAAAAAAAAAAAAAAAAAAAAAAAAAAAAAAAAAAAAAAAAAAAAAAAAAAAATTTTAAATTAGCCAGGCGTGGGCCCGCACCTGTGGTCCTGGCTACTTGGGAGGCTCAGGTGGGAGGATCACTTGAGCCCAGGCATCAAGGCTGCAGTTAGGTGAGATCACACCACTGCACTCCAGTCTGGGCAACAGAGCGAGATCCTATGGCAAAAAGAACAAATAAATAAAAATAAAATAAATGTACTAACATTTACTGAGCAGTTTGGAGTATAATTAGTTTAATCTCAACACCCCATGATATAGATACCGCTGCTATCCCATTTTAGAGGAGGCTAAAGGGCAGAGCGGTTAACTGATGTACCAGGGTCCTAGCAGAGTTCCAAATGAGGCCCCGGGGGCAGAAGCCTACGGTTATGAATGATTGGGAGGGCTGCCCCGGACATCCACGGGATGCTGGGGGTGAGAGGACACTAGAAAGGAGTCAGAGGGAAGGGGCAGAGGGAGATAATGGGTCAAAGTGTCTGAGGAAGGAGACCGGGCTGGGTAGCCCCGGCCACATGGGCCTAAGCCCAGGTGGAGGGGAGGAGATAGGAACGAGGACGGGATGTGGAGAAGTGGGGAAAGGAAGGCCGACGTGGGCAGGGTGCGAGGAGGCCTTGGAGAAAGGAGGGTGGATGGGGCAGGCCCCCAGGCGAGGCAGGGAGCACCGACAGAAGCGCCCAGGCGGTTGCAGGGCGCGAGGTCCCACCTTGAGCACCGTGGCGGCTCCCGCGCTGGGCACCTGGAAGTGCGCAGGCTGCTCCGCCGCCTCGTCGGGGCGCTGGTAGCTGAAGCACGCTTCCGCTATGTCCAGGTGGCCGAGGGGCAGCGGGTTGTGGGGGTTCTTGAAGTAGCAGAGGCAGCAGCGGCGCGCGTCCAACACGAACCGACGGCTGCGGTAGCCACGCAGTCGCGCTGGTTCCCGCGCGGTACCCGCCCCGGGCTCTGCAGCCTCCCTGTCGCCGTTGCTGCCCTCCTCTGCCCGGGCTCCTGCCCCGGTATGGCTGCCTGCGCGCCAACCGTTTGTGCCCTGGCCCCCGCGCCTTCGCGCTGCGGCTGCTGCGCTCCCAGCACGCGGCGCCCCCTCCCCTCCGCCCCGCTCTTCCCTCAGGCGCTCAAAGTGGCCTGGAACTTGTAGTACCCTTCCAGCCCCCCTCCAAGCCCGTTGGCAGTTGTCCTCGCCCGCTGGCCGTTGCCCCCGCGGCGCCCCGGAAGCCAGGTCCTGCCTCCCGCACCTGCCAAATCCCCGCCCTGCTGGAGTCTCGCTCTGTCGCCCAGGCTGGAGTGTAGTGGAGCCGCTCACTACAACCTCCGCCTCCCGGGTTCAAGCAATTCTCCCGCCTCAGCCTCCCGAGTACTTGGGATTACAGGCGCCCGCCACCTCGCCCGGCTACTTTTTGAATTTTTAATAGAGACGGGGTTTCGCCATGTTGGTCAAGCTGGTCTCAAGCTCCTGACCTGAAGTCATCTGCTTGCCTCGGTCTCCTAAAATGCTGGGATTACAGGCGTGAGCCACTGCGTCCGTCCCAAAAGCTTTTTTTGGATGAGAAAGACTCACTCAGCTTCGTCCTGAAGAGCAAGTGGGCTGGGGAAGAGGAGAGTATGAATGTGAGTCCAACAGCAAGGCAGTCGATAGACCGTCTTGTTGCGTATGGTTTTGCGCTTTTTTCTTCAAAGAATGTCACCGTCTGAAGAATGCTATTGGAAGACACACACATACACACATACACACACACACATCACGCAGCCGGTTCTCTACGGGATTAGAAAAAACTTGGCGCGAATCAATCTGCGCAGTTAAAAACAAATACGAAATGAGCGAGAAAGCACTTAGCAGTCAAATCTCGCCACCACATAAACAGGTTAAGTTTGGAAGCACAGCCCCCTAACATTCGGTGCTGCTTAGCATCTCCGACTTCCGGCGTCCTCCGTTGCTAGGGTGACCAGAGGCGCGTCCTAACGCTCCGCCCAACAAACCATAGAGTACCGGAAAAAGCTCGAGCAGAGGGGTCGGAAAGGGAAAATAACGGCGGCTGCGGTGTGGTTGGTGGTGAGATGACGACCTTAGTGCTGGATAACGGAGCTTACAACGCCAAAATCGGTTACAGCCATGAAAATGTGTCGTAAGTGCCTTCTTTCTCCGAGGGACAAGATATATACGCCTAGTGGTTTCATGTGCTACGTTTCATCTCCGGACATCAATGAACTGCAAACGCCCCCGCGCGGCCCTGACTTAGCCAGAGGGATTCCCTGGTTGGAGCTGGGTGGGTGGTTGTGATGCTTTGAATTGAAATTGATTTTGGTTTTAGTTTTGGGCTGCGAGGCCCCGGAAGTGGGATGTATGTTTTATTTCGTAACAGGAAATAGCCAAGGAAAATAGGCTTGTAGAGATGCGTTCCTGACGGAAGGGTCCGTAAAGTTCATCAGCCTTTGGAAACTGTGGGCACCGTGTTTGGGTGTATGTGGATTTTCCTGGGTACAAGATTATAGGTTTCATTAGATTCTCAAAGCGTTCTATGACCCCCCCAAAAGTCTAAAAATCACGGTCTTAGTTAGGATCTAGAGGCTTTGAAGACTTCGGCCTACTGGCCGACCTAGTTGGTAAGGTCAATTAAACAGAAGTACTGTTAATACAATGGCATTCATAACATGTATAGTCATAAAATATATGTTTGAATAAATAAGCAAAGCTAAAGACACGCCTTTCCGTTATCAAATTAACAGAGCATTAAAAAAAATTCTTTCCTTCCTCCCTCCTTTCCTTTTTCATTTCGTTTGAAACAGAAATGAAAGAGGGAAATCAAACTGAGTAGGAATGTAAATTGTTACAATCTTTCTGGAAAACGTTTTGGCAATGTGTATCATTATCATTGTCACCGAGGCTGGAGTGCAGTGGTGCGATCTCAGCTCACTGCAGCCTGAATTCAAGTGATCCTCCCGCCTCAGCCTCCAGAGTAGCTGGGATTATAGGCGTGCACCATCACACCCAGCGAAGTTTTTGTATTTTTAGTAGAGACGGGGTTTCACCGTGTTGGCCAGGCCGGTCTCGAGCCCCTGGCCTCAAGCAATCTACTTGCATTGGCCTCCCAGAGTGTTGGTATTATGGGCGTGAGCCACCACACCCAGCCGACACAGCAATTCTTTTTTTTTTTTTTTTTTTTTTTGGAGAGGGAGTCTGGCTCTCTTGTCCAGGCTGGAGTGCAGTGGCACGATCTCGGCTCGCTGCAACCTCTGCCTCCCAGGTTCAAGCCATTCTCATGCCTCAGCCTCCCAAGTAGCTGGGACTAGAGGCACGCACCACCACCCCTGGCTAAGTTTTGTATTTTTAGTAGAGACGGGGTTTCACCATATTGGCCAGGTGGGTCTGGAATTCCTGGCCTCGTGATCTGCCTGCCTCGGCCTCCTAAAGTGCTGGGATTACAGGTGTGAGCCACCGCGCCTGGCCATGACACAGCAATTCTATTATTACTTAGAGAATTAATTAGAAGTGCTTTGTATTATTCATAGTCATCGTATACAGGCAGCCAAAAAAATGGGAAGCAAGCTAAATAATCAGGAATAGCATATTGGCTAAATACACCAAAATACAACCTGAGACTGATAACAAATTCAGCTTCTTAAAATTATGTCTTCAAAGAATATTTAGACATGTAGAGAAAATGCTGACAGTATTATAAGTGAAATAAGCAGGTATAAAACATTTTTTACAGTATTATCCCAGTGTCATCTCGTATACACATACAGACACATTTGTATGCATACATGTGTGTATAATTAATAATGGCTGTAGTTTGTCTTCCAAACCAAATTGTAAGCTCATGGCAAGCAGCAAGAGGCCCAGGTGGGCGGATCACGAGGTTAGGAGATAGAGAGCGTCATGGCTAACACGGTGAAACCCTGTCTCTACTAAAAATACAAAAATTAGCCAGGCGTGGTGGCAGGCACCTGTAGTCCCAGCTACCTGGGAGGCTGAGGCAGGAGAATGGCGTGGGCCTGGGAGGCGGAGCTTGCAGTGAGCCGAGATTGCACCACTGCACTCCAGCCTGGGGCGACAAAGCGAGTCTCAAAAAAAAAAATAAAGTTGCTACTTCTGTACCCTGTAGCAGCAGCAGTCACCAGCCTTTTTGGCACCAAGGACTGGTTTCGTGGAAGACAATTTTAACGTGTGGTTGGGGGTATGAGTGTGGGTGATGGTTTTGAAATGAAACTATTCTTAGGTATTAGATTCTCACAAAAAAAGTACACAAACTATATCCCTTGCATGCACAGTTCAAAATAGGGTGCGTGCTCCTATGAGAATCTAATGCTATGGCTGATCTGACAGGAAGTGCAATTTAGGTGTTAATGCTTATGGCCCCACCCTCCTTTCCCACCCTGGTGCTCACCTCTTGCTGTGAAGGCTTGGTTCCCAACAGACCACAGACAGGTACCGGACCACAAGCCCTGCGGTTGGGGACCCCTGCCCCATAGCATCTTGCTGATTGAAGGTCTTCGGCTTCATGGGAACTTTATTTATTTTTTGAGACAGAGTCTTCCTCTGTCGCCCAGGCTGGAGTGCAGTGGCACAATCTCTGCTCACTGCAACCTCTGCCTTCTGGGTTCAAGCAATTCTCCTGCCTCAGCCTCCCCAGTAGGTGGGATTACGGGCATGCACCACCATGCCCAGCTAATTTTTATATTTTTTAGTAGAGATGGGGTTTTACCATGTTGGCCAGGCTGGTCTTGAACTCCTGACCTCATGATCCGCCCACCTCAGCCTTCCAAAGTGCTGGGTTATATGCATGAGCCACTGCTCCTGGCTGGAAACTTAATTTTTATGGTCATAATTTTTAACTTGTGAATCTTTTTTTTTTTTTTTTTTTTTTTTTTTGAGACAGTCTCGCTCTGTCGTCCAGGCTGGAATGCAGTGGCGTGATCTTGGCTCACTGCAAGCTCTGCCTCCCGGGTTCACGCCATTCTCCTGCCTCAGCCTTCCACGTAGCTGGGACCACAGGCGCCCGCCACCAGCCTGGCTAGTTTTTTGTATTTTTAGTAGAGACGGGGTTTCACCATGTTAGCCAGGATGGTCTCAATCTCCTGACCTCGTGATCCGCCTGTCTCAGCCTCCCAAAGTGCTGGGATTACAGGCATGAGCCACTGCGCCCGGCCTAACTTGTGAATTTTAATCCAAATAGTATTAAGACTTTCTGTGTTAAAGCCAGAAAGACTAGGACCTTTACCAAAGCACTGGCTTTCGTCTCTGCAGTGGCAGAAGCAATACTTACCTGTAAGGATTTCTTGAGGATTATTAGAGAAAGAAAAGATCCAGTATAGAACTTGTTACATACTGAACTTTAAAAAAAAATGGGGGGGGGGGGGTGGACATTTTTGTGTTGTTATTATTTTAAAATAGAGACAGGGCCTTGTTCTGTCCACCCAGGCTGGAATGCAGTAGTGGGATCACAGTTCATTGCAGCTGCAGACTCCTGCGTTCAAGCAATCCTCCTGCCTCAACCTTCCTCTAGAAGATAGGAATATAGATGCTCATCACCATGCCTGCCTGATTTGTATTTTTCTCTTTCTATTTTATTTTATTATTAGTTTTGAGACTGAGTTTTGCCCCATTGCCAAAGCTGGAGTGCAGGGGTGCGATCTCGGACCACTGCAACCTCCGCCTCTCAGGTTCAAGTGATTCTTATGCCTCAGCCTCCCTAGTGGCTGGGACTACAGGCATGTGCCACCATGCCTGGCTAATTTTTGTGTTTTTTTTTAGTAGAGATGGGGTTTCACCCTGTTGGCCAGGCTGGTCTCAAACTCCTGACCTCAAGTGATCCACCCGCCTTTGCCTCCCAAAGTGCTGGGATTACAGGCGTGAGCCACCACGCCCGGCCTTATTTTTTATTTTTGTAGAGACAGGTTCTGGCTATGTTGTCTAGGCTGGTCTTGAACTCCAGGTCTCAAGCAATCATCCTGCTCCCAAAGTGCTGGGATTATAGGCATGAGCCCCCACTCCCAGCCTTTGGTATTATTTTAAGACAGAATGAGAAACACTGGATATACTAATCTTAGGATACGCTAATCTTTTGGCATCAAGAGTGGTGGTGAAGTAAAAAGGTTTTTAGGAACTAAATATTTAGGGGATAATTATTTGTTTCCTTGTTTCTAGGGTTATTCCTAATTGTCAGTTCCGGTCAAAAACAGCACGTCTTAAAACTTTTACTGCCAACCAGATAGATGAAATAAAAGACCCTTCTGGACTCTTTTACATCCTTCCTTTTCAAAAGGTAATCCAATTAATTATGTTTCATTTCTAGCATTGTAGACCTAAATTTAAAGATAATTTTAATTGTATGTAAAAGGCTGTGTGTAACTTAAATTTTAACTACAACCTAATTAAACCCAAATTAAAATTTGATTGTTTGGGTAAAAATAAACGACCATGATTTAGTTACTTATTGTGAGTACTGATTTTTACTTACATTAAATCTAAGTGGTATGCACACATTAATTTAAGAAAATAAGTATAGGGAGGCAACTGTATATATTGGTGTGTCTTTTGAACCTCTGACATTTTAGTAATTGCTTATTTGTGAGTTTTTTTTTAACTTTTTAAAGGAGAAAAACATACTAACATAATCGATTTGAAATTCATACAGCAGTATACCTATGTAGTAAACCTGCACGTTCTGCACATGTATCCCAGAATTTAAAGTATAATAAAAAAAAATTTTTTTTAATTAAAAAAAAGAAATTCATATAGCATTACACTGGAAATGGTAACCACAGATACAAATCAGTGATTTGGAATTTGATTTTTAAAAATTATTCAAATATTCTTGATAATTAAATTTATAAAAACATTTTTTAGGGCTACTTGGTGAACTGGGATGTTCAAAGACAAGTTTGGGATTACCTTTTTGGAAAAGAAATGTATCAGGTAACAAATTAGAGTATGTATTCAAATTCTGTTTCCATGTTTAATCGTAATGAAAAATTCAAATTTACATTTAAAGATTTATAAACTTATGAATATGTTCTCAGCACATATTTAAGTCACTTTTAAAATAAATAATAAACGCAAGTGAATAAAATTTCCATGTTGAAGTAGAGGTTGAGTAAAGATAGTCTGTATGAGACTCAGAATTGTACTTCAGATTTCTATTATTAGATCAATTCACTATATCATCTTAATTTTCACAATAAAACGTTTTTGCTTACATATCTACGTGAATATTACAAGAGGATTTTGTGTTTTTAATGTCTGTAATGTGATTATAGGTATAAGGAGAAAATGTTCAAGTTTTAATACTTTTCAAGAATGTGTGTGAGAGAATTACATAAACTTGAATATCTTAAGCATCTTGCCCTTTTCCTTTTTTTTTTAATTTAAAACATCTGCAGGCCAAGCCTGTAATCTCAGGTGGCTCATGCCTGTAATCTCATGCCTGTAATCTCAGCACTTTGGGAGGCTGAGGCGGGTGGATCACTTGAGGTCGGGAGTTTGAGACCAGCCTGGCCAACTGGTGAAACCCCGTCTCTACTAAAAATACAAAAATTAGTTGGGCATGGTGACACACACTTGTAGTCCTAGTTACTTGGGAGGCTGAGGCAGGAGAATTGCTTGAACCCGGAAGGTGGAGGTTGCAGTGAGCCGAGATTGCACTACTGCATTCCAGCCTGGGTGAGACTATGTCTCAATAAATAAATACATACATAAATAAAACATCTGCAAGTTTTTTTTTATTATGATTTTCTTTTCTTTTTAATAGACATGGGGTTTCACCATGTTGCCCAGGCTGATCTCAAACTCCTGGGCTCAAGCAATCCGCCCAGGCGTGAGCTACCGCACTGGCCCTATTTTCTCTTGTTTTGTCTTTGTCTTGTTCTGTCCTTTTTTTTTCTTTTGTTTTTTTTTTTTTTTTTTGAGGTGGAGTCTTGCTCTGTTGCCTAGGTTGGAGTGCAGTGGCACGATCTCGGCTCACTGCAACCTCTGCCTCCTGGGTTCAAGTGATTCTCCTGCCTTGGCCTCCTGAGTAGCTGGGATTACAGGCACACGCCACCACACCCAGCTCTTTTTCTTTTTTTTTTTTTTTTTTTTTTGTATTTTTATTAGAGATGGGGTTTCACCATGTTGGCCAGGCTGGTCTGGAACTCCTGACCTCAGGTGATCTGCCTGCCTCAGCCTCCCAAAGTGCTGGGATTACAAGCTGAGCCATCATGCCTGACCTTGTTTACCTTTCATTTAGAAACATAAAAACAGCCCCAATATTTGTTGTATCGTTCGTTAATGTTTCTATAATTGTCTTTAAACAATTTTATGGTAACATTTTCTTTCATTTTTTAGAGACAGAGTCTTGCTCTGTTGCACAGTCATGGCTCACTGCAGCCTCAATTTCCCAGGCTGAAGCAATTAGCCTACCTTATCCTTCTAAGTAGCCGGGACTACAGGTGTGCACCGCCATGCACCGTTAATTTTTATTTATTATTTTTTTTTAGTAGAGATGGGGTCTTGCTATGTTGCCCAGGCTGGTCTCATATTCCTAGCCTCTAGCAATCCTTCCACGTCAGCCTCCCAAAGTGCTGGGATTACAGGTATGAGCCACTGTGCCAGGCTGGTAACATTTTATTAATGCTACCTCTAACAGAAGTAAAATTGCATAATAGTTAAGTACATGGATTCTGTAACTAGACTCCCTGGATTCAAATCTTACCTATGTCATTAAATAGCTCTATGAACCTTGGTCACTTATTTAATTTTTCTGTGCCTCAATTTGCTCATCTATTAAATGGGGATAGTAATAAGACTTATCACGATTATTGTGAGGATTAAATTAATTTGTTTATACATGTAAAACAAGTGTTAATTATCACTACAAATTATAAAACATTTTGGAATGTTTTCTCCTATAGGTTGATTTTTTAGATACTAATATTATTATCACTGAACCATACTTTAACTTCACTTCAATTCAAGAATCAATGAATGAAATTCTATTTGAAGAATACCAGTTTCAAGCAGTATTAAGAGTAAATGGTGAGTTCAAGTTTTCACTGAATTGAGTTATATGACTATGGGTATGAATAGGGTAATACTCACAAAGTCCCAAAATATTAAGTGGCATTCTTGGCTAGCACAGTGGCTAACACCTGTAACCCCATCAGTTTGGGAGGCTGAGGCGGGTAGATCACTTGAGTTTAGGAGTTTGAGATCAGCCTGGGCAACATGGTGAAACCCTGTCTCTACAAAAAAATAGAAAAATTAGTTGGGCATGGTGACACGCACCTGTAGTCCCAGCTACTTAGGAAGCTGAGGCAGTTGGATCATTTGAGCCTGGGAGGTTGAAGCCGCAGTGAGCTGTGATCGTGCCAGCCTGGGTGACACAGTGAGATCCTGTCTCCAAAAAAAAAAGAAATTGAGTTATGTGAAGCGTGAATATGGATATGAACCAAGTAAAGAAACTCTAAAAGTTACAGAATACCATGTGGCATTTTTTAGATTTGAAGGAAATAAGACTTGGATTTTTTTTTTTTTTTTTTTTTCCGAGATGGGGTTTTGGTCTTGTTGCCCAGGCTGGCGTGCAATGGAGCAATCTCTGCTCACCCTCTGCCTCCTGGGTTCAAGCGATTCTTCTGCCTCAGCCTCCCAAGTAGCTGGGATTACAGGCGTTCGCCACCATGCCTGGCTAATTTTGTATTTTTAGTAGAGATGGAGTTTCACCATGTTGGTCAGGCTGGTCTTGAACTCCTGATCTCAAGTGATCCACCCGCTTTGCCCTCCCAAAATGCTGGGATTACAGGCATGAGCCACCACACCTGGCAAGTTTTGGAATCTTAAAACTAAATGGACCCTTAGAGATTATATAGTCAGACATCTCTCATTTTATCTTTTTACTAATATTTCTTTCTAATGAAGTTACTGGCCACATTTCTTATTTCTGAAAGATTCTGAGGTAGTTATCTTTTCTGTCATTTATGTATTTGCAATTATTATTGTTTGTTTGTTTGTTTTTGTTAAGTCAGGGTCTTGCTCTGTTGCCCAGGCTAGAGTGTGGTGGCACGAACATGGTTCACTGCAGCCTCCACTTCCTGGGCTCAAGGGATCCTACCGCCTCAGCCTCCCAGGTAGCTGGGACCACAGGTGTGTGCTGCCATGTCTGGCTGATTTACTTATTTTTTGTAGAGACAGGGTCTCCTTTTGTTGCCCAGGCTGGTCTCAAACTCCTGGACTCAAGTCATCTTCCCACCTCGGCCTCCCAAAGTGCTGGGATTATAGGCGTAAGCCACGGCTCCAGGCTGAATTCTTATTGTTTGAAATAATGTTAGTAGCTCAGGCTGCCAGTTTGAGGGAGAACAATCTGTAAATATCATCTAGAAGCAAGTTTATTACAGGCTTAGATTACATGACATGGTTGGGTACAATGAAAGTATTTAAATATTTAACTTTCAGAATTTAAGTCCATATAAGCAGCAGTATGGGCAGTGGTTAAGGGCACAATCTCAACCAGGTGCAGTGGCTCATGCCTATAATCCCAGAACTTTGGGAGGCCAAGGCAGCAGGACCACTTTAGGCTAGGTGGTCAACATAGTGAGACTCCATCTCTACAAAAGAAAAATTAAAAAATTAACCAGGCATGGTGGTGCATGTGTATAGTCCCAGCTACTGGAGAGGCTGAGGCAAGAGGATCACTTGAGCCCAGGAGGTGGAGGTTGCAGTGAGCCATGATCGTTACCACTGGGAAGGTGCTACTGGCATCTCATGGGTAGAGGCCAAGATGCTGTTAAACATCCTACAACACATAGGAAAGCCCTCTACAACAAGGAGTTATCCAACCCCCAATGTCAGTAGTGCTGAGGTTGAGAACCCTGCTCTAAAGACACACTGCCTAGGTTTGAATCTTGGCTCTGGTACTTCCTGTGTGACTTTGAGCACATTACTTAACTTCTCTGAGCTTCAGATTCCTCATCTGTAAAATGGAGTTGTTTTGAATATTAACACACACACTCATTATACAGATTTTAGAATAGAGTCTGGCATGTAATAAATGATCAGTAAAAATGAGCTGCTGTTGTAGTAATTCTTTTAAACTATGGAGTGAATATTTACCCTTAAAAACGGATACCAAATTTTATTATGTTTACCATGTAAGTGTGGTGTTTTAAAGTATAAACACTATAAAGATCTTTTGACAGTTATGAATAGTATTATAAATTAACATTTTTCCTGTAATTAAAGGGAGCATTTTTGTCTTGGTGCTTGTCTTTCTTTTCTACCTTTTTAATTGCTTTAAATTAGTGTTATATTTTTGTTCTCTTTTTTATCTTTTTTTAAATAGCTGGGGCTCTCAGTGCACATAGATATTTCCGAGATAATCCTTCTGAATTATGCTGTATCATTGTTGATAGTGGATATTCCTTTACACATATAGTTCCTTATTGTAGAAGTAAAAAGAAAAAAGAAGCAATTATTCGGTGAGTTGCATTTAATTTTCATGTTGTTTCTAAAGATTAAACAGAATGATAATGTGCAATAATTAAATTTGAGTTCTCCCCTTTCAGGATAAATGTGGGAGGAAAACTCTTAACCAATCATCTAAAGGAGATCATATCTTACAGGTGATGCTTAGCTTTGATTCTTTGGGAGGATGGGGCTCTGGGGAGGAACCTTTTAAAGTAATTTAAGATTATTCCTTACTTTTAAGGCCAGGCATTGTGACTCACGTCTGTAATCCCAGCACATTGGGAGGCCGAGGTGGGTGCATCACTTGAGGCCAGGAGTTCGAGACCAGCCTGGGCAACATGGTGAAACCCCACCTCTACTAAAAATACAAAAATTAGCCAGGTTTGGTGGTGCACAGCTGTAATCCCAGCTACTCAGGAGGCTGAAGCATGAGAATCATTTGAACCAGGAGGTGGAGGTTGCAGTGAGCCAAGATCACGCCACTTCACTGCAGCCTGGGTGACAAAGTGAGACTCTCTCTCTCAAAAAAAAAAAAAAAAATTGTAAATGTTGTACATTAACATAACTTATGCTACTATTTTTAATTTTATTGTGTTTAACACATAAGTAGAATTCTTAAATCTCAATTTCTTGTTACATTAACTTTGGATGGTGTCATACCATCAGGATCCCTTTGCTCCCCTATGTGCCCTACTCCTTTATATTTGCTCCCCCACTGTGTTGCTGACCCTTGGCAACCACTGATTGGCTTTCCATCACTATATGTTTGTTATCTGAAGAATGTTAGTTTCTTTTTGTTTGTTTTCTTTTTACAATTTTATTATTACTATTATTGTTATTTGAGGCAGGGTCTCACAGTGTTGCCCATGCTGGTCTCAAACTCCTGGGCTCAAAAGATCTCCCGGGCTCAAAAGATCTCCCATCTCAGCCTCCCGGAGTAGCTGGGATTACTGACCTGCACTTCGCGCCCCTGAGCTTGGCAAGAATGTTACAGTCTCAGATAACTAGAAGGAGGATATTGAGTGTTACCAATACACAAAAATGGATGTGTTGAAGATGATGAATATTCTACTTACCCTGATCTGATGCACTGTGTGGGTTTCTTTTTGATTTTGAGACAGGGTCTTGCTTTGTCACCCAGGCTGGAGTGCAGTGGTGTGTTCATGATTCACTGCATCCTCAACTCCTAGGCTCAAGAAATTATCCTGCCTCAGCCTCCCAAGTAGCTGGGACCACAGGCATGTGCTACCACATCTGGCTAATTTTTGTATTTTTTTGTAGAAACAGGTTCTCACTATGTTGCCCAAGCTGGCCTTAAACTCGTGGGTTTAAGCTGTCCTCCTGCCTCAGCCTTCCAAAGTGCTGGGATTACAGGCATAGCCACAGCAAAACATCACTGTGTACCTGAGAAATATGTACAATTATTACATGTCAGCTTAAAATATATACATATATGTTTTAAAGCTACTGGTGGGAGAATGAATACTGGGATGGCCACACCCAGTCATGCCATACATTTAGCAATTTTTTCATTAAAAATAATTATGGCCAGGTGCAGTGGCTCGCATCTGTAATCCCAGCACTTTGGGAGGTGGAAAAGTTTTTGTTTATTTTTAAACATCTTTATTTCTATATAAGCCAATGTTTAAGCTTCATCCTCAGTCAAACATTTATTGAACAGCTTGTATGTGCTTGGTACTGTGTGCTGACTCAACAATACTTAATATAATCAGAAAAGAAAGTGCATAGAGTTAAGGCACTGTAGCAAGATTCTATTCAGAATGGTTTGCGGGGGGATGTTTGCTCTTTAGTTAGATAAACCCCACTTAACATGTTTATTTTCAGTTTCCTTACCTATAAACTACACTAATACCTACCCTCAGAGGAATAGTGTGGAAATTAATGGAAGTGACAGTATTCCATAAAGTTAGAATTATTTTACACGTTCAAGAATTTAAAATTTCAAAAAATCGGTTGCCTGAAAATTTAATTCCAGAAAAAAATTTCAAATAATTATAAATTATATTTAATTGTTTCTATTTCAAATTTTACAACTTTTATTTCTGTTAGGCAGCTACATGTTATGGATGAAACACATGTGATTAATCAAGTGAAAGAAGATGTATGCTATGTGTCTCAGGATTTTTATAGAGACATGGATATTGCAAAGTATGTATAATGACAATCTAAGAATTGGAAAGTAGATTGTTGGGGTATGTTACACATAATTAGAATATTTCATAAATCTCAATTTTGTTTTCCAGGTTGAAAGGAGAAGAAAATACAGTAATGATAGACTATGTCTTGCCTGACTTCAGTACAATTAAAAAGGGCTTTTGTAAGGTAATTTTTAAAAACCATCAATGGTTGGTTGCTGCGGCTCATATCTATAATCCTAGCACTTGGGGAGGCTAAGATGGGAGTTAAGAGACTGGCCTGGGCAACAAAGCAAGCCCCTGTCTCTATTATAAAATTAAAAAAAAAAAATCAGTGATATTTCAAGTGATCACTTCAGTTAGATTTGAAAAGAATTTCATTTAGGCCAGGCGTGGTGGCTCACACCTGTAATCCCAGCACTTTGGGAGGCTGAGGCAGGTGGATCACGAGGTCAGGAGTTCAAAACCAGCCTGGCCAACATAGTGAAACCCCGTCTCTACTAAAAATACAAAAAAAATTAGCCGGGTGTGGTGGCAGGTGCCTGTAGTCCCAGCTACTTGGGAGGCTGAGGCAGGAGAATCACTTGAACCCGGGAGGTGGAGGTTGCAGTGAGCTGAGATCACACCACTGTGCTCCAGCCTGGGCAACACAGTGAGACTCTGTCTCAAAAAAAAAAAAACAAAACAGAATTTCACATCTAGCTGGGATTGGCAGGGCCTTGGAGAGTTGCTTTTCTTTTGTTTGTTTTGTTTTTTTGAGACAACATCTCACTCTGTCACCCAGGCTAGATGCAATGGTGCGATCACAGCACTCACTATAGCCTTGACCTCCTAAGCCCAAGTGATCTTCCTGTCTCAGCCTCCAGAGTTGCTGCGACTGCAGGCATGTGCCACCACACCTGGCTCATATTTGTATTTTTTGTAGAGGTGGGGTCCTACAGTGTTGCCTAGGCTGAACTCGAACTCCTGGGCTCAAATGATCCTCCTGCCTTGGCTCCTAGGTGTTGGGATTACAGGCATGAGCCACAGCTCCTGGCCCTTCGAGAGTTGTTGATTACTACCTTCCTGCTGGCCATTTCACCTGGCAAAAGTGAAATTTGATTAATAAATTTCTTAGTAAATTTATTTAGAAAAAGAACTATCAGCCAAAAGATAGCACATAGGGCAAATCTGGAGATAAACAGTATCATTATGTATATTATGGCTAACCCATTTTTGTTTAGTTAACATTAGTTTAAATTGAGTTAGAAATTGGTTATTTTCCTATTGTGAAAATTATTGACATAGCTGACTAGGGCCAAATTCTACTTCTGTTTGGTCTGGTATGATTCGATTAGAAAAGGGCAAAATCCAATGGCGTTTCAAAGTGTTGAGAAGCAGTTTATCATGGATGTCAAAATAATTTCTATTTATCTTTGATCAGCTCAGATAAAATTACTTCTGTGTTTAGGTAAATGTAGAATTTGCATTTCTGGTTACCAACTTGATGAAGACTGTTGGGAAGTTAAAAATCTTTGGTCAGAAACATAAGCACATTTGCACAAGGAGACATTTATGAAAATATTCATTGCAGTGTACTTTAAAATAATGAAAAATTGAGACCTGCCTAAATATCCACTAATGGAAGGAGATTAATTTTTGATATGTTCATATAGTAAAATAATAAGCAGTAGTGAAGTCAAGTAGAGCTTATATAAACAGCATGGATAAATCTCAGAAATCTGATTTTCATAGAAAAGCACATTTTAGAAAGCTATGTACACTTTTAGCCTATGCAGAATAATATATGTTCTCTTTTTGGTGAGAATAATAATATGTTATTAAGGTATACTTAAATATGAAGTAAAAGTATAAAAAACTATGTATGTGAATGATAAAACACCAAATTAGGGGAGTGTCAGCTTATCTGTAAAGTTACATTAAGCTGGTTGGTGAATACATGGGTTATATAATTATTTATACTTAGTATGCCTGAAAACAAAAGTGTATTTTTTTGGGCCAGATTATTGAGGTGAAATATGAATCAGAGTTCAGAGACTACTTGGGGCCTTAGAAAACTGAAATCATCCTTTTATGTTCTTAGAAACAGATCCTTGTGCCTGTGTGTGGTGGCACACACCTACCTATAATCCCAGCATTTTGGGAGGCTGAAGTGGGAGGATTGTTTGAGACCAGCCTCAGCAACAAAATGAGACCCTGTCTCTACAAAAAAAAAAAATTAAAATTAGCTGGGCATGGTGTCACACACCTGTAGTTCTAGCTACTCAGGAGGCCGAGGTGGGAGGATTGCTTGTGCCCATGAATTCGAGGTTACAGTGAACTATGATCATTTCACTGCACTCCAGAGCTGGGCAACAGAGCCAGATCCTGTCTCTTTAAAAATAAAAGAAACAAAAAACAAAAAATGAAACAGATCCTTATGAAAGGACCTAGGCTGGCTTTCAGAAATGGGAATTGAGATAGATGATGGGATAAGGTTGCCTGGGCATGTATCAGGTAGAGAAAAACTGGAAGCCCAAGTCCTGGCTAGGATATGGAAGGTGTATTTTTTTACTTCTTTACAAGACAAGAAAAACTGCCCCAAACATTTAAATACCAAACCTCTTTATTACTAGGCACATTTGATCATCGTCATATTTTATAGCTGATAGCTTGTGGAAATTTTATGGTACTCTGTAGGGTTAATAGGGGTAAAGTAATCCTGATTTCTACAGAGATGGATCTGAGTAAAGTCTCAGTGATTTCCAGTCTCCTCAAATCTGACTGATCATTGGAATCTCTTGGGGCACTTCAAAACAAAACAAAACCTGTATCTGTGTTCTCAGTTCCTCTTCCTAGAATTGATTATTTCATAAGTTTGAAAACTTAAAACCTCTTCCAGATGATTGGATAGTCAACTAGGAAATCTTTCTTTTTAGAAAAACTCTCCTTCCCTGCAAATGACAACCTATTTGTTTATTGGACATTTTCTTCTAAACTCTGCCAGTTTCTTCCTTGCCAAATCATAAGCCGTGTTTTTCAAGTGAGTACCTTATGCAATAAGCCAGTAGAGGTGTGGTTATTCTCCCAGTTGACCATAACTTTACTCATCTTTAGAAAAGGCAGAAGCCATATAAAGTTTTTTATTGGCCTTTGACCTTTTGAACAGAATCTGGTTATGGATTGTGTGGGCTTCATTTACTCAGGATACACTCTGTTGCTGATTCTCATATGTAAGGTGTATTTTAATAGCAGATGAGTGGACAAAGTCAGTTGGAACTGGGCTTTTGGCAGATGATACAGTGTTACAGCAAATGTTTATTGTAGAAAGAATGGTTTAATCTTTGTCGATTTCGTTAAAATGTATACCTTATTCAGAGTCTGTGTTAAATCATCTTAATTTTTTAAAGATTTAGAAACAGTTATATTTTATATATTGGAATTTTTTATATTGTTTTGATTTTAATACTTGATTAAAATAAATACTTATTTGAGAGCCTTTATTCCTAGGGTTTTGTTAATACTTGGACTTTGATAATTTCAAAAATATTTTTAAGTAGTTGGGGGAAGTTACATACTTGATTTTCTAGCACTAATGGTAGTAACAATAGCAATAAAAATAGGCCTGTAATATCACTACAGATAACAACCAATAGAAATTCCAGTTTTCTTTCTTATCCGAAAGAGGAAGCCTACTAATGTATAATGAATTTGACTGACCTAAATTGAGAAAATCGTCCTCATCATGGATTACCACTTTCTGCAGAGCCAGTATAACATACACTATTCATTTCTTTAATTGTACTGGAACTAACTTTTTGTTTGTTTTGAGACGGGGTCTCATTCTATAGCCCAGGCTGGAGCACAGTGGTGTGATCACAGCTCACTGCAGCTTTGACCTCTCAGGCTCAAGTGATCCTCCCACCTTAGCCTCCCAAGTAGCTGGGACCACAGATGGTCACCACCACGCCTGACTAAGTTTTTAAAAAGTTATTTGTAGAGATGAGGTACCATGCTCATCTATGTTGCCCAGGCTAGCCTCAACTCCTGGGCTCAAGTGATCCTCCCGCTTTGGCCTCCAAAGTGCTGGGATTATAGGTGTGAGCCAATGTGCCCAGCCTCCAGATTACTTGTTAATGGGTAATGGCTTTAGTGCTAACATTTAACAAGGATATGTAGTTCTGGCTCTCTCCCCTAGTTAGTCATTTAATCCAGAATAAGTCACATGATCCTCTTCTGTCAATCAGGGCTATAAACTAGATACCCTCTAATGTTTTGTCAACTGAAATTCCTAAGTCTGCAACTATCTCAGCTTATTTTGAATGTTGACAAAACGAGTTATATCCCTTAAACTCAAGTCAGTGAATGGCTAGAATTTAATGAATTTGTAAATTCATAGAAAATATTTTCCATTCTGCTTGAGAAGGAAGAATGCGTTTATGAGGCATAATATTCTTCTCTTTGTTACTATATAACAATATTTTGAGTTAAAAGTGATTTATAGTTTTCTGGGTTAAAAGTGATTTATAGTTTTCTGTTCTTCCTGGAGTATTTGTGAATATTGTGTAATTTTCAGGATATTTTTTATTTTAGAATAATGTTTTGAGCATGGAATTCCCAAATGATCAACATCTAACCATTTATATCCAGGTTATGAGTGGTAGTATCATGGAAGGAATATTTTGTATGTGCTTTGGATTATGATATGAATGACCTTGAATAAGTAATGTAGCCTTGCAGTGCCCAATTGCATCATTAATTTAAAAGGAAAATATGCCCGTGTTACAGGGTTATATGAGAGTACAGTGGGATAATGTATGTAATATGTTTAATAAATGACATGTTGCTGTCTTGCTTACTATTATTCAAGAATTCATTGAGTATCTACTGTGTGCCAGGTACTTTTTTATGCTAGTTAGTGGATACGTGATGGTGAACAATATAAGCTATGAAGGATAATATAGGGTGATAGAGAATAGTGAAGGATCTTTTTATTTGGGAAGCAGAAAAAACCTCTCAGGAAGCTGAAATCTGAATAGAGAGTAGATGGTTGATTACATTAAGGGACCTATCCTTTTATGGGAGGACAACTGCATTTACAAGTCAAATGAAATGAGTGTTTTTACCTGAATCTAGGAAAGCTGATGGTTGTAAAATTGAGAGGAACCATTATTTTAATGATTTAGAATATTGTGGAAGGAGATTATTTTTGCAGCCCCCTCAGCACTACAGCTCACAGAATGGGTGGGTTAGCAGAAAATAAATAACAAGAAAATATGAGTCATGGTTGTTTAAAGTTTGTTATACATAGGCCTCATATAAAGTTAGCATTATAAGGTAACTTCAAGGATAAGGACCATGGACTTGTTTACATCATTTGGAAACTAATTTTGAATAGAGATTGAATACGTATCAAAGAAATGTAGAGATGTAGGCTCTTTCCAGAAGGGAAATGGGGAATCCTAATAGAATAGAGCCACATATCCAGTAAACACCTAAATTAGTGGAGTGAAAGTAGACAGTACTAGAAACACAAGACATAATAAATGTTTTTTATTTAGAATGTGTTCTTTGTTCCCTAGAAACTAGAATCATTGTACCATTATAGGTAGATTATGAAGTTCTCTCTTGTCTCTCCTCCTTTTCTTCTTTGTATTTTAATATTTTTTGTTGTTGTTGTTTTTTAAGAGACGGGAGTCTCGCTATGTTTCCCAGGCTGTCTTGAACTCCTGGGCTCAAGTGATCTACCTGCCTTAACCTCCCAAAGTGTTGGGATTACAGGCATGAGCCAGGGCACCTGGCCCTGTTTGTATTTTAAAGTGCGTGGAATAAAGCTACCAAATTATCTTTGAAGGAACAGCCATATTAGCGTCAGGAATTATTTAGTTGTGTTTTGTGTGATTTTGGCAACAGTAAAGGCAGCCACACATTGTAATTTTGAGAATCCTGAAACTTCCAAGAACATTATCAATATATTATTGCATATATATTATTGCATATTACTAATTATTATTTGTCATGTGAGCTAGATAATGTAACTTAAACTTTTAATCTTTTTCTTTAAGCCAAGGGAAGAGATGGTGTTGAGTGGAAAATACAAATCTGGGGAACAAATTCTTCGTTTGGCCAATGAGAGATTTGCTGTTCCAGAAATACTCTTTAATCCTTCTGATATAGGCATTCAAGAAATGGGAATTCCAGAAGCTATTGTCTATTCCATTCAAAATCTACCTGAAGGTACATAAATAGAGTAAAATACTAAAGAATTATAATTGTTTTAAAAACATCATAAGCCCTGTGAACCCTGTTTCTTCTAAATAATTTCAGGCAAATTGTTGGGTCTGTTTTATTTGCAGAGATTTGTAGATCCCATAATGCATTTACATAATTCTTGATTCACCTTTGATTATAAGTTTTTTTCTTTTATCTTTTTTTGTGATTATAAATTTGATAGAGGAAAAATCATTATGGTCTATTTAAACTTGAAGAAATGTATCTCTCCATGAGTATTAAATTGTCATATCCATTTTAGGAAAGTTTTAATTTAACCCAGATCTGTACAGAAATTTATAATTTAACAATTTAATGGTTTTCAGCTATTGGTAGACTGACTTATTCTTTCTGTTATATTTAGAGTAACATACAGGATTAATTTTAAAGAGATTGGAATATGGTGCTTCATAGTGATTTCTGGATTCTCCCGAAACATGCCTTAAGTAAATAACGTTCCAGAGTTTTAGGGTACTTTACTATCTCCCTGGTTCGCAAGAACTAGGCATTGGAGAAAATCTAGCACAGGCCATGTACTTTCCTCTCATTAAAAAAAAAAAAGAAAATGCTATCCATACATAATTATTTCACAGCTATTTTCATATTTCACATTTTATATAAAGTTGCAGTCATGATGTGTACAACATTTTGTACTACACTGCTTTAATGTCATGGCAGAGTGAGACTCAAGGTCAATATAAGGCAACTCTGCCCTTGTTTTACTGAACAGAAACGTTAGGTGGGACGGCCCATACCTGTTAATTCCTGATGGATTTTCCAGTGGTGTTTTGAAGGCTTTTAATACTTAACATTTGCTATCATGTAACTTTAATGAGTGTTCATACTTAGATCCCTTCTTTAAACATAGTTTATGAGTGTTTTTAACTATCAAAGGTAAGTATTGCACAACGTACATGTTTGCCTCAATGAGATAATGTGGAGATTTGGGCTTGTAAGTTCAAATGTCATGAAAGACCTCCTTTTCATCCTTATGGTAGCTCACAGTCTCAGCCTACAGCAAGAACCACCCCCCCTCCATTTTAAAGAAGAATAATTATAATTACCAACTTTTTTTTACTACAGTGTCACTCATTTATATATGGCTTACATGAGTGTACAGTAAGTAGCCAGTAGTTTACCACCCTCACCTTAGGTTTTTCTTTTAAAGATCTATGAGGTCATATTTCACTGTTTCATGTCTTTATTTGTATAAACTATAACCTCATTACAAATCTTAGAATGGACTTGAAAATTTATTTGGTTTCCCACCAGTAACTGTAATCCCTAATTGCTTCGTATCTGATCCCTCATCTACATCTTTCCAGAAAAGTAAATAGATTTTCTAATGCCTTTTTTCCTTTCCTTCTCCTTTTCTTCTTTTAAAGAAATGCAGCCACATTTTTTTAAGAACATTGTCTTGACAGGAGGAAATTCCCTTTTCCCAGGATTTAGGGATCGGGTTTACTCAGAAGTTCGATGTCTTACTCCAACAGATTATGATGTTTCTGTCGTGCTGCCTGAAAAGTAAGTGTTGTTTTATATAGAAATGAAACACGGAAGTCCGCATGTAGAAAAGGTGGTCTGTTGACTTGAGGTTAAAACCTGGCTGTCCCACGGTGGCAGGTTCATTTCACCTGCTGAATATTCATTTTTCTTCTTTCAAAAATTGAAATGATAAACCTTACATTTCACTAAATTAAATGGAAGTATGTAAAGTGCAAACCATAATGTTTCGTACACAGTGGGTGCTCAATTAAGTATATGGGGTGATTACTCCCATGTAGTAAATCAGCCTTGGTCCTAAGAGATTTTTATAGGCAAAGCAATCAGGTTATTGTCTATATGATTTATCTGAGATGTATTATTTCTTGACAGTTTCTGTCAGGAATAGAAATTGAATAATTGAACCATTGTGATAAGTTTTATCAATTCATAAATTGTTTTAGAATTTTTAAAATTCTCCTTTAAATGACTTTTACTAATGAGGTTTTTAAAATTCAAAACTGTTTTATGTCTACCCTGTACAGTGTTATATGAGAAAAAGTGCATATCATCACTTCCCCTTTAGTGGTTAAAATAAACTAAGGTAGGGCCAGGCGCAGTGGCTCTCGCCTGTAATCCCAGCACTTTGGGAGGCTGAGGCAGGCAGATCACTTGAGCTCAGGAGTTTGAGACCAGCCTGGGCAACATGGTGAAGCCCTGTCTCTACAAAAAATTAGCCGGATGTGCTGGTGTGCACCTGTAATCCCAGCTACTCAGGAGGCTGAGGTAGGAGGATCATTTGAACCCAGGAGGTGGAGGTTGGTGTGAGCTAAGATTGCACCACTGTATGCTAGCCTAGGTGACAGAGCAAGACTCTGTCTCAAAAACAAACTCCCCTGCAAAAAAAAACAAAAAAAGAAGGTAGAATTTTACAGCTCTAAGGGCTTATATATCATCCTATTCTATATTCTTACTTTGTAAATAAAGAAACAAGGGCTCATGAGTTGGCAAATGCCTTATGTTGAGTTAATAGCAATGATCAGATTAAAACCCAGTTTTCTTACCCAAAATATATGTCTAAAAAACTCACCCCTAGTGTTAGTGGCAGAGTTGCAAACAAGACCCCACATACCTGACTCTTAATTCTAGAGTTTTGTTTTAAAGCTAAAGTAGAATTTTCAAAAATCAACAGAAGTTAATAGAAGGCCTTCATTGGTATCACTTTCTTTTATAGCTATGAGATAAATGAATAAACAATTTAAAAATATTGGGATGATTTTTATCACCACTAATGTTCATATGTTCTTAAGAGTATAAAGCATATTGGCTTTTTATCTTGCATGTACAGATTACAGGCCAAGGGATCCACAGAAATAGGTCTTATTATTTTATTAAATAAATTTTTGTTGTGCATCCACTGCTTTTATATATGTATAAATATATGTGTATATTTATATATAAATCTATTTTTATAAAAGCTTAATGCAAATACAATAAATACAATAAAACATTTATTGGCCAGGTTTGGTGGCTCACACCTGTAATTCTACCACTTCAGGTGGCCAAGGTAGGGAGATCACTTGAGTCCAGGAGTTTGAGGTTACAGTCAGTTAGGATTGCGTCACTGCACTCCAGCCTGGGCAACAGTGTTTGACCCTGTTTCTAAAAAAAAAGAAGGAAAAAAGAAAGAAAAGAAAACCTTTCCTTTTTCTGTAGAGACGGAGTCTCACTGTTTCACCCAAGCTGGCCTCCAACTCCTGGGCTCAGTAATCTTCTGCCTTAGCCCAGCCAAGTTGGGTTTTGGGGGGTTTTTTTAATTTTTTTTTATTTTTTGAAATGGAGTCTCACTCTGTTGCCCAGGCTGTAGTGCAGTGGCGCAATCTCGGCTCATCACAACTTCCACCTCCCGGGTTCAAGCGATTCTCCTGCCTCAGCCTCCTGAATAGCTGGGACTACAGGTACACGCCATCATGCCTGGCTAATTTTTGTATTTTTAGTAGAGACGGGGTTTCACCATGTTGGCCAGGCGGGTCTCAAACTCCCGACCTTGTGATCTGCCCGCCTTGGCCTGCCAAAGTGCTTAGATTACAGGTGTGAGCTACTGCGCCTGGCTTTGGGTTTTTTTTTTTTTTTTTGAGACAGAGTCTCACTCTGTTACCAGGCTGGAGTGCAGTGGTGTGATCACGGCTCACTGCACCCTTCACCTCTGGACCCAGGTGATCCTTTCACCACAGCCTTCCATGTAGCTGGGACTGCATGCATGCGCCACCATGCCTGGCTAATTTTTAAAATTTTTGGTAGAGATGGGATCTTGCTATATTGCTCAGGCTGGTCTTGAACTCCTGGGCTCAAGCAGTCCTCCCACCTCGGCCTACCAAAGTGCTGGGATTACAGGTGTGAGCCACCATAACCGACCTTTGTTTTAATAGAGACAAAGTCTCCCTCTGCCACTTGTGTGATCATAGCTCACTGCAACTTTGAACTCCTGGGTCCAAGCAATCCTCCTGCCTCAGCCTCCTAAGTAGCTAGGACTACAGGTATATGCCACCACACTTGGCTGGAAAACATTAATTTAACTTTTTTCTTTACTTTTTTCAGATTTGAAACTCTAAACTGGGGAAAAAGAACAGTAGAAATAGAATTGAGTCATAACACAAAGTATAACCTTGGTTGTAGATAGCAAAACCAAACTAGATGTTTTACCTGCACTAATCTTACCTATTGTCTGTGTCTTCCCACATAATTGTTTATCATACACTATGTTTTCTGTTTCATTTATTAGAGGCAACAAAGTGTAGCAGCAAAAGCACAGACCGTGAAAATAGTTCTGAGTTAAATCCTAGTTCCAGCCTAAATTCTAGTTCCAGACTTAACTTCTCTGAGCCTCATTTTTCAAATCTAGAAAGTGGGAGTAGGCTGGGTGTGGTGACTCATGACTATAATCCCAGCACTTTGGGAGGCCGAGGTGTGTGGATCACCTGAGGTCAGGAGTTCGAGACTGGCCTGGCCAACATGGTGAAACCCCACCTCTACTAAAAATACAAAAAAATTAGCCATGTGTGGTGGCATGTGCCTGTAGTCCCAGCTACTTGGGAGGCTGAAGCAGGAGAAACGCTTGAACCTGGGAGGCGGAGGTTGCAGTGAGCTGAGATGGCACCACTGCACTCCAGCCTGGGTGACAGAGTGAGACTCCGTCTCAAAAAAAAAAAGAAAGAAAGTGGGAGTAATAGCTATTTTATGGGTTGCTATGAGAATTATTGAGATGACATATCTTTGCCACATACAGAATTTAGACTCAGTATGACAGTTTTTCCTTTTAGGCATCTTTTGATCTTTTGTTTATATTCTTGTTTTTTCTTTAGAGTTAGAGGGTCCATAAATTCAGGACATAGGGAAAAAGGAACATTTACTATTTTGTAGTGGTGAACAAGGTTCCTTTCCTTTTTGGGTTGCTCTATTCATATGAAATGTATGCTTATTTCTGTACCTTAAATGATTTTCTGTTGGGTTGGGTAGAGCTTGCCACATTTTAATGGCAAAAAACACAAATTACTTTTGCACCAACCTAATAGTAATTTCTGTTTCAGGCATTTCAGTTTTCCTGTAAAATCATCTGGGTTCATTTATACCTTTATTTTCAGCCCTATTACTTACGCCTGGGAAGGTGGAAAATTGATATCAGAGAATGATGATTTTGAAGATATGGTGGTAACAAGAGAAGATTATGAAGAAAATGGACATAGCGTCTGTGAAGAGAAATTTGATATTTAAGCAACATTTTTGAATGAAAGTTGTGACCATAAGGTTTAATTTCAAAGTTCCTTTTAAAAGAGGTTAAAGAACTGTGTTACCTTTCGTCCTAAGAAAAAGGCTTGAATTTATGTAAATACTTTGATCGATTGCTAATTTTCAAAGGCTTCTTAGGTAGGTTATTACAGTAAACTGTAACTCAGTCCACATTTTCATTTAGGAGCTAGACTACCATAGCAACGCTTATGCTGTTTCCAAGCGTAGGTTATTTTTCATTAAAAGAAGAATGAATGCATTTTAAGTTTAATTCTTCATATCTGAAAGCACAAATTTAACGGCTTCACTGGACAGTTTTCCTTAGTAGGTAGTTTTGTGTGACTGTGACTAAAGTATTTTATTTAAAAATTGTCATTCTTATCTATACATTCTAAAGTTGGAAAGACTGATCTTATATGTGTATAATGTTTATTTTGTACCTAGAGTACATTTAAAAGGGTGGAGACTAAGCTAATAAAGTTTTTTTGGTCACTACTGTGTGGGCAGAATATCTTATTTCACTCATAAAAGTACTATTTTTTTTAGGATGAATGAAAAGAGATTTGAAGTTAACCCAGGGTTGTTCAAGAACTCTTTTTTTTTTTTGAGACAGAGCCTTGTTCTCTCACCCAGGCTGGAGTGCAGCGGGATGATCTTGGCTCACTGCAACCTCCGCTTCCCAGGTTCAAGCGATTCTCCTACCACAGCCTCCCAAGTAGCTGGGATCTTACAGGCGTGTGCCACCACCACCACACCCGGCTAATTTTTGTATTTTTAGTAGAGACAGGGTTTTGCCTTGTTGGCCAGGCTGGTGTTGAACTCCTGAGCTCAAGTGATCTGCCCGCCTCAGCCTCCCAAAATGTTGGGATTACAGGTGTGAGCCACTGCGCCTGGCCTGTTCAAGCACTCTTGATACAAATGTTAGCGTTTTGTTTTTAAAACAAAACAGTGATCCACAATAAACATTAAAGTGTTAGATTCCAGGTTTCCAATTTCAGGGAACAGCTGACAGTGACATCAATGAATGGATCAGGTAGGCTTTTCTGATTGCAAGCAGTAGAAACTCATTTGGGCTATATCTTCAGCAAAACAAAATTTATCTAGGACAAAGGATAGCTTATAAAGTCTAAGAAAAGCTGGGTCCACAGCCTTAAGAAAGATAAAAACCAGAGTAACTTTAGAAATCTTAAGTTACAGAAACCGGGACAGTCCTAGAGCCCTGCCATCAAAATATCTCAGCACCTATATTTTCTATCTTATGTCATTGTGCTCATGAATCAAATTTCTAGCAGTCTTTTCACCCTGACTAGGATTATGTTCCTACCTTATGGCCCTAGGGGCTTTGATTGACAATCCTACTGTGATGGCCTAGAGTGAAAGAGTCTCTCAAGGAAAACTCAAGTGAAAAGATGAATGCTGGTCAGGGTGAAAGCTGTCCACTTACAGTCATAGATTATATTGCTTTAGGGCCTGGTCATTCCTTCCTAGGCCTAGACTGGTTATCATTGCAGCGTTGCAAAGTGACCATGTTTGTGTGATACCCGGTTACTGCATATAATCTGTGGACAGTGTAGCAAGAAGATGCCGGTGGTACAAGAGAAATTCTTGGAACCAAACAATATAACTGTGCTAGAAGTTCAAGGTGATGTCACTGGAGGTAAAAAGGTAAGTCCTCATTTAAAGTCCATTACCTGGTCTGGACCTCATCCTGGATGGCAGAACGCCAACCAGGTGTTTTTCCTTTGAGAAACTGGGTCATTCCTCAAAGCTGCCCTTCCCAAACATCCCCCAGCCTGATGATTACGTTCTTCTGAGAATAGTGTGTATGCGTGTTTTCACATGCTTATTACAGTAAACTACTTTCTATATAAATTAGGTCTCATAGTGCTCATTTTTTAGCCACTAAAAATTGGTGTTTTTGTGTGTGTTTTTTTGTTGAGATGGAGTATTGCTCCATTGCTCAGGCTGGAGTGCAGTGGCACGATCTTGGCTCACTGCAACCTCTGTCTCCTGGGTTCAAGCAACTCTCCTGCCTCAGCCTCCTGAGTAGCTGCGACTACAGGCGCATGCTGCCATGCCCAGCTAATTTTTGTATTTTTAGTAGAGACGGGGTTTCACCATGTTGGCCAGGTTGGTCTCGAACTCCTGACCTCGTGATCCACCCTCCTCGGCCTCCAAAAGTGCTGGGATGATAGGCGTGAGCCACCGCGCCTGGCCCTACAAATTGATTTTTGACATTAATGAACATAAACCCTAATTCTTTATCACTAGGATCAAAGCTTTCATCCATTTCAACACCTAATTTTGAAAATTTATTGCTAAATATAGATGTTTTAATATATTTTATTTCAAAGAACACTTTTAATATTAGCTCTATCTGGAGACAGTATAGATCATAAAAAATTGGCTCTAAATAGTAACATCTGGAGTGACACTTTAAAGATACGTATTGTTGTGGAAAAACATTTTTGAATTTTTGAATTCAGTGATGATTGCCTCAACATAGCAAACTGATCATGTTCACCTATTTCTCTACCTGTTCCAAGTCCCATTAAATGTCTGCTGGGGAGGGGAGGGAGGTACATGAGGGAGGAATACACAGGGTGCGTTTCAATGCTATTTGTGATACAGTATTTCTCAAGCTAGATGTTGGACACTGGGTATTCATTTTATTGGAGTCCATATTATGTGCATGACAAAATTCTGTTATCTTTTGTAAGATTAAGTCCGTAATTCTAGTAAACAAAAAGAGTACTACTGATGTGGAGAAGTGTCTAAAACATGGAAAACAAATACGATTAGATTGTTAGAGAAACAAGAAAACCCATATCCCAAGTCAGGGCAGGAGAAAACTACCAAAGAGGTAAGAACAATTCCAGAGATATTTTAATCTCAGGACAAATACAGAGAGTAGGAGAAGGCTGGGCATGGTGGCATGTGTCAGCAGTCCCAGCTACTCGAGAGGCTGAGGTAGGAGAATTGCTTGAGCCTAGGAGTTGGAGGCTGCAGTGTGGTACAGCTGCATCTGTGAATAGCCACTATATTTCAGCCTGGGCAACATAGTGAGATCCTGTCTAAAAAAAAAGAGTAGAAGGAGATCATGGGTTAGCCATTGAAAGATTGAAACCTACAGCTGTGCCCTATTCCCTGTCTTGTTATTGAGGCTGGGCAGTAAAAGGGGTTAAAGTGTAAAGGTTGGAAAGGAAAGACTAGAACCTGAAATAATTTCATATCCCCTAAGGGCATCAAAGTAAAAAAATTTTAACGGAGCAGTGGGTTGTGTCACTGAACTCTGATTAAAGCCAAGAGCTTGGACCTCATTAGAAAGAATTCTGACAGGGCAGGGCCCTAGGGAACTCAGCACATCTCCCTCCTGTTTCCCTCTTACCCCCCACAACAACCAGAGGCAAAACACCAAATTAGAACTTGGGGCCGGGTGCGGTGGCTCACGCTTGTAATCCCAGCACTTTGGGAGGCCGAGGCGGGCGGATCACGAGGTCAGGAGATCGAGACCACGGTGAAACCCTGTCTCTACTAAAAATACAAAAAAATTAGCCGGGCGTGGTGGCGGGTGCCTGTAGTCCCAGCTACTCGGAGAGGCTGAGGCAGGAGAATGGCGTGAACCCGGGAGGCGGAGCTTGCAGTGAGCCGAGATTGCGCCACTGCACTCCAGCCTGGGTGACAGAGCGAGACTCCGTCTCAAAAAAAAAAAAAAAAAAAAAAAGAACTTGGATTGGCCAGGCATGGTAGCTCACACCTGTCATCCCAGCACTTTGGGAGGCCGAGGTGGGTGGACCACCTGACGTCAGGAGTGCGAGACCAGCCTGGCCAACATGGTGAAACCCCGTCTCTACTAAAAATACAAAAAATTAGCCGGGTGTGGTGGCAGGTGCCTGTAATCCCAGCTACTTGGGAGGCTGAGGCAGGAGAATCACTTGAATTTGAGAGGCGGAGGTTGCAGTGAGCCGAGATCGTGCCATTGCACTCCAGCCTGGGCAAAAAGGGTGAAACTCCGTCACATACACAAAAAAAAGAACTTGGATTCACCCATGGGTAAACAGGAATTCAGAAATGAAAAAAAAAATGGACAACCAAGCATTAAACATTTGAGGGACACTTATCACCAGAGAGGCCCCAAATCTAACAAGAATGAATCCCTAAGGGAAGAAAATAAAGGAAAAAACAAAAACTAATATCCTCTAAAGGACTGATAGGGTTACTGTATCTATTGTAACAAGAGCAGGTTGCTATAACAAAATAGTTCTCAGAAATTAAAAATAAGTTATTAAAAATAACTTTTGGGCTGGGCACCTGTAATCCCAGCAATTTGGGAGGCCAAGGCAGGCAGATTACCTGAGGTCAGGAGTTTAAGACCAGCCTGGCCAACATGGTGAAACCCCTTCTCTACTAAAAATACTAACTCGGTGTGGTAGTGCACACCTTTAATCCCTGCTACTTGGGAGGCTGAGGCAGGAGGATTGCTTCAACCCAGGAGGCGGAGGTGGCAGGGAGCTGAGATTGTGCCACAGCACTCCAGCCTGGGACAGTACACTCCAGAGACTCTGAAAGGTGAACAGAAGACAGTACTGCTGAAAAAGAAAAAAAAAGAAAGAAAAGAAAAAGAAAGAAAAAAAAAAAAAAAAAAAACAGACAAAAAAGAACAAAAGAGAAGAAAAACTGACAAAAAAAAAAAAAAAAAGAAAAAAAAGAAAAAGAAAGAAAAACGACAAAAAAGACAAAAAAGAAAAAAGACTGAAAATCTGAGTTAGAAAGAAGCTGAGGGAATTTTCCCAGAATGTAGCATAACTGAGCAAGCACTGGGATGGCTGGGGAAAGAGGCTAACCAATGTCCACAGTGTATGCTATGCTGTCCATCTAAATATTAAGAGCCTTACCTACATACAGAAAACGGCTTTTGATAAGAAAGCTTTTGATAAGCTTTCACACAGGAAACAAATATCCTTGCATTTGGGGCCTATTCTGAGTTTGTCCACACACTTCCCTAAAGCTTCTACTTCCCAAGTTTCTTTTTTTTTTTTTCTTTCTTTTTTAAAATTTATTTTTATTTTTATTTCTTTTTGAGATGGGGTCTTGCTCTGTCGCTCAGGCTGGAGTGCACTGGCATGATCCTAGCTCACTGCAGCCTGGAACTCCTGGGCTCAAGTGGTCTTCTCACCTCAGCCTCCACAGTAGCTGGGACTAAAAGCTTGCACCACTACCCCTGGCTAATTTTTTTATTTTTATTTTTAGAGATATGGAATCTCACTATGCTGCCCATGCTGGCCTTGGACTCCTAGCCTCAAGCAATCCTCCTGCCTTGGCCTCCCAATGTGTTGAGATTATGGGCCTACACCACTGTTCCTGGCCTGGGTTTCTTATCTTGTAGTTGTCAAATCTCTGACCCTTTGGTCAAACCATTAACTGTCATCTCCACCCATGTCTTCATGTAAGTTGAACCACCAGAAATATTGCTCTGATTTCTCCCTGAGATAATTTCTCCTCCCCACTGTGGATTAGGTGTGCTCAGCAGCATGTGCTGCCATCAAGTGGAAGTGGCATATACAGGACTGGACTCAGACTGGTCTTAAGGACATGAGTCAATTTTATGAGCTACTCTCAGCTTCTTAGGAGGCTGACGCAGGAGGATTGCTGGAGCCCAGGAGTTTGAGGCGGCAGTGAGCTAAGATCGCACCACTGTACTCCAGCCTGGGCAACAGAGTGAGATACCGTCTCTTAAAAAAAAAATGGTTTTTTTTTTGGCCGGGCGCGGTGGCTCACACTTGTAATCCCAGCACTTTGGGAGGCCGAGGGGGGCGGGTCACAAGGTCAGGAGATTGAGACCATCCTGGCTAACACGGTGAAACCCCATCTCTACTAAAAATACAAAAAATTAGCCAGGCGTGGTGGCGCATGCTTGTAATCCCAGCAGAGGCAGTGAGCTGAGATTGCACCATTGTACTCCGGCCTGGGCGACGAGAGAAACTCCGTCTCAAAAAATAGTAATAATTAAAAAAAACCCAAACAGTTTTATGTAAATCATACTCAGAACACTGGCTACAAAGGAGCTGGAAAATGAGGTTTTTAGCTTTCTACTCTCCGAAGTTTAGGGAGACACACTATAAGGAAGTTAGACTAAATGTTGAGCAACAGGAGCCGAAGTCCCTGGTCAAACCAGGATTCAATGCCTGGGGGCAAAATACAAACTTTTGGATAAACAAGGACTCAGAGTGCCACTCTTGAGACCATTTCTGAAAGAACTGCTTAAGGATACAGTACTGTAGTAAGACGACAATGAATCTAAGAAAGGAGGGTAAGGATTCAAGAAAACAGTAGGGGCCCAGCAAGATGGCTTACGCCTGTAATCCCACCACTTTGGGAGGCAGAGGCAGGAGGAGCACTTGAGCCCAGAAGTTGGAGGCTGTAGTGAGAGCTATGATCATACCACTGCACTCCAGCATGTGTGACAGAGCAAGACCTTGTCTCTAAAAAACAAACAAAAACACACAGTAGGGAAAAAATAAATCAGGAAAATTAATTTGAATAATTATAGAAGCACTAAAGAGTTAGCAACTGAAATACTGAATTGTGTAATTTTATAATTTCTATATCTTATTAACACAAAACATTTTTCAAATTGTGTTCACTCACATTTTCAATATATATTTAAATATATATTTATTCAATTTTTTTTTTTTGAGATGGGGTTTCACTCTTGTTGCCCAGGCTGCAATGCAATGGCACAACCTCGGCTCACTGCAACCTCTGCCTCCTGGGTTCAAGTGATTCTCCTGCCTCAGCCTCCTGAGTAACTGAGATCACAGGCACGCATCACCATGCCTGGCTAATTTTTGTATTTTTAGTAGAGACAGGGTTTCACCATGTTGGTCAGGCTGGTCTCAAACTCCCGACCTCAGGTGATCCACCCACCTCGGCCTCCCGAAGTGCTGGGATTATAGGTGTGAGCCACAGCACCCAGCCTTCAAAATAGTTGAATTGCTAGTTATACCCCTTTTATTCTGAAGTATAAGCCCTAAACTAACTTAAAATAGTTTATAGTGGCAATCTTTTTTTTTTTTTTTTGAGACTGAGTCTCACTCTGTTGCCCAGAGTGGAGTGCAGTGGTGCGATCTCTGCTCACTGGAACCTCTGCCTCCTGGGTTCAAGCAATCCTGCCCGCCTGCCTCAGCCTCCCCAGTAGATGGGATTTCAGGCGCCCGCCACGCCTGGCTAATTTTTTTGTATTTTTAGTTGAGTCGGGGATTCACCATGTTGGCCAGGCTGGTCTTGAATTCCTGACCTCAAGTGATCCACCCGCTTTGGCCTCCCAAAGTGCTGCGATTACAGGTGTGAGCCACTGTGCCCAGCAAATTGTGTGTGTGTGTGTGTGTGTGTGTGTGTGTGTGTGTGTGTGTGTGTCAGGGTCACATTCTGTCATCCAGGTTAGAGTGCAGTGGCTCGATCACTCCTCACAGCAAGTGATCCTCCTACCTTAGCCTTGTGGGTAGCTGGGACTACAGGTGTCCACCACCACGCCTGGCTAATTTTTTGTAGAGATGGGGTTTTGCCATGTTGCCCAGGCTGGTCTCCAACTCCTGGGCTCGAGCAATCTGCCTGCCCTCAGACTCCCGAAGTGCTGGTATTACAGGCGTGAGCCACCATGTCCGGCCCCTAGTGAAAATCTTACAATAAAACACACAACAAATAAAACAAAGGAATAACTTTATCAAAATATCTTTGTCAATTTTAGTGTTTTATTAACTTTTTGTTGCTAATTTAATGGTTAGTATTTAGCATCCTTGAGCCATCTTTAAAGCACCTAATTTTACTCTGAACTTGGACTTTAAGAATTAGGAAAATGGTGAAACCCTATCTCTACTAAAAATACAAAATTTAAGCAGGTGCGGTGGGTAATGCTTGTAGTACCAGCTACTCAGGAGGCTGAGGCAGGAGAATCGCTTGAACCTGAGAGGCAGAGGTTGCAGTGAGCTGAGATTACACAACTGCACTCCAGCCTGGGTGTCAGACAGAGATCCTGCCTCAGAAAAAAAAAAAGAATTAGGAAAATGTCTCATATATTCATTTATAACTTTTAAGTATCATATTCTTTCTGACAAAAGGTTAAGTGGTTTCATATTTTTAGCCTAAAGGAAACTCCTAATAGAAACTTGAGTCAGTGAACAGTTGTGTAATTAGAAGTCTTTGCCAGGTGCAGTTGCTCACGCCTGTAATCCCAGCACTCTGGGAGGCCAAGGGGAGCAGATCACCTGAGGTCAGGAGTTTGAGACCAGCCTGGCCAACATGGTGAAACCCCATCTCTACTAAAAAAAAAAATGCAAAAATTAGCCAGGTATGGTGGCACACACCTGTAATCCCAGCTACTAGGGAGGCTGAGACTGGAGAATCGCTCGAACCCAGGAGGCAGAGGTTGCAGTGAGCCAAGATCGCGCCACTGCACTCCCATCTGGGCGACAGAGCGAGACTCCATCTCAAAAAAAAAAAAAGAAGTCTTTGTATATGGGTTAATTAACATAATTTATATACCTCACAACTCCAATGTGATGGTTAAATTTCATAGTTTCAAGCTCCATCTCAGTAAATTAATTAATTAGGTATGGAAAGGCGTCATTGTGTAACAAGCACTCCAGGTGATTCTGGTGCAGGTAGACCTTGGGCCACTTTGAGAAACACTGGCCTAAGGCTGGGCACGGTGGCTCACGCCTGTAATCCCAGCACTTTGGGAGGCCAAGGTGGGCGGATCACCTAAGATAAGGAGTTTGAGACCAGCCTGACCAACTTGGAGAAACCCCATCTCTACTAAAAATACAAAATTAGCCAGGCATGGTGGCACATGCCTGTAATCCCAGTTACTTGGGAGTCTGAGGCAAAAGAATCGCTTGAACCCAGGAGGCAGGAGGTTGCGGTGAGCCGAGATCACACCATTGCACTGCAGCCTGGGCAACAGGAGTGAAACTCTGTCTCAAAAACAAAACAAAACAAACAAACACAAAAAAAGAAACACAGGCCTGGAGGGTGAGAGGATAGCACTTATTAAAATAGCCTAATCTGTGACAGGCAATGTATATATATGTATCATTTAATCCTAACTGCAACAATTGTATACTAGCTCCATTATGCAAATGAGAAAACCTGGGTTCAAAACAATGAGTAAACTGTTCAAGGTCACATTAGGTAGTGGACTTGTGAGTCAAACACAGGTGGGTCTAATTTTGAAGTTTATGCTTTACCACACCTTCAATTTAGATGTTCACAAGCATCTCACCCTAAACATATCAAAGTTAAATTTACTCTCAACTCATCTTTCTAACCCAATCTGCCATTCCTATATACATACATATATATAATTTTCATGTATGCATATGCATACAGCCCCCTGAAAGACGGAAATATGTATAAAATGTTCTTGGCAACCCAGTCCCTTTAAACATTCTCGTCCCTCTTCCAGAGATGCTGTTACAAATTCTAACTCCCGTTCAGATTTCACGACCAACTTTAAATACGGCTTCTCTTTCAGATGCCATAATAAATTAGTTGTATAGAGTTCTGTATTCATACCTCTATACATTTACTACATTGTTAATGTCATGTTTATGTTCTCTGTATTAGAGTTACTTTTCCAAGGGTGGGACTATGACATCCACTTTATGTCTCCTACATCATATCTGGCATAGCTGAAAAGCTGAATGATTATACTAATGAATGAATTATTAGGTAGCATCATTGGTTATAGGGTTGCTAAGCAGCAGAGATGAGGCTTCAGCCCCAACTTTTTTGGTTTTCGTGTTCCAAAAATCTTTTTAGCATGCAAGGAATCAGCAAATAGAAGCACTTCCAATCTACTTGTAGAGTGTACAGGAAGGAAAGATTTCCAGGAGAAAGATCTCAATAACAGATTTCAGTCTTGAATTCTTTATGTATAAAAGTTATATAAGAAGAAAAACGTTTTGTCTCAAAAAAAAATTTTTTTTTTGGAGTTAGAAAATCTTTTATGAGCTTGGGCTACATAGCAAAACCCTGTCTCTAAAAAAAAAACTAGCTGGGCTTGGTGGCATGTGCCTGTAGTCCCAGCTACTCAGGAGGCTGAGGTGGGAGAATCGCTTGAACCCAAGAGGTTGAGGCTGTGGTGAGCTATGATCACACCATTGCACTTCAGCCTGAGTGACAGAGTTAGACCCTGTCTCCAGAAACAAACACTTTTATTTATGTGGATAGTACCTGTCACCAAAAAAATTATTCAATAAAACTTGTTAAAAGATGGTTTTATTCAGGACCATCAAAATAGGTACAGGGACCACTGCTATGGGATTTTGCGGTCAGGGAGAGACACTAGCCTCAAATCTGAGTACGGCATGGCCAAGTAGTGGGAATTTATAGCCAAGAAGTAGGTCAGGGGTCAATGAATGGAAAATTCCTGAGAGGAAAAACCTCAAGGGTAAGGGAGATTATGGCTGAACTGATCTAACAGGATTCTCACTGAAGACTGGCCAGGATGATGACACATAACCTCTGGGGAATGATAAAGGATGAGGAACCTGATTGGATATTGAGTATGATCAGATATTGACGGTGGGGGCTTCTTGCTAAACTGACACAGCAGGGTTCTTTGCTAAAATGGGATTTTACAAGGAAGAGCACAGATGGGACTAGAAGAAGATTCAGGAGCCTGACTAAAGTTTGGTCAAGCAAACAATCTTTGTCATCTCGTAGAGACTGAATAATCTAAGAAGTTTAAACAGTCTCAAGTGTTATGAATCAGACCGTTAATGGTCATGGAAATTTACTGAATATTCTATCAGGAGGAAAGTTTTCCAGTAATTGAAGCTGGATTTATTTATACAGAGAAAAAAATGCTTTATATGTAAGTCCCTCCAAACCGTTTAGCCTAACACTGAATGATGATACCCTTGGGAACTTAATTCTTTTTAAGCCTAATAACTGTGCTTTATGAAGCTGTCACTAGGTGGCATGGCAATGCTTGGTTAGAAATTTCCCTTTAGAAATTAATGCCTCAGAACCTTCAAAAACTATTCAGTAGAAGTCAGTTTCTTTGTAAACAAGTTTCATTGTTTACAAGTTTCATTGAGTAGTAGTATGGATGGATGTATATATATATATACACACACATATACATATATATATGTATACATGTTGATAAAAATAAGCTCCATTAGGGAATGTTGTAGGAAATACTCAATTTAAATAATAACAAAATAAGACATTTAAAGTATGCTTAACAACTCTGACTTCTGGTAATTCTATTTCTAAACTATATTTTATCTTAATCTAGAATACTCATCTGATAATATTTTCCCTTTTAACCCAAACAAGTCAAATCGTAAATCCAGGTCTATGATTTCAGAGCCCATATTCTTTTTTTTTTATTCTCTTATTTTTAAAAATTCTTTATTTCCATAGGTTTTGGGGGAACAGGTGGTATTTGGTTACATGAATAAGCTTTTTAGTGGTGATTTGTGAGATTTTGGGGCACCCATCCCCCCAGCAGTATATACTGAACCCAATTTGTAGACTTTTATCCCTTACCCCTTTCCCACCCTTTCACCACCAAGTCCCCAAAATCCAGTGTATCATTTCGCCCCCCCCCCCCCAAGATGGAGTCTTGCTCTGTCACCCAGGCTGGAGTGCAGTGGCATGATCCCAGCTCACTGCAGCCTCTGTCTCCTGGGTTCAGGCAATTCTCCTATTTCAGCCTCCCAAGTAGCTGGGATTACAGGTGCCTGCCACCGCGCCTGGCTAATTTTTGTATTTTTAGTAGAGACAGGTTTCACCATGTTGGCTAGGCTGGTCTTGAACTCCTGACCTTAGGTGATCCACCCACCTCAGCTTCCCAGAGTGTTGGGATTACAGGCGTGAGCCACCGTGCCTGGCCCACTGTATCACTCTTAGGCCTTTGCATTCTCATAGCTTAGCTCCCACTTATGAAGGAGAACATACGATGTTTGGTTTCCCATTCCTCAGTTACTTCATGTAGAATAATGGTCTCCAATCCCATCCAGGTTGCTGCAAATGCCATTAATTCATTCCTTTTTATGGCTGCATAGTATTCCATTGTATGCATATACCACACTTTCTTTATCCACTTGTTGATTGACGGGCATTTGGGCTGGTTCCGTATTTTTGCAATTGTGAATTGTGGTGCTATAAACATGTGTGAGCAAGCATCTTTTTGGTATAATGACTTCTTTTCCTCTGGGTAGATACCCAGTAGTGGGATTGCTGAATCAAATGATAGTTCTACTTTTAGTTCTTTAAGGAATCTCCACACCGTTTTCCATAGTGGCTGTACTAGTTTACATTCCCACCAGTAATGTTGAAGTGTTCCTTGTTCACCACATCCATGCCAACATCTATTATTTTTTTATTTTTCAATTATGACCATTTTGTGGCAGTAAGGTAGTATCGCACTGTGGTTTTGATTTATATTTCCCTAATCACTAGTGATGTTGAGCATTTTTTCATATGTTTGTTGGTCATTTGTATATCTTCTTTTGAGAATTTTCTATTCATGTCCTTAGCCCACTTTTTGATGGGATTGTTTTTTTCTTACTGATTTGAGTTCCTTGTAGATTCTGGATATTAGTACTTTGTCATATGTATAAAGATTTTCTCCAACTCTATGGGTTCTCTGTTTACTGTGCAGACTGTTCCTTTTGCTGTGCAAAAGCACTTTCGTTTAATTAAGTCCCACCTATTTATCTTTGTTTTTGTTGTATTTGCTTTTGGGTTCTTGGTCATGAAATCTTTGCATAAGCCAATGTCTAGAAGAGTTTTTCTCATGTTATCTTCTAGAATTTTCATAGTTTCGGTTCTTAGATTTAAGTCCTTGATCCATCTTGAGTTGATTTTTGTATAAGGTGAGAGATGAGGATCCAGTTTCATTCTCCTATATGTGGCTTGCCAATTATCCCAGCACCATTTGTTGAAGAGGGTGTCCTTTCCCCACTTTTTGTTTTCGTTTGCTTTGTCGAAGATCAGTTGGCTATATGTATTTGGGTTTATTTCTGGGTTCTCTATTCTGTTCCATTGGTCTATGTGCCTATTTTTATACTACTATCATGCTGTTTTGGTGACTATGGCCTTATAGTATAGTTTAAAATCAGGTAATGTGATGCCTCCAGATTTGTTCTTTTTGCTTAGTCTTGCTTTGGCTATGCAGGCTCTTTTTTGTTTCCATATGAATTTTAGGATTTTCTTTTTTTTTTGAAATGGAGTCTCGCTGTTGCCAGCCAGGCTGGAGTGCAGTGGCGCGATCTAGGCACACTGCAACCTCCACCTCCCGAGTTCAAGTGATTCTCCTGCCTCAACCTCCCAAGTAGCTGGGACTATAGGCGTGTGCCACCACACCCAGCTAATTTTTGTATTTTTAGTAGAGATGGGTTTTCACCACGTTGGCCAGGCTGGACTCGAACTCCTGACCTCAGGTGATCCACCCGCCTTGGCCTCCCAAAGTGCTGGAATTACAGGTGTGAGCCACTGCGCCTAGCCTAGGATTTTTTTTTTTTCTCTAGTTCTGTAAAGAATGATGGTAGTATTTTAATGGAAATTGCATTGAATTGTAGACTTCAGAGCCCATATTCCTGTTACCACACCACAGATTCTCCCTGATGAACCCACCATTTACAGATGGAGAGATGACTGTTATCCATCAAAGAGTTGGAAGGTACCTTTGGTATTATCTGGCCCAATCTTAAAAAAAAAATTTTTTAATTTATTTCATTTTTTATTTGTTTCAACCTTAAACTATTAAAGGTATAGCTCAATCTTATAAATCTGTGCATGTGTATTTTTATTTTAGAGATTTTTAAAAAACTGAGGCTCAGTGCAAAGATATTTGTCTAAGGTTATAATTTTCTGAACAGCAGACGCAAGGACATGGTAATATCCTTAAAGCATTTGTCAAAGTATCCACCATTCATAGTGATGACTAGCAAATCCCTACCTGATTCACACTGAACATTAAAATGGCAACTTTCCGAATAAGAAGACTCTTCTATCGAAGAGGGCTTGGTGGCATGTTTCCAGTATTTTCCTGGTATCTCTTCAGGTACCCTCTCAGGTCTTCCACTGGAAGTATATTAACTTCCTCCCCAACTTAAAAAAAGCCATATGCAGATTATGGCAGTTTTATCTTCCAGTGTCATATAATTGGGTTGCTTTTTTTTTTTTTTTTTTTTTTTTTGACAGAGTCTCACTCCGTCACCCAGGCTGGAGTGCAATGGCACCATCTCGGCAACATCTGCCTCCCAGGTTCAAGCAATTCTCCTGCCTCAGCCTCCCAAGTAGATGGCATGCACCACCACTCCCGGCTAATTTTTTGTATTTTTAGTAGAGACGGGGTTTCACCATGTTGGCCAGGCTGGTCTCGAACTCCTGATCTCAGGTGATCTGCCTGCCTTGGCCTACCAAAGTGCTGGGATTACAAGTGTGAGCCACCACACCCAGGCTTTCTTTTTTTTTTAAGTAGGAAGAACTTAAAAGTCATCTAGTTTAGTGCTTTTTTTTTTAATTTTTTTTTTTATTTTTGTGCCCAGGCTGGTGTGCAGTGGCATAATCTCAGCTCACTGCAACCTCTGCTCCTGGGCTCAAGTGATCCTCCCACCTCAGCCTCCTGAGCAGCTGGGACTATAGGCACCCACCACTGTACCTGGCTAATTTTTGCATTTTTACTAGAGATGGGATTTCACCATGTTGTGCAGACTGGTCTTGGAACTCGTGGGCTCAAGGGATCTACCCACTTCAGCCTCCCAAAGTGCTGGGATTATAGGCATGAGCCACCACATCCAGCCAATGCTCTTATGTTAATATAACATTGGGATATTTAATAGTTTATCCATAAGGTAAAAGCAAAATTTGGGAAATACATAAATATACATCAATAAAGACTTTTAGATTCTTGAACCCAGTGGTTCTCACTGTGCTTGCGCCACAGTCCTCGTGAAAATTTGCTGACAGCCATGGATTGTCTTCCTACAAAGATGTCATAAGCACAGATACACAAAAAAACTGCCTACAGTTTCAGAAAGTGTATTGTACTTTGGCCCTTTGTAACCTTTTCACAGACTCTTAGTTGATAATTTTTGTTTGTTTGTTTTTTTGAGACAGAGTCTCTCCCTGTTGCTGAGGCTGGAGTGCAGTGGCGTGATCTCAGCTCACTGCAACCTCCACCTCCTGGGTTCAAGCAATTCTCCTGCTTCAGCCTCTCAAGTAGCTGGGATTACAGGCGCCCACCACCATACATGGCTAATTTTTGTATTTTTGGTAGAGATGGGGTTTCACCATGTTGGACAGGCTGGTCTCGAACTCCTGACCTGAGGTTATCCACCTGTCTTGGCCTCCCAAAGTGCTAGGATTACAGATGTGAGCCACCACACGTGGCCAATAATTTTTTTTTTTTTTTTTGAGACAGCATTTCACTCTATTGCCCAGGCTGGAGTGCAGTGGTACACTCATGGCTCATTGAAACCTTGAACTCCTCAGCTCACGTGATCCTCCCACTTCAGTCTCCTGAGTAGCCAGAACTACAGGGTACACCACACTCTGACCAGCAATTAAAATTTTTACTTTTTTTTTGTAGAGACAGGGTCAAACTATATTGCCCAGGCTGGCCTTGAATTTCCAGTCTTAAGCAATCCTCCTGCATTGGCATCCCAATGTGCTGGGATTATAGGCGTGAGCCACCAGGCCAAGCCTTAGCTGAGAATTTTTTTTCCCCACAAGACAGGGTCTTGCTATGTTGCCCATGCTGGCCTCTAACTCCTGTGGTCAGCCAGGCACAGTGGCTCACAACTATAATTCCAGCACTTTGGGAGGCAGAGGCAGGAGGATTGCTTGAGGCCAGGAGTTTGAGGCCAGGAGTTTGAGACCAGCCTGGGCAATATAGTGAAACCCCATCTCTACAAAAACAAACAAACTAAACCTCCTGGGCTCAAGGGATCCTCCTGCTTCAGCCTCTCAAATAGTTGGGGCTACAGCTACACACCACCATGTCTGACTTCTTAGTTGAGAACTTTGAAACTAAGCATTCTAATTCAAGATGACTCATACAGGTTTTATACAAAAAGATAAAACTGATGACATCTGTCTAATATAGTTTATTTTTTTCAAGAACTTAATTAATTACGCTTCTCTTTCCCTGTGATCAACAATATAAATTAAGATGACCACAAAATACTTTTTTCCTTCTTTTTTTTTTTTTTGGAGACAGGCTTGCTTTATTGCCCAGGCTGCAGTACAGTGGTGCAATCACAGCTCACTGCAGCCTAAAACTCCTGGGCTCAAGAGATCCTCCCACCTCAGCCTCCTGAGTAGTTGGGACTATAGGTGTGAGCTGCCACACCTGGCTAAATTTTTTTTTGTAGTTTTTGTAGAGATAGGGACAGGGTCTCACTATTACTCAGGCTGGTGTTGAACTCCTGGCCTTAAGCAATCCCCTCTCCTTGGCCTCCCAAAGTGCTGGGACTACAGGCATGGGCCACCAAGCTTGGCCCATAAGAATTTTTCTGTGTAAAACTTCCCATAGGTATTGAATCTGTAACCTCTGCTACATTAGGGAATGATGCCATAGAGTGAACTAACCAATTTAAAACAAAGAAAGAGAGAGAAGCAGGCAAGAAAAAAGTGAAAAAGCTGGAAAGAGAGAGAGAAAGAGCAAAGAAAAGGAAGGAGCAGAGAAAGAATGAGAAGGAAAGAAGATAACCATAAAATATGGACTGAAGAATACTTAGAGAGATATCACAGTCTTGATGTTTACGAATTTTACATTTGTGGCCTTTTAAATCTACTTCATGTGGCCGGGTGTGGTGGCTCACGCCTGTAATCCCAGCACCTTGGGAGGCTGAGGCGGGCAGATCACCTGAGGTCAGGAGTTCAAGACTAGCCTGGCCAACATGGCGAAACACCGTCTCTACTAAAACTACAGAAATTAGCTGGGCGTAGCGGCAGGCGCCTATAATCCCAGCTACTCGGGAGGCTGAGGCAGGGAGAATCGCTTGAACCCGGGAGGCAGAGGTTGCAGTGAGCTGAGATGGTGCCACTGCACTCCAGCCTGGGACAGAGCAAGACTCCATCTCAAAAAAAAAAAACAAAAAAATACAAAAAAAACCCAACTACTTTATGCATCTTTCCCTATTTCAATGATTCACAGTTATTCAAGTTACAGCAGGTTAAGGGGGTTACTTGAAAATAATCATATACTAAGGAAAATGCATGCTTTTTTCAGAGAGCTTGTGTATGAAAAGTTCCTTACCCGTGGGAAAAAAAGGAAATTAACTGTACCAGATCCCTAATAATAGCAGCACATTTATTAAGTGATTTTAGCAGCATAATTAAGTGAATCAGCAAACATGAAGGCTAACTTTTATTCCTTCTTAAAGTTAAAAACTTCCTTAACATATTTTAAGCATGATTAAATTCAAAGTAATATTTTATAAAAATAAAATAATGGCCAAGTACAGTGACTCATGCCTATAATCCCAGCACTTTAAGAGGCCAAGGCAGGAGGATGACTTGAGGCCAGGAGTTCAAGACCAGCCTGGGCAACATAATAGGACCCCTGTCTCTACAAAATAAAAATAAAAAATGAAACACTTAAAATCCTTTGAGGTTATGCTTTCTCTGAAGTCTAAGTATGGCAATTTGAGAAAACCACCAGAGAATTGTTTATATTTAAAAATTGTAGTTTCTTGTATCAGAAATGTTCATTCAAAGCTTCTGGATGGTGTTTTTGAAATTCCTTAATTAATTTCTTTTTTCGTTTCAGAGAGATGCTGGGGTTACTATTAATCTCAAGAGCCAACTGGTGTAGATAGTGAATTGTCCTTCCCTTCTACTTTTCAAACTCCTTGTATGTCAAGGGTTGGCAAAATGTAAAGCCTGGAAAAAAAAAAAAAAAAAAAAGAAAAAGAAAAGCACCACTGGAAAAGCAAGTTAAAAAACCAACTAAACTGTACTTATCCAAACTGATCTTATGGTATGTTACCTGTGCCTAGGCTTTCTTGTTCCACAGTTTCTTTCAAAAGTGCTTTTACTTTAGCAGAACATACATGATGTTATTTTACATACATTATTTGATCTCTAAAATAACTAGAAGCAAGAGAAGCAAGAAACTAGTATCCCAGTTTCAAGAGAAATACATAAAAAATTTAAGTGATATGGCCAATAAATTAAAGGCATGTTCAAAACATGAACAAAGAATGTCTGAATTCTGTAGCATTGCTTTTTCACACTGCTCTGTGAGCTGTCTTAGTATGTACAGTCCACCTATGCTGATCTACAGAGGAAGCCACCATAGCCTCCATACTCACCAAAGCAGTTCTCAGAGTTAATGTTTGAAATCCTGAAGGCCATTAGTATCAGGGCTTTTTTTTTTTTTTTTTTTTTTTTGCCTATCTTCACTATAATAGGACACACCTATGGAAATAGCCTGGAATTACACTGCCTCTGAAAACTTACGCCCCTATACTCAACTCTCTACTCAGAATCTACATTTTTCAAATAATAATAATATCTTACAATGAATGCTTACCATGTGTCAACCTTTTGGTACTTTTTCTCATTAAATCTCCAGTATCCTAAGCTGTAGATATGTAGCTATTATTTTCAGCCATACCTTAAAGGTAAAGAAATAAAGCTTGACCACATGGCTAGAAAGTAGCTGAGTTAGGATCTGAACCCAGGGTTGTCTATTACTGGGGCTTGGTGTCTTCATCACTATGCTATGCTGCCTTTGGCTCTCTGTCAACTTTCTTCAGTCTCAGAACATGAAACCTTGATGTGCCAGTTTTAGCATACTTCTAGCATTTCTTCTTTCCCATCCTGAGTCCATCACATATCTGAACACTTGAACCACTGCTTCATCAATATGTGTCCTTAATTCTCTTGCACACCTATCCTTCTGCAACACGCGACAAAGCAAAATCCCAGCTCTTAATCAATGCTCTAATCTACTGTGTCCACTCCAACATTCAAGGAAATACAGTCATTCAACCTTATTCCCAGGGGCTACATTCCCCAGTGGGTGCCTCCAACTGCAGGTGGTACCAAATCCTATAGGTACTATGTTTTTCCTATATATACATGCCTATATTAAAGTTTAATTTATTAATTAGGCATCATAAGAGATTAACAGCAATAACCAATAATAAAATAGGGCAATTATAACAATATATTAGAGTAAAAGTTATGTGAGTGTGGTCTCTCTTTCTTAAAATATCTTATTGTACTGTACTCAGCTATTTTCTAACTGTGGAATGTGAAACCACCGATAAAAGGGGGGGTACTATTAAGTGTTGAAAAAAAATACCGTCTAATCGGTACCACTAAAATTTAGAATCTCCTGCTTTATGTGGTGCTCAGAATTACGCATCAATCCCTGTACTTAAAATTTCTCAACTCCCTTAACCATCACCTAAGCATCTATTTCAAACTATTCCCTTCTTCTCATGTCATCCATTCAGTGCTCCCCCTGTAAACCCTCAGACAATACTGTCTCCTCCTACTTTATCAAGGAAAATGGATTCATTACTCAATGGTATCCCTCAACTTCCTACCCTTGGCACTACACGTTTATTTACATCCATATACACTCACCTTTACTCTAAAATTCCTTCTCCTGTTCCAGGAAAACCCTTGATCCTATGCCCTCAAACTAATTACCTCCTGCCTCCTCCAGGGCCTGCCTCCACCAGCATCTCTTTTTTTCAATACCCCCTTTCTTCTGATGCCTTCCTCTCAGCACATCAGTATGCTAAAATCTCTCCCTTGACCTTGCACTGCCCTGGGTTATTGCCCAGTTCCTCTCTTCCCCTTCTCATCATACATCCACTCTTCATTTCTCTACCCATTCTATCCTTCTCATCCCACTGCAACCTGGATTTTGCCTCTCAAGTGATTAAGATAGCTCTAATTGGCTCCACATATTCAGTGACCGTTCTGATCTTCCAATACATGGAACCCTCCAACCTAAAATGTTATATTTCTTTGGCTTCATGGGCATGACTTCTTCTCATTCCCTTCCTAACATTTTTTTCTCTCATTCATAGGTTCCTCTTTACTCACCCCTTGACTATTGGTGTCCAAGTTTTATCCTTGAACCTTTACTTAGCACAGGCAGAGGCGTCTCTCTCTCTCTCTCTCTATATATATATATATACACAAAATGCCATAAAATATAATTTTATTTTATGGTTTTTTTTTTTGTTTTATTTTTGAGACAGAGTCTCTCTCTGTCGCCCAGGCTGGAATGCAGTGGCGTGATCTCGGCTCACTGCAAGCTCTGCCTCCTAGGTTCACGCCAGTCTCCTGCCTCAGCCCCCTGAGTGGCTGGGACTACAGGCGCCCGCCACCAGGCCAGGCTAATTTTTTTGCATTTTTAGTACAGACGGGGTATCACCATGTTAGCCAGGATGGTCTCAATCTCCTGACCTTGTGATCTACCCGCCTTGGCCTCCGAAAGTGCTGGGATTACAGTCATGAGCCAGGGTCTTGAGTTTGAGATAGGGTCTTGCTCTGTCACCCCAGCTGGAGTGCAGTGGCGTTGATCATGGCTCACTGCAGCCTGGACCTCCTGCAGCGATCCTCGTGCCTCATCCTGCTGAGTAATTTTTTATGTTTTGCCTGGCTAGTTTTTTATTTTTATTTTTGTAGGGATGGGGTCTCACTATGTTGTCCAGGCTGCTCTTGAACTCCTGGGCTCAAGCAATCCTCCTGCCTCAGCCTCCCAAAGTGCTGGGATTGCAGGTCTGAGCCACTGCACCCAACCCAGATATTTATTTTTAGCTCCTATCTCTCCCCTAAACTTCCAAATTGTACATCTAGTCGCCCTGCTGAAAATCTCAACCACAACGTCCCATGCTTATTTTATTTATTTATTTATTTTATTTATTTTTTGAGATGGAGTCTTACTCTGCTGCCCACACTAGAGTGCAGTGGTGCAATCTCAGCTCACCACAACCTCTGCCTCCCGGGTTCAAGCGATTCTCCTGCCTCAGCCTCCTGACTAGCTGGGACTACAGGTGTGTGCCACCATCCCCAGCTAATTTTTGTATTTTTAGTAGAGATGGGGTTTCACTATGTTGGCCAGGCTGGTCTCGGACTCCTGACCTTGTGATCTGCCTGCTTTGGCCTCCCAAAGTGCTGGGATTACAGGCGTGAGCCACTGCGCCTGGCCCCATGCTTATTTTAAATCAAAAGCCCCAAACAGACTCCATCATTCCCCTAAATATGTTCTCTATTTTTCTATCTGAATTGGTGGTAGTCACCCCACCTGGAAACTTGAGATTCATATTTTAGTCACTTTTCTTTTTTTGGAGATGGAGTCTCGTTCTATCCCCCAGGCTGGAGTGCACTGGCGAGATCTTGGCTCAGTGCAATCTCCACCTCCCAGGTTCAAGCAATTCTCATGCCTCAGCCTCCCAAGTAGCTGGGATTACAGGCACCCACCACCATGCCAGGCTAATTTTTGTATTTTTAGTAGAGACAGGGTTTCACCATATTGGCCAGGCTGGTCTCGAACTCCTGACCTCAAGTGATCTGCCTGCCTCGGCCTCCCAGTGCTGGGATTACAGGCGTGAGCCACTGCATCCCGCCAAGTCACTTTTCTTCCTAACCCACAAGTGAAATCAACTGTTGCCAATTTTACCTCGTAAATATTTCTCAAACTGTTCCTTCCTCTTCATCCCTCATGCCTCTGCATTGTACAGGCCTACATTATTTCTCACTGTGTTGTCATAGTAGTCTCCCAACCAGGACTGCTTCCAGTCCTCCAGGTCAATCCATTCTCTACACTGCTGCCGGCACTCTTTATCTAAAATACAAATCTGGTCGTATCACTTCCTTAAAAATAATTTTTAATGCCTTTCCAACTGCCTAGAGACTTTCTTGGTAGCTAAATATGGCCCTTCATAAGATGATACCTATCAATCTCTCTAGTTTCAATTTCTGCTATCTCCTTGGCAGCAGTTTCTTTTTATTTATTTATTTTTATTTTTAAATTGTTTTGGTTTTCTGACACAGAATCTCACTCTGTCACCCAGGCTGAGTGCAGTGGCATGATCGAGGCTCACTGCAGCCTTGACCTAGTGAGCTCAAGCAATCCTCCCACATCTGCCTCCCAAGCAGCTAAGACCACAGGCATATGCCACCATGCCTGGCTTTTTTTTTTTTTTTGTCATTTTTGTTTCATTTTGTTTTGCCTTATGCCTGACTGCTGTTTGTAGTGCTTACCTATTTTTGCTCACACTGTTCTAATTCTTTAAGCTCCTATTCTTTAAGACTCCTATGATGCATTATCTCTTCTACAAGCTTTGATTCCCTCAGACTAGGTGGTCAGGTAATCCTCCTCCAAGCTTCCATAATCTCCTCTGGCTTGAACATATCCCTGTCAGATTTTTATGATTCATTGATACGGCTCTCTCTCATTCATCAACTTTTTCACTGAATTTAGTCAACAAATGTTTATTGAACATCTACTCTGTGCTAGTCATTTTGAATGTTAGAATGTGACCTTATTGCAAGCAGGGGCATTATCTTACACATCTTTGCGTTTTGTGGTGCTTACACAAGTTCTGGCACAACTGTAGAGATTCAAAAAATGTTAAGTGAATAACTGAATGAATAGATGGACAGACAAATCCTGGCTGTCAGAAGCATTTTAAATCAATACTCATGAATTTCAAGTAATCAGGCCAGGCACGGTGGCTCACGCCTGTAATCCCAGCACTTTGGAAGGCCAAGGCGGCCGGATCACTTGAGGTCAGAAGTTCGAGACCAGCCTGGCCAACATGAGGAAACCCTGTTTCTACCTAAAAATACAAAAATTAGCTGGGTGTGGTGGTGCTTGACTGTATTCCCAGCTACTTGGGAGGCTGAGGCAGGAGAATCACTTGAACCCAGGAGGCAGAGGTTGCAGTGAGCCGAGATGCACCATTGCACTCCAGCCTGGGCGACAGAGTGAGACTCTACCTCAAAAAAAAAAAAGAAAAGAAAAGAAAAGAAATTCCAAGTAAGTTACAGAGAAAAAAAACATACAACACAAAGCATGGAGGCAATTTAAAAATTAAAGTTGTTTACTGATACACTCTGACAGTTTTACTAAGAGATAAGCTTCAAGAAGAGATAAAATAGGTAAGCTATTTAGGGAAAAATATTATCAGAAAACTCCTCACTTTCCAAGTGCTTGTAGCACATGGCATTGTGCAAAACACTTATATTTATAATCTCCCCTTGGTGTATTTTTTTTTCTTTTTTTTTTTTTGAGACAGAGTCTTGCTCTGTCACCCAGGCTGGAGTGCAGTGGCACGATCTTGGCTCACTGCAACCTCCGCCTCCTGGGTTCAAGTGATTCTGCCTCAGCCTCCCAAGTAGCTTGGATTATAGGCATGCACCACCACACCTGGCTACTTTTGGTATTTTTAGTAGAGACGGAGTTTTACCACATTGGCCAGGCTGGTCTCGAAGTCCTAACCTCAGGTGATCTGCCCGCCTCGGCCTCGCAAAGTGCTGGGATTACAGGCATGAGCCACCGCGCCCAGCCTAGCATGTATTGTTGAATAGAAATAAAGAGTAAAATGCTGACAATCCTTCTATTTTCCTCAAAAGTCAAAAGTAATGAAAAGTTGAATGTGAAAAGATAATGCAGTAATGGCAGCCAATTAATGTTTGTTTTGAAATTAGCCAGATAAGGTTAAATTAATCCAAAAGATTCTAAGTCCTAGTTTCAGAATACTTCATTAGTATCATTGTTTAATTACATCAAATAGGATGCATGTGGCAACATACTTGTTGCCATATACTCTGTATTTGAAGAAGAGAATGAGAGAAAATAGCATCTATTAGCTGAGAAATTCCAAGTAATTCAAGCATGTACTTGTCCTCCTCTGTAAATGTTCTTTCCAACAATTAATAATGCCTTTGGATCATTTTTTCCCCCGCCACAACCCCTGAAACATTTTTTTAAAGAAAAAAAGTCACCGATCTTTCTAGTTCACCAAGTTACATAACCTCTCTAAGCTTCAGTTACCTTCCCTATAAAATCAAATAATAATAATATTAATATGTCTACACAGTAGATTATTGTGAAGATTAAATAATTTCATAAGTCTACGTTAATCTTCAACACAGTTTCTGACACATAGTAGGGCTCAGTATATGTGTCAGCTAATGTCATATTAATTCAGATATATTAATCATAATTAATTACAACCAGCATTATATATTAATGGAATATTTAATATCCTATTAATAGCATAAATATTAAATATTTAACTGCGCAATAAATAGATATTATCATTCCCATTTGGTAGTTGAGGAAACTGAGGCAAAAAGGGGTTAAATGACTTACCCAGACAATTTGGTGCTGGCACTCACAGATATACCTATTAGGCTATTTTGTTTCCTGCATGACAATCTTAATAAACTTGGATTAAAAATACGTTATAGTTTTAAACAATTATAAGTTAAAGAATAAGATCAATAGCCTAAGGACACTGAATGAAAAGAATCATGGAGTCTATTCAACTGGAGGCCAGGCTACTCCTCTATAAAATTTGATCCTTCCCCTAGAAAAGAAGCGGGCAAGGGAGAGAGGATGAAAAACAAGAAAAAGAATCTGAGAGAATCAGAAGAAGACACAACAGAGAGCACAGGAGCAAAGAAGCAGGCACGTGGGTGATAATCGAAGGGGAGGTGAGAATTGGGAGCAGCAGTAAGAGACAGAAGGTTCCTGCCTTCTTAGTAGAAAAGGTAAATAAAGGGTTTCAAAAAAGAACTAGAGAAGAACCTGCCCTGGAGATACTAAAAAATAACCTTACTGTAACCACTTTTTACAACATTTTACATATATTTATTACATACTCATCTTTGATGCCTTCCCAACTCATTTGGCCACAATAGTCACTTAACGGCTGGAATCCATACCTGATATGGCATCTCCATATTCTCCACGTAGAAGCTTCTTACGTTTCTTACTAACCAGATCCAATAAAGTAACTGGTGTCTACACAAAAGAGGTATTTTCAAATATTTAATATGATTTTTTTCTAGCCATCATTTCAACATAGAAAAAAAAACATCTCAATATTTTTGACCAAGGGGTAGAGGGAGAGGACTGTAGATGAGTGGAAAGGGTGGGTGGTAGAAGGCCTCTGAATTATAAATTCTTGAAATTTTTTTTAGCAGTCTTAAAATCTTATTTTCTGCTTTCATGTATGTACTATATTTAAAATTAGGTTAACCCATCATTAGTGAAATGTTCTCCTATAACAATAAAAATTATTTGTACTTTAATTACAGCATTTATTTAAATAACATTACATTGTAATTACACAGTCCATATGTAAATAGTAGCTCTAAAATACATTAAAATTATTCTCCTAAAATAGGCAAATAGGCCAGGCGTGGTGGCTCACACCTGTAATCCCAGTACTTTGGGAGGGTGAAGTGGGAGGATTGCTTGAGTCCAGAAGTTCAAGATCAGTCTGGGCAACACAGTGAGATCCCGTCTCTAATAATAATAAAAACCCCCAAACAAAATAGGTATATATTCCTTTTCTAATTTGGTTACACCAAAGATAATCCCAGATTACTACACGTATCTGCAGAAACAATCCATTGACTAATACTCTTACAGAGGGCATGCCCTAGCCCTACCAATCCTGAAGTTCACATCTAGATAGCGCCTTCATCCTGGCTCGCAGGCTACCTTTTCATTAGCTTCTACTTGTCCTGCCACTTTCCAGCCATGATGCTGTCCCCTTTACTTCATTCTGTCATTCAATAAAAATTGAGTGAGTGATTGTTATGTGCCAGGTACTGTTACAGGTGATGAATGAGTAGATCAAGTTCCCGAATTTATGGGAAGTTACATTCTCATAGGAGAGAAAGACAATTTAACAACAACAAAAAAATAGGCAAATACATAATACATATAATCTCAGGTAGTGATAAGTGCCACTATGACAACAAGGCAGAGAAAGAGGCTAGAGTGAAAGCAGTGGCCAAAGGTAGACAGCACAGGGACAGCCCTGTAACAGGAACAAGCATGGCATGTTCGAGAGCTCCTATCATAAATATCCCCACCTCAGCCTCCCTGAAATACATCAGCCTCTAATCTCTAGAAACCAACCATCAGGGCCCTTCTCCCTGCTTCCTGATTCCCATAACCCCACTTCCTCCAGCCCATGTCAAGTTCCTTTTCTCCATTTGTGGCCTGGTACAAAATTTGAACCAGTATGTTTCTGTTTTTTTAGATGGAGTCTTGTGCTGTCGCCCAGGCTGGAGTGCAGCGGCGTGACCTTGGCTCACTGCAGCCTCCGCCTCCCGGGTTCAAGCCATTCTCCTGCCTCTGCCTCCCAAGTAGCTGGGATTACAGGTGCCTGCCACCACGCCTGGCTTTTTTTGTATTTTCAGTAGAGACTGGGTTTCACCTTGTTGGCCAGGCTGGTCTCGAACTCCTGACTTCCAGTGATCCACCTGCCTTGGTCTCCCAAAATGCTGGGATTACAGGCATGAGCCACCGCACCTGGCCTGAACCAGTATGTTTCCTTATGAACCTGCTAGTTTGAACATGAAGGGGGAGGTAGAAAGATGAAAAAAAATCCTTCCTAATGTCTGTACCATGTGTAGGAAAGAGGCAGATTAGTTTATGTAGAGGAGTGGGTAGAGTGAGAAAGAAGAAAGCAGGTCGACAGGCTGAGTAGTACAGAAGAGGAGAGAGGAGAGAAATGTTCTTTCTAAATTGCTAGTTGAAATCTGGGACCCATTTTAGCAGGTAAACTACATATGAGAAAAACTACATATGAGAATTTTACTTTAGTGACTGTAGCATTAAACATTTATATAACCTGGGCCCTTACTACCATCTGTTATTTATTTATTTGGATGAAAAACTAGGTGTAGAGTACCTAACAATTGACTTACAAATGACCTTTTAAAATGTTTCATTCAAAATTCACGAATGAAACATTTTTTAATGCTTAATGTTAATGGGGACTGCCTCTATTGTATATACTTAGTACCACCTTTTTCTTGTAAATAATGGAAAAAAAGTTCAGTAAAGGTCACAGAACTGTTACAAAATTTGGATCAATACGTTGCATTATGACATGAGACAAAAATTTTTTTAAAAATAAAATGGGTTCTTGCAATGTTGCCCAGGCTAGTTGCAAACTCCTGGGCTCAAGTCATCCCACCCCAGCCTCCAGAGTAGCTGGGGTTAAAGGCATGTATCACTGTGCCCAACTAGACATATTTTTAAGCCAGAAAACAGAAGAAAAAGAATTCTTTATAGAGGCTTTGGAGAAATAACACCATTAAAAGTATTCATACTATTGTCTGGTACTAAAATATAATAGTGAGACTAAAAAAAAAAACCTACTTCAAAAACGTTTCAAAATAAGAATATGACCATGTTTTACTAATGCTACTGCTACTCCTCAGTGTTTTGTTTTGTTTTGTTTTGAGACAGGGTCTCACTCTGTCACCTAGGCTGGAGTGCAATGGCGTGATCGTGACTCACTGCAGCCTCAACCTCATGGGCTCAACTGACCCTCCCATCTCAGCCTCCCTAGTAGCTGGGACCACAGGTGTGTGCCACCACACCTGGCTTTTTTGTTTTTTTGAGGTGCAGCCTTGCTCTGTTGCCCAGGCTGGGGTGCAGTGGCGCAGTCTTGACTCAATGCAACCTCTGCCTCCCAGGTTCAAGCGATTCTCCTGCCTCAGCCTCCTGAGAAGCTGAAATTACAGGCACGCGCCACCACACGTGGCTAAGTTTTGTATTTTTAGTAGAGACGGGGTTTTGCCATGTTGGCCAGGCTGGTCTTGAACTCCTGACCTCAGGTGATCCACCCGCCTGGGCCTCCCAAAGTGCTGGGATTACAGGCGTGAGCCACTGTGCCTGGCCTGCTATTTTTCTGTATAGATGGGGTTTTGCTATGTTGCCCAGGCTGGTCTCGAACTCCTAGGCTCTAGTGATCCATGTGCCTCAGTCTCCCAAAGTGCTGGGATTACAAGTATGAGCCACTGTGCCCAGCCAACAAAACAGTTTTAAGTCTGCTTCCTTCTCCTTTGTGGGTGTGGGGAGTCAGCATTTCTTTAAACTTTGCACATTATAAATACTTAGTAAATTATTTACTAAGTGAATGATTTGCTTTTCTGCTTGACACAAGTAGCTTAGTAATAAATGTGCCCAGGCAAAATGCCAGAGATACCTTGAAGAGCTCAGAGTGGTACTCCAGTAGAAACCAGACCAGTTATTCTGCCCGCACTTTTAATAATGACTTGGTTTGCAAAACTGATTTGGCAAGAGTTTTCAGGACCACTGTTTTATTATCATACTGTAAACAGAAAGATTAAAATTAGTATAAATGGTTTTTAAAGGAAAAAATAGCAAAAAAATGGTAAAACTTATTGCAAAATTTTTCACCGGTTTTTGCAACTTGTAGGCATTGCGCTCTGATGCCATCGCCATAAAAATAAGTAGCCGTTGTAATTCTTCTCTAACGTTCAGCAACAGCTATCTTAGATATAGTTGTATTACTTCAAGTGCTTCTGCTCTTTTCTCATTTCCTGTTATATGGGTTACAAAGAAAACAAAGCATAGGATGAAAAATGGAGAGTATAGTAAGTATTTACTTAGTAGTCAATTAAAATGCTACAATGTTGTATTAGTTTGCAGGTTCTTTTCTACAATTAAAATTTTTTATTATGGAATATTTCAAACACAGGAAATTATCTATATAATTCTATGTAATATGCGATGTAGCTATGTCCAGCATTATCAAACAGTATTTTGTTTTTAACATGAAATTATATGGCCACTTACATAGCTAAAAAATGACATATTATGTCACTCAACTTTTATTTTGCTAAAAGGTCATCAAATTAACAACTCAGAAGTTAGTATTTCTAGGTACCTCAGTTCTTAAATCCTTGTACTATAACATATGTTTCTTTCTTTTTTTTTTTGAAACAGAGTCTCACTCTGTCGCCCAGGCTGGAGTGCAGTGGCGCAATCTCGGCTCACTACAAGCTCCGCCCCCCGAGTCCACGCCATTCTCCTGCCTCAGCCTCCCGAGTAGCTGGGACTACAGGCACCTGCCACCACACCTGGCTAATTTTTGGTATTTTTAGTAGAGACAAGGTTTCACCATGTTGGCCAGGCTGGTCTCGAACTCCTGACCTCAGGTGACTCACCCGCCTTGGCCTCCCAAAGTGCTGGGATTACAGGTGTGAGCCATCGCTCCCAGCTATATCATGTTTCTTAGAATGTCCCTGCGATGTCCCTGTGATGTACTGCCTTAGATTTATGCACTATACTATATTAGTTACATTTGATAATAGAATTTACAAGGTAGGCAATAGTAGTGAAGTAAAACAAGACTTCTTGAAGTACCTTGACATCATAGAAGAAAAATATTAAAATGTAATACTCATATAGTATACGCAATTTTCTATTTCAACTTGTATATTTTAAAATGTTTTATTACACCAAAAATTAAAATATAAACATCCTATCTTACCTAAAAGTTCAATAATTCCTGAATGAATATCAAAATACTCATCGGTTAATAGGCAATCTCTCTCTTGAGCATGGTATTTTGCTATGACCTCAAAGAGTATCTTCTTCTGACTGTTCCATCTTGTCTCTTCATTTCTATTTTGCATTAACTGCTGACTAACTGTAACTATTAACTGGTCAGGGAAATCTCCAAGCATTCAATTGCTGCATTAAGCCAGTTATCGATCCTAGAGGGAAAATGCAAACCAAAATAAAGCAATGGTTAACATTTCCACTTAACTAAAGCACTATTTGATAAAACATGATAAAATCTGGCTTATTTAAGCTAGATAAATTTAAAGAAGAAATTATTTTTTGGGAGAAGCATTTCAATACATTTCGCTGGATGAGTGAAGGACTATATGAGAGGGAATGGCTGTATTCCTTACTGAATACCACCACACCTTTATGGACCTTTATTTTCAAGAAGTTAAAATAATTTTTAATGAACGCTTTATTATTTATATCTAATTTTGTTAGTAGTTCCCCTCCCTTTTCCTGCTCTGATGAGATGCATATGGTTCTATTATTATTTGAAAATAAGATACCAAATTATTTCCCCAACCCAGATGTACTGTTTACCCTACCACACATTGTTTTCCCTTTCTTATTTGCCCACCATAATAAGATAAGAAATTTAGGGTCCTGTCACTCCCCTGCCCTCCGGTGACTCCTTTGGAAGGCCTTTATTTCTCCCTTTCCCATATCTGCTGCCCTCCCAACCCCCAGGTTTTGCCAAGATAGGTTAGTATTTATTGTAATTTCCCTTAATGGTATGTCCCTTTTTTTCGACTTTTTTTTTTTTTTTTGAGGCAGCGTCTTACTCTGTTGCCCAGACTGGAGTACACTGGCATGATCTCGGCTCGCTGCAACCTCTGCCTCCTGGGCTCAAGCAATCCTCTCATTTCAGTTTTCCAAGTAGCTGGGACTATAGGCGTGCACCACCACCACGCCAGGCTAATTTTTGTATTTTGTATAGAGACGGGGTTTTGCTATGCTTGCTCAGGCTGGTCTCAAACTTCTGGACTCAAGCAATCCACCTGCCTTGGGCTTCCAAAGTGCTAGGATTATAGGTGTAGGCCACTGTGCTTGGCCTGAAGTTCTTCAAAATCCTCAAATATCTTTCTTTCCTTCCTCTCTCCCTCCCTCTCTCCTTTCCTTCCTTTCTTTCTCCCTCCCTCCTTCCCTCTCTTTCCTCTTTTTTAAATATGACAGAGGGTCTTGCTATGTCACTCAGCTAGAGTGCAGTGATATAGTCATAGCTCACTCTAACTTCCAACTCCTGGGCTCAAGCGATCCTTTCACCTCAGCTTCTTGAGCAGCTGGGACTATAGACATGTGCTGTCTTGCCCAGCTGATTTTTAAATTTTTTTTTAGAGAGACAGGGTCTCACTATGTTGCCCATGCTGGTCTTGAATTCCTGGCCTCAAGCAATCTTCTCACCTTAGCCTCCCAAGTTGCTGGGATTACAGGCCCTTTGGCCCTTCTTTCCTCCTTTCTCTTTTATTCTCCTGAAAGATGAGTAGTACATCTTGCCTAATATGTGTGATTCATTGTCTTCTAGATACTAGTATTGCAGATGAAAAGACTAATGACAGTTCGATTGCTTTTCTCTTACAGATAACCTGCTCTTTTTGCCTGGAAGCTTTTTAAGGCAGACTGGCTGCTGTGAGTTTCCTGCAGAGGCAGGAAATCCTGTTTCTTTTCTGGTGTCCCTATACTATCTCTGACTCAAGGGCAGGAAGACTCAGCCCTTTGTTTGGGTCTTTCTTGGCCTACTGAGAATAAGAGAAATCTGCCATGTACAAACAGGACCATAGTCGACTAAGAGGGTCCAGTGGTCTCTGATCACTAACCTCTTCACAAGATCTGAAGTTTTCTGGTCCTCAGCCTTGGTGTCTAATCTTCTTTTCTTGTTTGGCTCACATGGGAGGAAGCACAATTATCAGTTCTCCCTGCTGGAATCCCAACAGTACTCAAGGTCTAATGCCTATAGTTTCCAGCAGCTGCTTTATTCAGAAGTGAGAAATAGCTTGGGGTTGGGAGTAAAAGGGAAAGGAGCCTCATTCAGGGTTCCTTTAATCTCTTATCTACAAATTAGGCCAATTTTATGATAGGGCTTATCTCTCAGATTATAATTTTTTTCTCTCGTGTATGTCTCCCCTTCTAGACTATGGATTCTTTTAGGGCAGGGATAAATAAGCTGGTAGAAACTGGGATGGTTACATTATTTAGGGTAATAAAATGGAAATGACAGAATTTTGGATGGTGCGGGGAGAAGATGATTGACATATAAATGAATTTGTATGAACCAAACCACTCTGATTTCCAATGACCTTATAGGTCATGACCAATGGCTTTGTTAGATCAAATGAGGATTCATAATGATAATTTATAAAAGAGAGATAGTATCATCTTATAACATGAATATTTTCTCACATCTTAAAATACCAAGAGCAAATAGGTGAAAAAAACGGTTTATAAATTATTTGACAATAAAAATGGTCACTTACTCAGGTAGACATAAGCTTGGAATAAGTTCTCTGTCTAGGCAAGTGTTAGTGATAACAAGATCTTCTTCTTTGTTTAATTGAAGATTTTGTGTTTTGACTGGAGGCTCCAAAATATTGTCCAAGAATGGAAAGTGAATCAATTGAAGAAGACATAATAATGTTTGTTCTTTCCAAACATCTTGAAAAGGAAAGTAATGCAATGATCAAGATTGGTAAATAAAACATACACATTCAACCAATATTATAAAATCGTTCTATTTCTAAATACAAAAGCAAAACTAGTTCAGTAGTAATATAATGGGTTAATTTAATGCTTAGATAATTTACATTTGTTATATTATGATTTTTCAAGATTGATCTTAAACATCAGAGTTATGAGCCATATTAATTTTATTTTCTGTTATGCTGATTATAAAGATATATTATCTAGCTCTTAAGGCCAATATTAATTCTAAATATAAAAAACTACTAGTCATGCTTATAATTTATATTACACATCTGAGAGATTACTAATTATTTATCCTTCTATTTATAGCAATAGATAATTGTAGTTCATTGTTTTTTGGTTTTTTGTTGGTTTTTTTTTTTTGAGATGGAGTCTCGCTTTGTTGCCCAGGCTCGAGTGCAGTGGTGTGATCTCAGCACGCTGCAAGCTCCGCATCCCAGGTTCACGCCATTCTCCTGCCTCAGCCTCCTGAGTAGCTGGGACTACAGGCGCCCACCACCATGCCCGGCTAATTTTTCATGTTTTTAGTAGAGACGGGGTTTCACTGTGTTAGCTAGGATGGTCTCGATCTCCTGACCTAGCGATCTGCCCGCCTTGGCCTCCCAAAGTGCTGGGATTACAGGCCTGAGTCACTGCGCCAGTCCAGTTCATTGTTTTTAAACTAAAATACAGTATTAGGCTAATTTTATCTTGGATTTCCAGTCATTCCTGTTAAGTTCCAGTTAAGTTTTTCATCACCCTAACCATCATCATAATACTTTGTTTTTACTTTAATTTTTATTTATTTACTTACTTTTTGCGACAGAGTGTCACTCTGCCCAGGCTGGAGTGCAGTGGTGCAATCTTGGCTCACTGCAACCTCCATCCCCACTGCTGAAGTGATTCTGCTGCCTCAGCCTCCAGAGTAGCTGGGACTACAGGCGTGCACCACCATGCCAGACTAATTTTTGTATTTTTAGTAGACACAGGGTTTCACCATGTTGGCCAGGCTGGTCTCAAACTTCTGACCTCAAGTGATCCACCCGCCTTGGCCTCCCAAAGTGCTAGGATTACAGGCGTGAGCCACTGCGCCTGGCCTGTTTTTATTTATTTATTTTTGAGATGGAATTTTGCTCATTGCCCAGGCTGGAGTGCAATGGCACAGCACAGCCTCTGCCTCCCGGATTCAGGCGGTTCTCCTGCCTCAGCCTACCGAGTAGTTGGGATTACAGGCATGCGCCACCATGCCCAGCTAATTTTGTATTTTTAGTAGAGACGGGGTTTCTCCATGTTGGTGTGGCTGGTCTTGAACTCCCAATCTCAGGTGATCTGCCTGCCTTGGCCTCCCAAAGTGCTGAGATTACAGACGTGAGACACTGTGCCAGACCTATTTTTTATTTTTTAAGGCTAGTCAAGTGAAGCAGTGGAAGTGGAGAAGGAACAAAGAAATCTGTAACTGGTTGTTATCAATTAGTTGTAAACACCATTGCACTTGGACCAGCCTGGTTTTCCTTTTATTTAACAAAATTACAAAAGCAACAGTTACAGTAAGTTTCTTGCAGAGCTCCCAAGCCAGTGGCCTGTGGACTAAATTTGGCCCAGAGCCATGATTTGCTTGGTTATAAAGTACTTTGAAGAAAATTAATGTATAAAAACGGGAGATTTCATGTGAAATTCTAAAATGTATAGATAGATAGATAGATAGATAGACAGACAGACAGACAGACAGATAGGGTCTTGCTCTGTCATCCAGGCTGGAGTGCCATAACATGATCATAGCTCACTGCAGTCTCAAACTCCTGTTCTAAGTGCCAGGGATATAAAGGTAACCAAAACAGGCAACTATATAACAAAAACAGGATGCCACAAGAAAGGAAATTCTGAGAACTTAAAAGTGATTTTAGGAAAAAGTAAAAAAAGAAGAAAAAAAGGAAAAGTGTTTTTAGGTATCAATAAGAAAAATGGAGGATAAATTTGAAGATACTTCCTAGTAGGTAAAGCAAAAAAAATCCCAAAAAATGAACAATAAGAGAGAAAAATATATGCAAATTAGAGGACTAGTTAAGAAGGTCCAGTATCTGAATAAGAGATCGGAATTACAACAGAGAAGGTAGAGTTAGGGAGAAATGGGGAAAATCTCCAATGAAATAAAAAAAAATTTCTAGATTGCAACAGCCCAGTAAGTGAAAATAGATTTACCTTAAAGTATATTACTTTAGAATTTCAGAAAGTGTGGGACAAAGAGAAGACTCTTAAGTTTCAGGGTGGAGATGGGAAACAAATCAGATACAAAATGTCATTAATCAGAATGGCTTTAGTCTTTTTTTTTCCTTCATATCACAGCCAAGGCTTTGCAACATCAACACAAGAAGCTAGAAGGCAATGGAGAAATATCTTTAAAATTATTTGAGAAATTATTTCTGCCTAGAATCCTGTCAATCAGAGGCTAGAATAAAGAAAATTTCAGAAATACAAACAAAAAAATTATCTCAGGCCAGGCGTGGTGGTTCACGTCTGTAATCCCAGCATTTTGGGAGGTTGTAGTAGGCAGATTGCTTGAGGCCAAAAGTTCGAGACCAGCCTGACCAACATGGGGAAACCCTGTCTCTACTAAAAACATAAAAATTAGCTGTGTGTCATGATGTGTGCCTGTAATCCCAGCTACTTGGGAGGCTGAGGCACAAGAATCACTTGAACCCAGGAGGTGGAGGTTGCAGTGAGCTGAGATCGCACCACTGCACTCCAGCCTGGGCAACAGAGCAAAAATCTGCCTCAAAAAAAAGAAAAAAAAAAAATCCCATGTGCCCTTTCTCAGGAAACTACTAGAAAATGTGTGCCACTACAATGAGCAGTAAACAAGGCACAGAAGACAGGACATAGGAGATCTACAATATAACAGAGAGGCAAAAGTAATCCCCATGATAATGGTGAAGGGAGAAACCAGGATGACAACCATGCACCAAGTATAGAGGGCAGCCAGTACATGATTGAGACATGAGAAATCTTATGAAGGGGATTTCCCCAAGAAGATGAAATTGATAAAAATACCTGACACACCTGAGCATCCCAGCAGGTGATTTGGATAAGTGTTGGAGCATTTGTAGGCAAAAATGTGTATGAATGTAAAAAACCAAGCAAAACAGAAAACAAAAATGTATTTGGTCTAAGAAAAACAAAACGTTGTAAAGGAAGAGGAATAATGTATATTTTTGGTTATAGCAACAGATGGTTTATTACAGACCTCAACTCTGAATAGCTCTTATGGACAAAATAATGTAAACATGCTGTATTGCTCTAATAAAAGTAATCTAATTATATTAAAAGATGGGGGCATGGGGAAGTATTCATAAGATAGATACAAGGAGGGAAAGAGACACAAATCCCCATTTTCCCTTTTAGAAAATTAATGGATGTGCCTAAAACTGAAAAATCATAAAGTAACAATATAAGCATGTTATTTAGAGATACCAGTTATAAATGGCTGTGTCTGGGGAGGAGGGAATGAAAGGGTGGGGAACTGCTTTTTTTTGTAACAAAACTGGTACAGCTATTTGAATGGTTACATTATGTACCTATATAACAAGGATAAGGATAATACTTTTAAAAACCCGCATTAGAGTGACAGCTTTCATTCCCTCCTATGTCTTTTTTTTTTTTTTTTTTTTTGAGACAGAGTCTCGCTGTCGCCCAGGCTAGAGTGCAGTGGTGCGATTTCGGCTCACTGCAGGCTCTGCCCCCCGGGGTTCACACCATTCTCCTGCCTCAGCCTCCCGAGTAGCTGGGACTACAGGCGCCCGCCACCTCGCCCGGCTAATTTTTTTTTGTATTTTTAGTAGAGACGGGGTTTCACCCTGTTAACCAGGATGGTCTCGATCTCCTGACCTCGTGATCCGCCCGCCTCAGCCTCCCAAAGTGCTGGGATTACAGGCGTGAGCCACCGCGCCCGGCCCACTTTTTTTTTTTTTTTTTTTTTTTTTAAACGTGATCCTTCTGATTCTGTTTCCCTAACTATAAAATGCAAGTTTTACCCTTCACTTTACAGGCTACTGTAAGATCATGGATAATAAGTATAAAATGTGTAACAAATAGCTTAGCACAGAGAAAGGTCCAAAATATGTGGAAATTATTCTTATTATTACCTATAAATTTTTTTTTTTGAGACAGAGTTTCGCTCTTGTTGCCCAGGCTAGAGTGCAAAGACGCGATCTCTGTTGACTGCAACCTCTGCCTCCTGGGTTCAAGCAATTCTCATGCCTCAGCCGCCAGAGTAGCTGGGATTATAGGCACGCACCACGACACCCAGCTAATTTTTGTATTTTTAGTAGAGATGGGGTTTCATCATGTTGGCCAGGCTGGTCTTGAACTCCTGACCTCAGGTGATCCATCTGCCTTGGCTTCCCAAAGTGCTGGGATTACAGGCATGAGCCTTTACTGATAAATCATATCCACTTTTAGTTAGAAATTTCTACAGGTACGTCATGACCTCAAGAAAAAATAGGCCGGGCGCGGTGGCTCATACTTGTAATCCCAGCACTTTGGGAGGCCGAGGCGGGTGGATCACGAGGTCAGGAGATCAAGACCACGGTGAAACCCCGTCTCTACTAAAAATACAAAAAATTAGCCAGGCGTGGTGGCGGGCGCCTGTAGTCCCAGCTACTCGGAGAGGCTGAGGCAGGAGAATGGCGTGAACCCGGGAGGCGGAGCTTGCAGTGAGCCGAGATCGCGCCACTGCACTCCAGCCTGGGCGACAGTCTCAAAAAAAAAAAAAAAAAAAAAAGAAAAAATAATGGGAAAAGTTATTTTTTCATTTGTAATAGATAAAAACTATACTTTTGGGGGACTCTGCTGCTTACCCTTTAAATATGAGTCTTTATCAGAGTTCTCTTATGGCCAGGCACGGTGGCTCACACCTATAATCCCAACACTTTGGGAGGCCAAGGCGGGTGGATCACTTGAGGTCAGGAGTTCAAGACCAGCCTGGCCAACATGGCGAAACCTCATCTCTACTAATAATACAAAAAATACATAAATATATAAAAAATTAGCCAGGCATGGTGGCACACACCTATAGTTCCAACTACTAGGGAGGCTGAGGCACAAGACTTGCTTGAACCTGGGAGGCGGAGTTTGCAGTGAGCTGAGATCACACCACTGCACTTCTGCCTGGACAAAAGAGTGAAACTGTGTCTCAATGGCCAGCCAAGGTGGCTCACGCCTGTAATCCCAGCACTTTGGGAGGCTGAGGTGGGTGGATCACTTGAGGTCAGGAGTTCGAGACCAGCCTGGCCAACATGGTGAGACCCCGTGTCTACTAAAAAATACAAAAATTAGCCGGATGTGGTGGTGGGCACCTATAGACCCAGCTACTCTGGAGGCTGAGGCAGAAGAATCGCTTGAACCTGGGAGGCAGAGGTTGGAGTGAGCCGAGATCACACCTGTGCACTCTAGCCTGGGCAACAGAGCGAGACTCCGTCTCAAAAAAAAAAAAAAAAAAAAAGAGTTCTCTTTTAGTTCCTCTTCTCAATTCTACACCCTTTCTTTGGGCACCCTGTATTTCCTTTATCATGCCAATGTTAACTATTGTTGATAAATCATACTCCTCCAGTGTACAAGTCATGGCTAGTCTTGCTTCTGTCATGGTTTGACCAAATGGAGTAAAAGGCCATTAATGAATTTTGTATGTATCTCTCCTAACTGCCCTGGCTATGATGCTCTTTTATCTGCCATTAGTGGCATTTTAAGGAGAAAAACACAAGTAGATGAAGTAAGTAGTAAAGAGGAGTGGTGCAACCGGTAGTCTAGCTAGTTTGTTCTGAGAGAGGGAAAGAGTAGGAAGATGTTTGGGAGGAGTTTATACAATGGACAAAGGATACACTCATAAGAAGATGGTCTTGCAGTACAAATACTAAGGACTGTGGTGAGTCCCTATGTTTTCTCTTGCAGTGTAGACTATAGCACCTCCAGTTAATCTGGTCACGGTCATTGTAAAAAATGAATTAAGTGTTATTAGATGTATATTGCCTCACCTGTCTTATCTGATGTAACTGCTGTGTAGGAAACTCCTACAGGGAAGAGAAGGAGGGAGTCAACACGCTAATACACTACTTAAATCACATTTAAAACAACAGTTCTTGGAAACGGTAAAAATATTAGTGGTTGCCTAAGGTTAGAGAGAAGGGAGGAATGAGTAGGTAAAGCACAGAGAATTTTTAGGGCAGTGAAACCATTCTGTATGATACTATAATGACAGATAATATGTCATCAAAAATTTGTTCAAACCCATAGAATGTACAATACCAGACTGAGCCTTAATGTAAACTATGGGCTTTGGGTGAAAATGATGTATCAATGTAGATTCATTGATTGTAACAAATGCACCACTTGGTTGCAGGATGTTGATAATGGGGAAAGTTGTGTGTGAGTGGAAGCAAGGGGATGTGGGAACTGTACTTTCTGCTCTATTTTGCCGTGACCTTGAAACTGCTTATAAGAACCTGTTAAAAAGAAGTTAGTTCTTCCTTACCATGTTCTGAAAAAATAATGAAAACAAATTACCTTCTTTTGAAAGCCGGAGAAAAGGTTTCTGAACTGTGATACTTGGACATACAGCTAGATTCCCATTTATTGTATGAATAAGTTTCTCAATTCTTTCCTCACCAATCTCTTGTGCTAGAGGATTTGAAATCATTTCATATTCTGGTCTGTTAAAAAATAATACATGGCTCTTTTCATTATACACAGAACCAAAATTTCAAATATATATTTAATGTATTAAAATTTATTCATACATTCTCTATTTCCAAAAAGGATTTCAGGCAGCTTATAATAAAAGATGTAAATAATTCATTTAATAGACTATCACCAAAAGAGGACAAATTAGAATTCTAAATAAAGAAGAAAAGCATATATGCTAATTCTAAGGTTAACATAGTTGTTATGATGGAATAGAAAATTTTTCGTTCTGAGTTTCCAGAAAACCTTGGCTTTTAGCACATTGGCTAAGTCATTTTTCAAAATTAGAAAGCATATCCATTCCTTAGAAGACACAGTTTTTCCTGGTATAAACTCTGAAAAATTTATGTGATAATGTCTTCAACAACTAAGCAAAACAGAAAACAAAGCTGTATTTGCTCTAAAGGAAAACAAAATGTTGTAAAGGAAAAGGAATAATATATATTTTTGGTTACAGCAGCAGATGCTGCTATATTGGAAACAGTAAAAACTACTGAGATATAATTCACATCCCATAAAATTCACTTTTTTTTTTTTTTTTTTTTTTTTTTTTTTGAGACAGCTTCTTGCTGTGTCGCCCTGGCTGGAGTACAGTGGCACAATCTTGGCTAACTGCAACCTCCACCTCCCCAGCTCAAGCGATTCTTGTGCCTCACTCAGCCTCTTGAGTAGCTAGGAATACAGGCACCTGCCACCACACCCCGCTAATTTTTGTATTTTTAGTAGAAACGAGGTTTTGCTATATTGGCCAGGCTGGTTTCGAACTCCTGACCTCAAGTGATCTGTCCGTCTCGCCTCAGCGTGGGCCACCCAGCCTGGCCAAAAGTCACCCTTTTAAAGTGTATAACTCAGTGTCTTCTAGTACATTCACAAAGTTGTGCAGCCATCACTATTATCTAATTCTAGTCTATTGCATCATTCCAATTTCAGAGGAAATGTGTAAGTGGATTTTCACATGGATTTTTTTTTAATTGGCTTCTGAAAAAAAGTACACATTCGAGTTTAGCTCAATAAAGATAGTTCTTCTAGGGTCTAAATAAAATATATTACAGTATCTTAGGTAACACTAACCTCAAGGTTTCACTGAACTCATTCTCAGCATCCTTTTGTCTTTTGCAACAATCGTAAGATGGTTTATTGCCTACAAACCTGTAGAGACTATTGTTGGAATCTTCAAATTCCAATTCCTTTTCTTTTTTGAAAAGCTTCTTCATTCCTACTGGTTCAAATACTTTGTGATTCATTAGAACTTGGCAAAGATGAGCTCCTTTAAGACGAGAGATGTCATTGCTACTTAGGCATGTGTTTTGCATAAGATGACTTAAGACCACATCGACAGCATCAGAACCAGTAAAACAGTCTTTGTATGTTTGTAAATGGTGCCTCCTTCTTTTTATTTCCACTTGGGCCTGAAGAGAGTGAATAATACCATCCCATAGCTGAGTAGCTTGAAAAGGACCAGAGCATCCTGAAAAAAATTAAATATACATTTCTGTGGGGAAAAGAAAGAGAGATCAGCCTGTTACTGTGTCTATATAGAAGGAAGTAGACAAGAGACTCCATTTAAAAATGAGTAATCAATATTAATTCATAGTAACAAATGTATGTTGGAAAAAAAAAAAAAAAAAAAACTGACTTAAAAAAAAAAAAAAAAAAAAAAAAAAAAAAGAGACTCCATTTAGTTCTGTATTTGAGATGCTGTTAATCTGTGACCCTACCCCCAACCTTGTCCTCGCAAGAGACATGTGCTGTGGTGACTTAAAGTTAAAAGGGTTTTGGGCGGTGCAGAATGTGCTTTGTTTACTGAGTAAGGAGAAAACCGCCTTTAGGAATAAGGTGGGGCTTGCTGGAGCAATACTGCTAAAAGGTTTATGGAGATGTTCACATATACATCTCAAAGCACAGCACCGGTGATGGTAAAGATAATTATGAATAAATACTAAGGGAACTCAGAGGCCGGTGCCGGTGTGGGTCCTCTGTAAGCACAGCACCGGTCCCCTGGGCCCCGCTTTTCCTTCTCTACACTTTGTCTCTGTGTCTTATTCCTTTTCTCAAGTCTTTCGTCCCACCTAAGGAGAAGCACCCACAGGTGTGGAGGGGCAGGCCTCCCCTTCATTCATCTAAGGGTGCTGTTTCCCAATTTGTCATACGGTAATGGAAAATTTCTTCCAACTGGGGTGTTTAGACCACTTCCTTTTAAAGTGATTATTATATGGTTAAACTATCTTGGTATTGGTTTTATGTTGTTGGCTTTGTTCTTCTCTTTTCTTTAGTTTCCTTTGGGTTTTTAAGTGGCTCTCTTTCAATTCCTTTTTTGGTTTTAGTGTTAACTATAACCAAATTTTTAGCATTTGCTTTAGGGGTTATACTATACAGCTTATCACAGCCTACCTTCCAGTGATTCCATACGACTTCATGTAGAGCATCAGATCCTGACCCATGTATACTTTCATTTCACAACTGTTGGTGTGTGTGCTGTCATTATCGTACATCTAACTTCCAGATAACCTACAAGGGGCTCCAGGGCAGCAACTCATGGATCATGCTCCCGAGGCAGATTATTTTCTAAACAGTTACATTTTAAAGAAATTTAAAAGGAAGAAATGCATTTAAAAATTACCCATGTGGGGCCAGGCGTGGTGGTTCACGCCTGTAATCCCAGCACTTTGGGAGGCCGAGGCGGGTGGATCACGTGAGGTCAGGAGTTTGAGACCAGCCTGACCAATAAGGAGAAACCCCGTCTCTACTAAAAATACAAAATTAGCCAGGCATGCTGGCGCAGGCCTGTAATCCCAGCTACTTGGGAGGCTGAGGCAGGAGAATCACTCGAACCCAGGAGGCGGAGGTTGCAGTGAGCCGAGATGGCACCATTCCATTCTAGCCTGGGCGGCAAAAGCGAAACTCCATCTCAAAAACAAAAAACGAAAAACAAAAAAATAAACAAATTACCCATGAGGTTACTATTTCTGGCACTCCTCATTCTTTTGTGTAGATCACGTGTTATGAAACACAAGTCAAATATGAATTACTGAGAGAGGAGGCAGGGCTTGGACTCCAGACCAGATTGAAAACTAGCTGAAACAGGGAAGAGGCAAAAGCACCTCTCCATAAGACACGCCCTCCATTGCCATGTCAGTTTACCATTGCCATCGCAACACCTGGAAGTGACCACCCCTTTCCACTGCAATGACCTGGAAGTGACCACACCCTTTCTAGAAATTTCTGAATAACCTGCCCCTTAGTTTGCATGTAATTAAAAGTGGGCATAAATATGACTGCAGACCTGCCTCTGAGCTGCTACTCTGGGCACACTCCTTTTCGGGTAGCCGTGCTCTGCAAGGAGCCGTTCATCTGCTGCTGCTGTTGCCGCCGCTCTGATAAAAGTTGCTACCCCACTCTGGGAGGCTGGGGCAGGTGGATCACCTGAGGTCAGGAGTTTGAGACCAGCCTGACCAACATGGTGAAGGCCCGCCCCCATCTCTACTAAAAATGCAAAAATTAGCTGGGCGTGGTGGCACAAGCCTGTAATCCCAGCTACTCAGGAGGCTGAGGCAGGAGAATCGCCTGAACCCGGAAGGCGGAGGTTGCAGTGAGCTGAGGTAGTGCCATTGCACTCCAGGCTGGGCAACAAGAGCAAAACTCCATCTCGGAAAAGAAAAAAAAAGGGTGCTACCCACTACCAGTTCACCCTTGAATTATTTCCTGAGCGAATCCCCAGTTTGGGGGCTCACCTGCCCTGCATCATCACCATCTGTTTTTAAATAATGTTTACTTGGAACATGGCCAAACCCACGTGTAGGTACTATTGATCCATTAAAGGCAGAGTAGCGTATTTGCAACCGTATGGCCTGCAAAGAATAAAATACCACTTGGCCCTTTAAAGTTGGTCGATTTCTCATGTAGCATCATATTCTCTTTTTTCTTTTGAGACCGAGTCTTGCTTTTGTCGCCCAGACTGGAGTGCAGTGGTGTGATCTGGGCTCACTGCAACCTCCATCTCCCAGGTTCAAGTGATTCTCCTGCCTCAGCCTCCCGAGTAGCTGGGATTACGGGTGCTCGCCACCACGCCCGGCTAATTTTTGTATTTTTAGTAGACATGGGGTTTCACTATGTTGGCCAGGCTAGTCTCGAACTCCTGAC